>NC_059431.1:111050392-111397191 GCF_021028975.2 Sphaerodactylus townsendi | reverse complement strand
CCCCCCCCCACCCCCCCCCCCCCCCACCCCCCCCCCCCCCCACCCCCCCCCCCCCCCACCCCCCCCCCCCCCCACCCCCCCCCCCCCCCACCCCCCCCCCCCCCCACCCCCCCCCCCCCCCACCCCCCCCCCCCCCCACCCCCCCCCCCCCCCACCCCCCCCCCCCCCCACCCCCCCCCCCCCCCACCCCCCCCCCCCCCCACCCCCCCCCCCCCCCACCCCCCCCCCCCCCCACCCCCCCCCCCCCCCACCCCCCCCCCCCCCCACCCCCCCCCCCCCCCACCCCCCCCCCCCCCCACCCCCCCCCCCCCCCACCCCCCCCCCCCCCCACCCCCCCCCCCCCCCACCCCCCCCCCCCCCCACCCCCCCCCCCCCCCACCCCCCCCCCCCCCCACCCCCCCCCCCCCCCACCCCCCCCCCCCCCCACCCCCCCCCCCCCCCACCCCCCCCCCCCCCCACCCCCCCCCCCCCCCACCCCCCCCCCCCCCCACCCCCCCCCCCCCCCACCCCCCCCCCCCCCCACCCCCCCCCCCCCCCACCCCCCCCCCCCCCCACCCCCCCCCCCCCCCACCCCCCCCCCCCCCCACCCCCCCCCCCCCCCACCCCCCCCCCCCCCCACCCCCCCCCCCCCCCACCCCCCCCCCCCCCCACCCCCCCCCCCCCCCACCCCCCCCCCCCCCCACCCCCCCCCCCCCCCACCCCCCCCCCCCCCCACCCCCCCCCCCCCCCACCCCCCCCCCCCCCCACCCCCCCCCCCCCCCACCCCCCCCCCCCCCCACCCCCCCCCCCCCCCACCCCCCCCCCCCCCCACCCCCCCCCCCCCCCACCCCCCCCCCCCCCCACCCCCCCCCCCCCCCACCCCCCCCCCCCCCCACCCCCCCCCCCCCCCACCCCCCCCCCCCCCCACCCCCCCCCCCCCCCACCCCCCCCCCCCCCCACCCCCCCCCCCCCCCACCCCCCCCCCCCCCCACCCCCCCCCCCCCCCACCCCCCCCCCCCCCCACCCCCCCCCCCCCCCACCCCCCCCCCCCCCCACCCCCCCCCCCCCCCACCCCCCCCCCCCCCCACCCCCCCCCCCCCCCACCCCCCCCCCCCCCCACCCCCCCCCCCCCCCACCCCCCCCCCCCCCCACCCCCCCCCCCCCCCACCCCCCCCCCCCCCCACCCCCCCCCCCCCCCACCCCCCCCCCCCCCCACCCCCCCCCCCCCCCACCCCCCCCCCCCCCCACCCCCCCCCCCCCCCACCCCCCCCCCCCCCCACCCCCCCCCCCCCCCACCCCCCCCCCCCCCCACCCCCCCCCCCCCCCACCCCCCCCCCCCCCCACCCCCCCCCCCCCCCACCCCCCCCCCCCCCCACCCCCCCCCCCCCCCACCCCCCCCCCCCCCCACCCCCCCCCCCCCCCACCCCCCCCCCCCCCCACCCCCCCCCCCCCCCACCCCCCCCCCCCCCCACCCCCCCCCCCCCCCACCCCCCCCCCCCCCCACCCCCCCCCCCCCCCACCCCCCCCCCCCCCCACCCCCCCCCCCCCCCACCCCCCCCCCCCCCCACCCCCCCCCCCCCCCACCCCCCCCCCCCCCCACCCCCCCCCCCCCCCACCCCCCCCCCCCCCCACCCCCCCCCCCCCCCACCCCCCCCCCCCCCCACCCCCCCCCCCCCCCCCCCCCCCCCCCCCCCACCCCCCCCCGCCCCCGCCCGCCCCCCCCCCTACCCCCCCCCCCCCCCCCCCCACCCCCCCCGCACCCCCCGCCCCCCCCCACCCCGCCCCCCCCACCCCCCCCCCACACCACCCCCCCCCCCCCCCCCCCCCCCCCCCCCCCACAAACCCCCCGCCCCCCAACCCCACCCGCCCCCCCCCCCCCACCCCCCCCCCCCCCCCCCCCCCCCCCCCCCCACCCCCACAACGTGTGAAGAAGTGTTTCCTTTTATTAGTCCCACTCTTCCCCCCAGCATTTCTGCAATGTATGCCCCCTGGATTCTAGTGTATTGTGGAGGAAGAGAGAAAAATTTCTCCACAACATTTTCTCACCCTAAGCATAATTTTGTAGACTTCCAATCATATCTCCCCTCAGACGCTTCCTCTCCAAACTAAAGAGTCCTAAACGCTTGCAGCTCCTCTCATAAGGAAGGTGCTCCAATCCTCCTTAATCATCCTCGTTGCTCCTCCTCCTCTCTCTGCATTTTCTTTCTATCTCTCTTCATATATCGACCTTTTGAGATGTGGCGACCAGAACTGAACACAGGACTCCAAGTGCACCACGGCTTTATATAAGGGCAAGGAGTTCTCCATTATCTATTTTCGTGGCCTTGATCTTTTAGAGTGAGTGATAAACGTTCCAAAATTAAAACAAAAGTAATCATTAGCCGTTTGAATTGAGCCCAGGAGCAAATTGCTAGTTAGCAGAATGAAGCGACTGCTGCGTGTTTCTTATTACGGGTCATAGGAGCCACATTTTAGAATAATTAAAACTTCCGGGTATCCTTCAAAGTTGTAGTCGTTTCACCTGGATATTACTAGGGTGTGCATAACCATAGCCTCTAAAGAGATCGGTGTTGGCACGAACCGCCAAAGCTAGTATAAAAGCATTTCTAGTCATCTCTACAGTTTGCTTGGGCCAGATTCACATCTGCTCGCAGACACAAGCCTGTTACTAAACAGGTAGGGCTGGGCGGAACAGCTCTAGCCAGAACCGGTTGTACATCTACTCCCAGATTAGTGTTATCCATGAGTCACAGAACGTTTCAGTGTATTTGCCTGCAGCCAGCCCATTACATACCCAAGACACCAAAGTTTCTCTTAACTCTGTAGTATAAGATTGTGAGTGGGGAGATGAGCATCACCCACCCACCCACCCCCTGGGGATGCTGCACTCTGGGTGCCCTCAAATCATTTCCAGGGTCCTGAGCTCTGCAATGGATTTATTCTGTCTTCAGAATAAATAGGGCAGATGAACTAATTTCTAAGGATTTTCAGGGAGTGCCTTGCTTTCTTGTGTTCAAATTCAACATTCATTCATTCATTCATTCATTCATTCATTCATTCATTCATTCATTCATTTATTTATTTATTTATTTATTTATTTATTTATTTATGGGTTTTTTATACTGCTCTACCCCCAGAGGGCTCTGAGCGGTGTGCAACATAACTTCCTCTACACAGTGTACAATAAGCCATATAAACAACCCCATTAAAATTAGATTAAAACACAGTGATTTTGTTGTTTGTTGTATAAACTAATGAGTTATTTTCAACTTTTGCAACAAAAAAAAGGTCTAAATGATATTAAAAAGTTAACGCTGCAGCTTGTTTAGCAAGTTCAGGAGGAACGGCTGGCTTTTGGATGCTAATTAAGGTTCTTAGGTTTTCTTTATCTGTCTGAGCTGTTCGGTGAAGACCTCAACACTTGATCGTCTCATTCGGCTTCCTGCTTGAATCCATTCTACTATTTTTCTAGTTCAGTGGAACCTCGGTTTTCATTGCCTTCGGTTTTCATCGGTTTTGGTTTTCATCGATTTTTTCAGTGAAAAATTTGTCTCGGTTTTCATCGATTTGCCTCGGTTTTCATCGATTTGCAGTAAGGTGCAGGGGTTTGTGGAGAAAAATCACCCGGACAAAGCTGTTGCAGGCTGTGTCTGCAACTTGTTTAATGACAACGTCTTGCCCCATTTCAGACAAATCTTAAAGAAGCGTCAGAAACAGACCTCTTTGGACAGCTTTCTGGTGCGACATTGGTCCACTGGCTCTGAAGCTGGTCCTAGTATTGTTTGTTACTGTTTTCAGCATTAAACACTATGTTTATTCACCAAAAAATGTGTTTTCGGTATGTTTTGTGGAGTGCCTAGAACGGATTAATTGGATTTACATTGATTCCTGTGGAAAAGTTTGCCTCGGTTTTCATCAGTTTTGGTTTTCATTGATCCTTTTCGGACGGATTACCAACGAAAACCAAGATTTATTTATTTGTTTATTTGTTTGTTTGTTTATTTATTTATTTGTTCCACTTTTATACCGCCCTCCCCCAAAGGGCTCAGGGCGGTTCCACTGTAAGATTCCACTGTAAAAGTATATGCTGAATGAAAAAGATGTTTAACTATACCAACAACATAATCCTGTGTAGAGGTACTCCAGTCTAAGCGTATTGATTTTAGTAGACTTAGACAAGAATAACTTGACATAAGATTGCCCTTTAAGCTTTTTTGTTAAGTGATCCCCTTTTTAAAACCCTTTTCCCCCTTCTGCTTCTT
This sequence comes from Sphaerodactylus townsendi, assembly GCF_021028975.2. Taxonomy (NCBI): domain Eukaryota; kingdom Metazoa; phylum Chordata; class Lepidosauria; order Squamata; family Sphaerodactylidae; genus Sphaerodactylus; species Sphaerodactylus townsendi. The sequence goes on along the minus strand of NC_059431.1, from coordinate 111,392,950 downwards.
TTCAGGCAAACTAAAGCCAACGATGGCTTTCATGTCCGGAAAGCTGACCATCAAGGGCGACATGGCGTTAGCCATTAAGCTGGAGAAGTTGATGGGCCAGTTCAACGCCAAACTGTGATAACCTTAAAAGGGAAGGGGGTGGTTTCCTGTGTCACATTGACCTGTCAATAAATATGCAACACTTTGTTCTGGAAGGTGCTGACGTTTGTTTTTGTTTTAACCGTAACGTTTAATCCATACTTTTCCATTCCCACATGACATTTTGTAGAATGAACGGTCAAATTGTATTAGTTTAAAGCGGGACTGATTATGTATGTGTTCTGATTAGAATCATGTTTTGGTCATCTTTCTAGATCAGTGGTGGCGAACCTTTGGCACTCCAGATGTTATGGACTACAATTCCCATCAGCCGCTGCCAGCATGGCCACTTGGGAATTGTAGTCCATAACATGGGGATTGTAGTCCATAACATCTGGAGTGCCAAAGGTTCGCCACCACGGCTCTAGATAAAACAAATCAGCAAATATATACAGTCAAACCAATACTAGAAAATCTGAGGCCAGCCAAGCCTAAGAAGCATGGACTGTATATATCCGTGGTGGCGAACCTTTGGCACTCCAGATGTTATGGACTACAATTCTCATCAGCCCCTGCCAGCATGGTCAGTTGGATGGACTCTGGTCTGATCCAGCAGGCTCCAGATGTTATGGACTACAATTCCCATCAGCCCCTGCCAGCATGGCCAATTGGCCATGCTGGAAGGGGCTGATGGGAATTGTAGTCCATAACATCTGGAGTGCCAAAGGTTCGCCACCATTGGTATATATAGAGACACAAGGCAATGAACAAATTGCTGGAGCTGCTGCTGTCTACTACTGCGATTCGCTTTAATACTTTTGACTCATTGACCATGGGTGATACTGGCTCTTTCAATTTATTGGAACGAAATACGAATGTTACAGGTTTCTTGCCTTATGTACAATGTTTATGAGATCTTCTACAATGTTTATGAGAGTTCCTTACTAAGTACTGTCCCATTACGCTTCTTAGGTTGCCTAAGTGCCCTCATTGTATGTTTTGTTATTACATTTAGATCCTGTTGCATATTACTTATAATCACAATATATCTTTATGAATGGTGTATGACTTATCTACTGACTTTATTCTCAAAGTAATCGCATATACCAATTAGTTCATTGCCTTGTGTCTCTATGTATACAGTCCATGCTTCTCGTCTTTCTAGATATCCAGATCCACTTGAAGTGAATGCACCTGAGGACATTAAGAAAACAAGAAGAGCACTGACGGAGTTGATGTATCCATAGTGGGGGGCGAATCTGCCAGCAGGCGGCCAGTGCAGTCCTCTGCACTGGTGGGATGTGGTCCCTGGGCTCCCACCACCACGGGCATAGCGGGGCAATCTGAGGACGTGGCCAATGGAGGAACCAATGCTAGTTGGCTTCTACCTGGCCATTGTCCCTGTTGTGCTGGCGGCCGGTGCTTGAGGCTTTCAGCGCCTTTTCGGTGCCGTAAGTCTGTTAAGCCCAATGGTGACTTTTCAGCGGCGGGGAGGCTTTTGTGTGTGTGTTTTAAGTCCCCCCATGCCACCAGAAAGGCTTCTTGGGTATGGCAGGCCGGTGTGGTTACAGCACCGTGCCTGGCTGCTTGGATGGGGCCGCCCAGCTAGTTTTTCAACTGAAGAAGGCTTTGATCTTCTTTTAATGGTTTTAGCTTCAGGCCTGACGTTGCAGATCTTTTTATATGTCGTCGGAACCATTGACTTCAAAGGAAATTGTTCCGTGGCCATTGTTCCGTGGCCACTGAATTCCCTCTAAGGCACCTCTGATTTTTGCTTCCAGTATTGGTGCTTTGGGGTTTTCTGTGCCTTTTAACATTTTAAAGTATCTTTTTAAATTACAGTCTCTCCCCTCGCCCTCTTTAAAGGGTTCTAAATTCAGATACATTAATCTGGGAAGAATTAGCCAGTTGCCTTAATGTTTTTAATACTTGTATTTTTATACAATTTCACTGCTGTGAAAACTGAGTTGCTGCCAAAATGTACTTATAAAGTTGGTTGAAATAAAATGTATTGCTTACGTATCAGTCTGCTTACTTATGATAATTGTAGTTTAAAAGTAAGATGTTTTGTTTTTGAACACTCTGCCGTTGAATGGGGTGGACAGAGATCGTAGCGTAGTGTTCTGAGTTTCATGATAGAACTGAAATTTGTTCATATATTGGGTATTAGATCGCATCTCTAGGGGAGGGTTTGGTACCTGCAGAAAACTGAAAATGCTGAAGACGCTGTTTTCTTTTGCCACAATATTGTAATGCTGGATATAAAACCACCATCTTCGCATTCCAGTGACCCCCATGATTAATTTTATTTGTTCACTCTCAGATGTGGAGGCTTACCTGGGGAATTCAGATTAGCCTGTACGCTCCAGCACACGTCAGCTGGGTGACCTTGGGTTAGTCCAAATTCAAATCCAAAACCTTTATTAGGCATAAAACCAGTGTGTGTCATGGATTCCAAATACAATAGAAATATCATTATTGCACAACTTGCAGTACACAGAGTAAAAATGTAGCAACAGCTTCAGAGATTTCAGCATTAGAGTTATTTAGCAGCTTAGCCATTTTTAACTTATCAGAAAGGAGCATAAATCCTGTTGGTAATACAGTTCTCAAATCAGTTCTGATGTTGTTGTATTTTGAACAGTGAAGCAGAATATGAGAAAGTGAATCAGTTGTATCAGGACAGAATCGACAGCAACGCTCATTTTGTGGGATATTAGAGAAGAGACCTTGAAGATGTACTGACCTTGGGTTAGTCACAGCTTTTCGGAGCTCTCTCAGCCCCACCTACCTCACAGGGTGTTTGTTGTGAGGGGGGAAGGGCAAGGAGTTTGTAATCCCCTTTGAGTCTCCTATAGGAGAGAAAGGGGGGGATAAAAATCCAACTCTTCTTCTTCAATTTCAATGAATGGAGCATCTAGAAAGGGAGGGGGCGGGGCAAGAAGCAAAGAAAGGACATGGTGAAAGAATTGTTCAACAATATTCTGTGACCTGGACTATTATTTGTTGAGTTTGCTGCCAAGTCACATCTGACTTACGGTGACCCTGTGGGGTTTTCAAGGCAAAGGACTTTCAGAAGTAGTTCGCCATTGCCTGCCTCTGCATTGTGAGCCGAGATTCCTTGGAGACCTCCCATCCAAATGCTAGCCAGGGCTGGTTCCGTTCAGCTTCTGAAACCTGACTAAATCAGGCTCACCTGGGGCTATCCAGGTGTGGACCTGGACTACATGTCCAGCAATTTAAGGTGATAGAATCTTTTTAAAAATTATTTTGGAAAAAGAAAATAAGAATGGATCTATCGTTGTTGCAGTGCTAAACACTAAGAGTCAACAAAATTATATATAAAGCTTTATAAACAAAACCTTTGTAACTAATATTAACTCTGGTGTGGTGGGTTTTCCGGGTTGTATGGCCGTGTTCCAGTAACATTTTCTCCTGACATTCCGCCTGCATCTGTGGCTGGTGGAATTCCGCCACAGATGCAGGCGGAATGTCAGGAGAAAATGCTGAAGAGGGCAGTCTAGCCACAGGCCTCTATTGGGATTGCACCATGTTCCTCCATGCTCATTGGTTGTCTGAGAAGGGGAGTGGCGTTGAGGAGCAGTGGCCGGATTAATGGGTGGTGGTGGGCCTCATCTGCATGTACTACTCTCGGGGGCAACGTCAACAATGGGGGCTGTTGTCGGATTGCTGGGGTTGCTGTGGATTTTGGAATGTTCGTTTTGCTGTCTGTGCTTTGTGGAAGTGCACGTTTTAGTATTTCCCCTTGAAGAATGCCTATATAGAGAAGGGATCAGCAGTACCACTGTTGTTTTAGTGGCTAGCCGTCGCCACAGTAACCCACAGGATGGTGCTGCCCTGACAGGAAGATTTTTCTACAGAACACCGAATATTTTTTGTAAGCCTTCCCCTCCAATTGCTAGGTGGTGCATTCTGACATCTCCGAATTCTGTCCTTTTGTGCATGAATAGGCCCAACCTGTTTCTTTTGCCAACCCTTCAGTCTTCCATTGTGATTTGTGGATCATTCTCAGGGTTTTCAAATAAAGCTGTGAAGTAGATCTCTTCAGAGGGATTATCTAAGCACTGAAGAGTAGCAGGGTCCCCCCTCCAATGAGTAAGCCTTTTGTAATTTACGCCTGTGATGTTTATGTACTCTGTTTTTGTTTGTCAGAAGAGTACTGGTGACCTTTTCCTGAAGAGGCACGCGGAGATGTATGCTTAGACTCCCGCTGTGATTTTATGTATTTCACTTGGAGTCCTGCAACTTCTATGACACTGCAAGAAAAAAAGTGTAGCCTGGTGTTTTGTGTTCAGAGGAAGAGGAAGAGTTTGGATTTATATCCCCCCTTTCTCTCCTGTAGGAGACTCAAAGGGGCTTACAATCTCCTTGCCCTTCCCCCCTCACAACAAACACCCTGTGAGGTAGGTGGGGCTGAGAGAGCTCCGAGAAGCTGTGGGACTCACTCCCAAGGTCACCCAGCTGGCGTGTGTGGGAGTGCACAGGCTAATCTGAATTCCCCAGATAAGCCTCCACAGCTCAGGCGGCAGAGCTGGGAATCAAACCCGGTTCCTCCAGATTAGATACACGAGCTCTTAACCTCCTACGCCACTGCTGCTCCTGTTCAGCTGGGTTTATCTGGCTCCTTTCCACCCTTCTTGCTTTGCGTTAAATCTGATCATAAAAAGAAAGCGACAGGAAATGAATGAAGGTGGATGAAGGCGATTGGTGAGCTTCAGAGAAAAGGAGCAAACAAATATCCCTCCTACTTGGGATTACAGTGCTGATCGGCATCAAATTGACGGCTCCAGAGGCAGCACGCTATCCAGCTTTGCCTTCAACAGAGATGATATGGGGAGTGAGTGTCAGAATGAATGACATAGTCTAGGACAGGGGTCTGCAACCTGTGGCTCTCCGGATGTTCATGGACTGCAATGCCCTGCCACCAGGGGCTGGTGGGATTTGTAGTCCATGAACATCTGGAGAGCCACAGGTTGCAGACCCCTGGTCTAGGAGTAAACATAATCATGTAAATGATGCCAAGAACTGAGACGGTTATTGGTTCATCATCATGGATTCTGCACAGTCCCACATGGGATGGGCAGGTGCACGCCAGTCACGAAGAAGACTAACCAGCTTTCCAGAAGACTCAAAACACAGGAGCACTCTCCCTTTCCTCCATCTCATGCTGCTGTTTCCCACCCAAACAGGCACGGGATGGAAATGGGGAGACCACTCTTCCCTCTGTGTCTTTCCTCACCATCATGAAGAGATGGAAGTATCGAAGCATTCTACTCATCAGGAGAGTTCGGGTTGACATCTTTGCAAAAATTCTTCCGGTGATGGCACTATTTAAAAAGTGCAAGGAATGTGGGACCAAGACAGCTCAAAATGTCGAACACAATTTGTGCTTAATGTGCTTAGGAGAGGGGCATCGTCTGGTAGCGTGTGATTCGTGCCATTTATTCCTGCCTAAAGCATGTCATGAAAGGGCCACTAGGCAAAAGGCAGCTTTAGGGGGGAAAGGCTCTGAGGAGAGGGCTGTCTCAGCCAGAAAAGAGACTGGTTGTGCTGGAAAGAGCTCAGAAACCATCAGTTGTCTCTGTCCCTTCTGCCCCCACTAACAGTCATCTGACAAGCAGTCGGCTCCAAGAGCTACCTCCAAAAAAGGCAAAGAAAAAAGCCTAATCACCTACTTTCAACCTCTCAATGCCAATGATCTCCATCTCCAACCCATCCATTGTTTTCTTCTACTCAACATCGAGATACCTCCCCTCAGAGTCAAAAGTGTTCGCCGTCTCAACCCTGAGCACACATTTTCCCTTGACACTGGATTTCACCTTTGCCACGATGCCGAAAATTGCTTGACGCAGTTGGCTCCAGTCTTCTCTCCCATTCAAGAATGCTATCACCATCTTTGAGGCAGCCAGGTGCACCACCCTCATCAGAGAATGATGTTTTTGAGGGACTCTGATGCTCAGTTTCCCTAACAAACTCCTTCGGCTCCAGCCAGCTTTCAGTGGGGTCCTCCTCAAAGATGGTACCCATATCCTATGATGTGCATACCTCAGTGGGGTCAATGCTGAGAGATGGCAACTGTGCCACTCACAGTGGCAACGTATTTCAATGACCACCTACCCTGTCACCACTCACTTCCGTCTTACATGTCAAATAATACTGTAAAAAATACCCTCGATATCAAGAGTTCAAGTTTGATACCTGTAGTTGGAGGAGGTTTTTGAGTAGAGTTCTGAGACAAATATGAAACATCGGCACCCTCCCCAGAAGATACAGTAGGAGATCCATCTCCTATTTATCTGACAGAAGACCTGAAACTCTATGTGGAACAAATCATAAGGATAGCCAAGGCACTGGATCTTTAGTATAAATTGCCTGATCCAAAATCGGCAGATCTTATTTTGCTACAATGCCTTCTGAACATAGTGGACAACAGCTGGTCCAAACATACCTTGGATCCTGACCCAGCTTGTAAATTGGACAACCTGTACAAGATACAAGAGAAGGGTTGTGATTTTTTGTTCCAATAACCACCCCCTAATTCCTTAGTTTCAGAAGTTCTCCCCTCAAGGCAAAGAGGACGATCCTACTCATCCCCTCCAGTTAAGGAACGGCATAAATTGGATTCAGTACAATGAAAAATTTATTCCTTGGGTTCTTTGGGCCTGAGAATTGCCAGTTTCACTGCCATTTTGGGATGGTATCAAATGTTCTTTGGGAAAAGATGGCCCAGTACATAGGCATGTTATCAGAGGAGAAAAGAGTGTTAACTTGCTCCATGCTAAGGAGCTAAAGCTAGGCAAGTAGCATCTCAGTGCATCGAGACACGTATCTGACTGCTGCGGAGTTCATCAAAAATCTCTGGAACTAATTTTTCAGCAGTATTTCTAATAGCTGCAAAAAAAAGGTCCAATACTGTGGAATTTAGCTGCAATTTCTGTAAGCTTTACTGCAGACTGACACCTGTCATAGAGAGAAAGAAATAATTCCACACAAATAAATCACCCAAACCGGCTGCACTCTTGAGAGACCAGAAAACAATGAATGACAAAAAGGTTGCATTATTTAATTTTTTGAACGAAGATTTAAACATGGTGCATTCCAGCGATTTCAAGGATGTATCAGAAAAATAACTTGTTCAGATAAATCCATATAAATTACTCTGTTGCTTAAAGAACAGCATCTTTGAAGCACCATGCATGAAGTGGAAAGCTGTTGTTAACAGCAGGTGTCACTGTTAACTAAAGCGATAGTGGCTTAGAGCTCCTTGAAGCCACAAGAGAGCATTTTCTCATCTAATCTTTAAGGAATGAATGAATTCTGCTGAAGTTACCAGTTAAATAACTTAATGCTGAGCCTGTGGGCTCTTTGAGAGTAGAATTAGGATGTTCAAAATGGCGTTTATGCTATCACACTAAGTTTCATTTAAAATCCAAATGGGAATGTTAAAGCAGTAGCTATTCCAAACAGATCTGGATAGTGTGGACTCAGTCACTCACAAACACACCTCTTGTGTTTCCTCGTAAGCACCATTTATTTATTTATTTATTTATTTATTTGTTTGTTTGTTTGTTTATTTATTTATTTATATAGGCTGGCCTGGGCCGCTGGGCTCTTGGGGAAGCAGTGTAGGTAACCCTGTTAAGCGTTGTTAAACCCCACTGATTTTCATGCAAAGAACTAAAGCGTGATCCTTTACCTGGGAGTAAGCTCGGTTGCTGGCAATGGGGCTTGCTTCTGAGTAAACACTCCTAGGGTCATGATTCACCCGTTCGAACAGGTGCATGGTCGCTTCAAAGCAAAGCCAATAACTACCACCAAGCTTACTCCCGAGTAACGCACACCTTGGAGCCAACTGTTTTTTCTAAACTGAAACCTCAGTATTCAGGTTACCAATTGCTGTGTTGGCACTTTGCGATCAATAAGTGGGTTTTGGTTTGCAATTTGGGCACTCGGTCTCGAAAAGGTTCGCCATCACTGTCCTAGAATCATTAATATTAAAATCAGGCAAAAATAATCTAAAACCAGAGTGAGATCCACAACAGTTTGGATGGCAATAAAATCCTACCCCCACTCCCACCCCAAGCCCACCAGAGGCTGGGACGATGTAACCACACTCAGCCCGGCTGGCCAAATGCCTGGCGGAACAGGTCCATTTTGCAGGCCCTGCGGAAGCTCACTAAGTCCTGCAGAGCCCTGGTCTCTCTAGGGAGACTGTTCCACCAGAGGGGGGCCAAGACCGTAATGGCCCTGGCCCTGGTGGAGGCCAGCCGGACGTGTTTTGGGCCAGGGACCACTAATAGGCACTCCTCCGAAGATTGGAGGGTCCTAACAGGGCGATATTGGGAGATGCGGTCCCTCAAGTATACAGGCCCAAGGCCGTTTATAGCAGAGGTGGGATCCAGTAGGTTCTCACAGGCTCCCGAGAGTAGGTTACTAATTATTTGTGTGTGCCGAAAGGGGGTTACTAATTGGTTATTTTGCCTTGGTGATTTTTGCCTTAGTTACGCCACTCCTCCGCTCCTCAGCAGTAGCGCGCGGAACTTGAAGCAGTCTAGCAGGAGGTGCACTGGCGTGCATGGCAGCCTGCGCCTGTGTGCATTCATTTCCCACTCAGAACCGGCGCAGCGGCTGCGTCCTTGCCACAGCCCCGCCCAGGAATGCCCCGCCCCTGGAATGCCCGACCACGCCCCCATCGTGCCCCGCGCATCCCCATTGGCGCTATGCCACTCTTTGAATCCCACCACCATGGGAACCTGTTACTAAAATTTTTGGATCCCATCACTGGTTTATAGCCTTAAAGACTAAGACCTTGGTCAGTAACCTCATTGTACATGTGGGGTCATTATTACAAGCCCTGACCTGGATAGTGCAGGCTAGCCCAATCTCATCTGATTCTAAAAGATAAACATGGTCAGCCCTAGTTAGTATTTGGATAGGAGACCACCAAGACCACCAAAGAAGTCCAGAGTCTCTACACAGAGGCAATGTAAAAACCACCTCTAGACATCTCTTGAAAACCCTAGGAGGTTGCCATAGTTGGCTGCGACTTGAGGGCACTTTCTACCACCAGTTCTTACAAACAAGCAATTATCTTTTCTCTAGTCTCTCCAAGAGAGAAAGGAATACTGGCTCTGCATTGCTAACATTGCTAATGTGATGAAATATAATCATTCACTATGGCAACATTCCGCCAGCCGTTCACAGATGGAAATCAGAATTGTTGTGTGTTCGTTATGCCCCTGTTCTCACACCATGCATTATGGACTCAGCCTTTCTCTCTCCTCACCTTTCTCTTTTCACCATCTGTAGGCTGGGGCCATTTATTATTTTGGTGACATTAGAAAAACAAAGGTGTCCTAGCACAGTGATGGCGAACCTATGGCACGGGTGCCAGAGGTGGCACTCGGAGCCCTCTCTGTGGGCACACGCACACAGAGTTTGTTATGTGGGGGTGGAAAATCACCTCCCCCCACACACACATATCTAGGCTGGCCTGAGGCACTGAGCATGACATGCATGCACTGCGGTGAGCAGGGAGGACTTGGCTGGCGGGCCTGGTGTCTGTACTCCGGGTGGTTGCTGCCCGAGGGGGGCAGGTGGTGCAGAGGAGACAGAGATGCTAGAGAGGCACAGAGCGGTGCGCGCGGGACTTGCTGGAGGATAGAGCAGACTGGCCCCTGCTCAAGCGGGTGGGGCGGAGGAAGAGGGAGCCAACCGGTTTTTTCTAAACTAAAACCTCAGCATTCAGGTTAAATTGCCGGGTTGGCACTTGGCATGGGGTTTGGGTTGCAATTTGGGCACTCGGTCTCAAAAAGGTTCGCCATCACTGTCCTAGCAGGTTATTGGCTGTTCAGAACGCATCACACCAGCCTTAATGTGTGAAATAATACTGTGTGTTTTGTGGTTCCTCAGTGCAGGCACACAAAAGGCTCAGAGCAGCTTTTAATTTCTAGGTACCCTTGGAAGAAGACTAAAATATGAAGAAGAGCAACTGTAATAACTCATACTTACAAGGTTTTGAAAAGATATCTCTACGATCTCCCTCTGAAGGCAAATCAGAAGCAGTAATTGGCCAGGGAACAAGTACCAGAAAATCAGATGTCCCTGCTGAACAGTCTCAGTTGTTCTTATATTACATGACTGTTTTTTTCATCTAAAAGCACTGCTGAAGCTTGTTGTGAATCGAGAATTGCAAAGGAACAGTACAATACAGGTAAATAGCAGTAACAGCAACAGTCTGGCTACAGCATTGTTATATAGTTCCTGAGTTTGTTTTCTTGTAGATGAGAGCAGAGGTGGGATCCAGCAGGTTCTCACAGGTACCCGAGAGGGGGTTACTAATTGGTGATTTTGTCACGTGATTTTTGCCTTAGTTACGCCCCTCCTCTCAGCAGTAGCGCGCAGAACTTGAAGCAGTCTAGCAGGAGGTGCACCGGCGTGCGTGGCGAAGCCTGCAGCCCTCTCGCAAGTGCTGTCGTTCCAGCAAGGTTGGCGAGGCGCGGTGGCTGCTGATGGCCCTTGCCACAGCCCTGCCCAGGAATACCCCGCCCCAGGAATGCCTGGCCACGCCCCCGTCGTGCCCTGCCCAGCCCCATTGGCCCTACTCTACAGTTTGAATCCCACCACCATGGGAACCTGTTACTAAAATTTTTGGATCCCACCACTGGATGAGAGGTAGCACTGGGGGATGCTCCAGGGAGCTGGCCGTGCTAGTCTGTAGTGGCAGAACAAAATTTGCATCCAGTAGTACTTTATAACCCAATAACATTTTCCAGGGTGTAAGCTTTCATGACATCTGACACAGTGAGCTTTGATAGGGTGTTGTGGGTTTTCCAGGCTGTGTGACCGTTGTCTGGTAGTTTTTGCTCCTAACATTTCACCTGCATCTATGGCTGGCATCTTCAGAGGCACGTCATTGGTAAGATGTGTTTCTCTCTGTGGCCATTTCACACCTCACCAAAGAAGAAGCAGAGGAAATAAGAGAGGAAATGGCAAGGATCCTGTGGAAAGCAACACTTCCCACCAGCAACATACCACAGAAAGAAGGAAATGCCATTAAGACTCTCAGTTCTGATTCAGACGTTGATATGTCCCAGTTTGATATCAGTTCTGTATCTCAGTGTTCCAGGCCAATAATGGAAGCAGAGAGGCAAGAGGTCAAAAGAAGGAAGCTTTAATTGGAGGGCCGTCTTACCTCCATGTTTGGCTTTTGCTGAGTGAAGCGATGATTTGGTGCACACTTTCTATTTTTATAGGAAACTAGCGGGGCCCGGCCACGCGTTGCTGTGGCAATTGTCCTTCTCATCACAATCCGCAACCCACACAGATGTCCATGCAGGTCCAATGATCCCCAGCATAGCCTTTTGAGGTGGTCAAATGGAATCCCTCTTTCCCTTTTCAATGCACATCGTTATATGGTACTGTCTTGTTTTTTTAGTATAAAAGTAACTCCTTTCTACATTCCACAACGGAACTTAATCCAGAGTGTGAATCCCCTACTGTCCCAATGAGGGCTGGATTTGACATTACCGCACGAAGTCCTGGCTTGGGAGTAAAGACAAGAACTGGGGCAAAAGGGGAGGCACTGTCCCAGTCCAGGCAGCAGAGGAGGCAGGGTGGTGAGATGCGATTCAGATCCCGAGGAGCCAGCTCCCTGGGTTTCTTAATGGGCCATGTGTGCAAAAGAAGCGAGAAGCCAGTAGTGTTGGTTTGCCCCCACTCCCACTGAGGATTTTCTTAGAAGAAAAGGCAGGAACTCCAGCTAAGCTTTTTTTTTTTAGTAAAAGAGAGCTGTGAAGGAGATATGGGTGAGGAAGTGGGTGAGAGTGGGTGTAGTTGGATGTGAGGGAGGGCAGAGTAAGGTCTGTGAGGATGAGCTGGATGTGTATGAGAGTATGTGCGTTGTGTGGTAGCACTGGGTGAGGCACAGAGAGTGAAAGTTACCTGCGTGTTGGGGGGGGGAACCCCACCTGACGTCTCACACAGCAAAGTGTGTGTGTGTTTCACTTCCAGTCGTATTATCTAACAGTGTTACCTATTTACTGTTTTCACTGCTCATCTCTGCCCATCTGAGGCTGAATGCATTCTAAGCCCTCAGGCCACAGACAGACAGGCTGCACGAACATTCTAAGGGTGACAGTTAAACACAGCCAGCTTCATGAGCCCTGGGCAGGTGCCAGGAAAAAGATACAGTTTTACTACTGGCTCCGAAGGTATGGACTCTTCGGCATTTGAAGGAGTCCGATTACCTGCCATATGCAACAGGAGAGCGAACGTCAATGTGAAAATTTGGGGCGATTACCGATCTAGCAACGTTTTCTGGCTGTTAGGGGCATGACTAACAAAGTCACTGTTAGCTTTTTATATATATAGATTTTGTGGGAAATGGACTACATCAAAAGGGGGCAATCTTGTAAAATACATCCGCGTTCTTCAGACGTTGTATGCAAGAGTTGCATTTTAAATCAAAACGGCTTCACCAGTCAGAATGCGGCCTGCAGGAGATAATGACCCTCTCCTTGGAGTGAAAGCAGCTAGTGCTGATTAAGGAAGGTCAGACAAGATAAAGGCAGGGGGGAAAGCAAAGGGAGCAAGTTGTTTTGCGAGTGTTTCACTCAGCATGTAGCCTTGATTTTTGGTCAGTATACTGAAACCAATCCTTATCGTTTGTGATATTTGGAACTGTTTGAAGGACGGTTTGTTTCTCGTTGATTTTAAAGGACTGCGAATAACAGGCATTGGACTTCGTTATGGAAAGGAGTTGGTTTCCCTTGCTTCTGTTTCTTTCCTTGCTGAAGAGAAAGTGCTTGCGAGAAGATTGCTGTGGAAGAGGCTGGATCAAAGCTTGCGAAAAACTCGTGAGCTGCCTGTCGGCTGGCCTGCGGGGCTGTGAGAAGATCAGGACGGGCCTGTTGGCTCATGCAGATGTGCACAATAAAACAAAATTTTCAAAATAATAGATCGCAAGAGGTTAATTTACATGATACAATCACAACATTTTAGGATCGCAAGCTGCCCTGAGCCCAGCCTGGCCAGGGGAGGGCAGAGTATAAATGAAATATTGTTGCTACCCTGTTTCCCTGAATAAAAGACATCCCCGGAAAATAAGACGTAGTAGAGGTTTTGCTGAAGTGCGAAATATAAGGCATCCCCCAAAAGTAAGACAGCAAAGTTTTTGTTTGGAAGCATGCCTGACGAACAGAATACAGAAATATAAGACATCCCCTGAAAATAAGACACAGTGCATCTTTAGGAGCAAAAATAAATATAAGACACTGTCTTATATTCGGGGAAACACGGTATTATTGAAGCCAGCAAGCAGTTTCCCCCCCTTTGTTCTCCTTTCCCAGGAAAGGAATCTAGAGGTATTGTGAGGAAATTCTTACAGTCATTTATACAAATGTCCTACGACAACATTGTTCTTACAATGTTTTTTTCCCCTTTAATTGGCTGTATTACAGGAGACTGTGATTCAGTTTTGTATCTCCAGCAAAATGACTTTTGAGACAACGTGGCATTTTGTGTCTTTAAGAAAGTCTGCCTGACCTCTCTGCTCATGAGTTATTCAGTGCAGGGTAAGATTAGTGAGCTGGAAATGGTCCCAGAAGGAATTAGGAAGAGCTAGAATTGTAAAAAGCTAGAAAGCTACTTTGTGTATTCCAGGTTCTTCGAATTGATCAGTATAAAAAACTCTGGGGATCATAACAATACTCTTGAGAGACTTTCAGACTAAACACCTGATATGATTTTTGACACCTGTGTCAGCTGTAAAATACAGCCAAGTCAGGAATACATCCCTCTGTGTTCCCTCCCTTGCAACAGTCTCATTCTTCCGCTATCCACCAAGATGTATGTGATAAAAAAGGGACCTTTACAAATACAAATTGCTTTCTTGTCCTATCAGAAAGCCAATTTTTTGCTTTCATGTATGCTAAGTGCTCTTGCAGTTGTAAAAGGTACTATTCATTCATTCATTCATTCATTCATTCATTCATTCATTCATTCATTCATTCATTCATTCATTCATTCATTCATTCATTCATTCATATACCGCCCCATCCTTTTGAGGGCTCCGGGCGGTGAACAACAGAATAATGTTACATAGACAGCAATAACAATTGCAATAAAAATTAATATAGTTAGCATCATTAAAACATAAAATTACTACAGTATTAATTAATTAATTAATTAATTAATTAGACTTTTATACCGCCCCATTCCCGAGGGGCTTATTATCCTTTGGAGGTGAGGTCTGGATTGCATGGTCCCAGAGGTGTAGCTAGGGAAAATGGAGCCCAGTGCAAAATCTGAGTTTTCCACCCCCATGGGTGTTTTTGCTCCCCCCCCCCGACCCCAGATGCTGGAATCCACCCCCGAACAGCATCATTTTCAATGGTGTTTAAACTAGGGAGCCCAGATTCTCCTTTTAAATCCACCTTAAAGGGCTATTCTGGGGTCCCCAGTTTAAACAATATTGAAAGTGATGCTGTTTTGGGGTGGATTATCCCCTATCCTGAAACAGCATCACTTTCAATGTTTAAACTGGGGACCTCAGATTCTCCCTTTAAATCCATGCCGAAGGGAGAGATTCTGGGGAAATTGGGGGGGGGGGTGCCTGCTGTCAGGGATACAATTGTTCAGCTAGCAGCACCAAACGTTCAGGGTGTCTTTAGGAGACTATCCTGATGATACCACCCAGGTTTGGTGAAGTTTGGTTCAGGGGGTCCAAAGTTATGGACCCTCAAAAGATGTAGCCCCCATCTCCTATTAGCTCCCATTGGACTCCCCCATTTCAGTCTCCTGAAATACCCTCAAAATTTTTCCGTGAGAAGGGTGTGTGTGCCCCTGCCAGCAATTGGCCATGCTGGCAGGGGCTGATGGGAATTGTAGTCCATGAACATCTGGAATGCCATAGGTTGGCCACCCCTGTCTTAGCCCATTCAGATTTGGCAAAACAGCTCAAGAAGAAGTTTCTGGATTTGGCTGAGGATTGTATTTTGCCAGGTATAATTCGATAGATCACTTAACAGAAGCTGAGCCAGGCTGTTTGGGGAGGCTCTGAAGTGGAGACGCAGCCAGTATTTGAACACTGTGAGCCAGACCAGGGCAGAACGTGTACAGACTCCTGTCTCTAAGCAGAGGACTTGGTAAGAGACTGAGTTAGGGAGGCCCAATAAGTGGCGGATGAACAGTGATTGTATAGTCTCAAGTGTAACGGCTCTTCTCGCTTCCCAAATAGGGGCTCCGTAGAGTAACTGAGGCAGCAGTTTGGAAAGAAATGCCTTCAACGCTGCTGGAAAAAAATGGCCACACTGGGTGTAAAAACATCTCACAATTGCTTGACCTTTGCTTTTTGTTGTATTAGTGGCCGCTGGAATCACTGCTTGCTTGTGTATAAAACTACGAGGCTGGAGATGTCCCAGTTTGATCATCAAATACATGGGCAAATGGACTGATTGACTACTACTTCTACTTCTACTTCTACTACTACTACTACTACTACTACTACTACTACTATTTTAGGAGCCGTGTGACATAGTGGTTAAGTGCTTGCACTGCCACTCACACGGTCAGGAGTTCGAGCCCCCTGTGGGTCAGATAACCTGGCAGCTGGCTCACAGTCAACTCAGCCATCCATCCATTTCCTGGTCGGTAAATGAGTATACCTAGCTCAGTGGTGGTGAACCTTTGGCACTCCAGATGTTATGGAGTGGAGCCAATTGGCCATGCTGGCAGGGGCTGATGGGAATTGTAGTCCATAACATCTGGAGTGCCAAAGGTTCGCCACCACGGACCTAGCTCATAGCTAGGGGGTAAAGAATAGCCGGGGAAAGTAAATGGTGTAAACTTACTCCTACAAAAAAAACGGTTTCGTTTGCTCTATGAGAATCATCATTGCTGGTGCAGTGGTAATTCCCAGGGTTGGAGCACATGACTGGAAGGGGAAACTTTACCTTATTATTTTTACATTTTTATGTGGTGTTATCTATTTATCAATCTATCAATATGGTTATTTATTTTTTAAAATCTAAACATTAAAAGATGTACAGGAGCGGGCAGGCCACGGGCAATAGAAATGATATGACAGGACGAGAAGCAGGAAGGAGTTAGAAACAGGGAGAAGGGCAAAGGGAAGCATGCAGAGCAGTATGAGGGAGGGGGGTGAGACTAGGTGGGCTGGCCGTGGGCCGAAGGAAGAGGTCTGGGGCAAAGCTGTGCCCACTGGCAAATTTGCCCTGCTCTGGTGACGAAGCAAGTTAAATTTGTAAAACAAGTGGTTTCGCTTGCTGTGGAGACTGGAAAGTGAAAGCGGGGCTAGAGGAAATACGTCCACACAAGGAATCTTGCCACAGTAAACATTTGCCTCCACGGTGCAGTGAACAGTGCACCCTGTGCGTAGGGCCAAAGTTTCTTTCCTTGTGTAAGCAAGTTGTCATTCAGACAGCAGGTGTTTGCTATTTGAAAAAACCCTTTGGCTAATACAGTTGCGAACTTAAATGTGGCGTCCTGACCAGACACAAGGGAAAAGTTCCTCTGCAATATCCGCTAACTCCAGCAAGCAGCAGCACTGCCTCAAAATACTGCTCTCTCCGTATCCAAAAAAAAAAAGGGAGAAAGAAAACCTACTAGCAGTTCGGTTCTCTCCCTCCCCATTCACCGCCCCACTTTTCCAGTTCCCAAACAACAATAATGAAAACCTCCTACAAACAACACAACCAGGGCTCTTTTAATTTAATAAGGAGCCCGGGTTTTATTTCCCTGCTGTGACTGCTTTCTCTTCTGTTTCTGGTTAGAAAAAGGGACCCGGGGAGAGCTTTCGCAGCTGCTGCTCCAAAAGGCAGACATTAGCTCCACAGAGTATGCATTTAATGTGCAGTCTATTGCATTGCCATTGAATAACAGGCTCCCTCCCTCTCTCCAGCATCTCCATCTTTTCCTGCTCCCCACATCACACCATCCTTTTCCATCAGGGGGGGAAACGGCACGGGAGAAGCTGAAACAATAAATGTTAAAGGGAGAACAGCAGTAGGCGGTGCAGGGGGTTGGTTAAGAGCATTCGTGTATCTTAATCCTGGAGGAACCGGGTTTGATTCCCAGTTCTGCCGCCTGAGCTGTGGAGGCTTATCTGGGGAATTCAGATTAGCCTGTGCACTCCCACACACGCCAGCTGGGTGACCTTGGGCTAGTCACAGCTTCTCGGAGCTCTCTCAGCCCCACCTACCTCACAGGGTGTTTGTTGTGAGGGGGGAAGGGCAAGGAGATTGTAAGCCCCTTTGAGTCTCCTGCTGGAGAGAAAGGGGGGGTATAAATCCGAACTCCTCCTCCTCCTCCTCCTCCTCCTCCTCTTCTTCTTCTTCTTCTTCTTCTTCTTCTTCTTCTTCTTCTTCTTCTTCTTCTTCTTCTTCTTCTTCTATCTTTCCCCTCCAATGATAACACTAAGGATTTATTATGGTGGCGGTTGTTTTAAAGAGGGATGGTTTCCCTCAGGGAAATTCTGAAGCAAACCCAGAAGGGGTCCAAACTACAGAAGACCAGTTGGAGAAGGTTTCACACGTGGGGGTTAATACACATCAGTGTGAAACTGAGGGCACCTCAGGGACTGGTATATAATACAGTGCATTATACAATGACATTTATGCACGCACAGCTCTTGCTGCTTGCTCGGCGCAGAATCCCTACGCCACAAATCTTGTTGGGTTTATATCTTTGAAAACGGGGTTTGCAAAATCGAGGCGTGGGAATGAGCCAGCCTCTCTAAAAATTATCGTTCCCACTACAAGGGGGTGACAGAAAACGTTTTGTGGAGCGCGGCTGCGTTGCTGGAGGTAAATATCTCTGGCGTGCATGGAAGCCTATGCAATATTTCCAGTCATTTTTTCCTATGAATTCCTGAAAAGCAAGACTACTCTTGCCTTGAAAAAGCACGGATTATTTGCACGTATAAAGGTGTAAAGCCCAGACTGACTGTATAGATGCACATGCATGGGTCTTATCTCCCTCTATATATACCATAAGCACACATACAATATGCACGCACGCAAATAGTCTCTCTCTCTCAACACACACGCACAAACTAATGCACACCCACATTTAACGTCTGCACACATTACTGCACGCTGTTTGTTGATCCATACATATGTTAACCCTGTTGTATGGCGTTGCCATTCCCGCTCTGCACCCACGGCTAGCTATGCAATAATAAAATTGCCAGCCCCCCCCCCCCCCCCGATATATAATAGTGGCGATGCATTCTCTTCCCGCCTGTTCAATCTCTCCCCTCGCGCAGCTGTGAGCTGGGATAAAAGTACAACCTCGACTAGAGGTACTCCTTGTTGCTGTTGTTGTTGTTGTTGTTGTGTGTTTGCACAGCGGGGAAGCGGGGCCAAGGGTGTGCCCAGCAGTAGGTGAGTGCGTTATTGCACACTTCCTGTGGGATATTTATGACCAGGGCTTCGATTTCCGGCAGCGGAGACCAGCTCTCTCCCTCGCCGAGCATTTAATATCTCCGTGCAAAAGGAGGAGGGCAACCTCTTGCAAGCAAGCAAGCGAGCACGCACGCACAGCAGGGGGAGGAAGAGCAGCCGCCGCCGCCGCCACTGATCTGGGCACCTTCCCCCCCCGCCCCCTTCCAGACACAACAACTCTCCCTCCTCGCCCAAACAATCTCGGATGCACACGAGAGTGCCATGCAATATAACGCATAGAGCACGGGGTTTCTCCTCTCCAGCGCGCGCGGGCGCGCGCGAGGCCATATCGCATTCCCATGGAGAGGCGCGTGCAGGTAGGTGGTTGTCTGGGGAGGGCGCCGGGAGGCAAGGGGGCAGGAGGCAGAGGCGCCATGGCGGGGCTGTGCCAGCCGTGCCAGGGGTCTATGCGTTGTATTATCTGTATTGTGAGAGGGGGTGGCTGCTTATTGTGCCTTCTGAGAGAAGGGGGTGGGGGGTGGGGAGCGCCCCCCTTGTGTTTGCAGGAGTCCAGCTCTGCTAAAGACCTGTGGGAATCACTTGTCACCTTTGGGGGAGGTGATAGGGCAGTTATTGAATGGGGATATATCGTAGATATGTTATGCCTTCTGAGAGAAGGGGCGGGGAGTCTCTCCCTTGGGTTGGCACGCATCCAGCCTGGGGAGGCGCCTCTGCTAGAGACCTGTGGAGATCAGTTGCCCTCCCTTGGGGAGGGTGATAGGGCAGTTATCGAATGGAGAGATACTGCAAATATAGCGCAGCTCGTTGGGGCAGGTTTGAGTTGGAGATGACTGGGGCGGAGGGAGGCTTCGCAGTGTCACAGTCGCCCCTTACGAAAGGCTCTTGGGTGTTTTGATTTTGTTGCCCAGGACTTGTTTTTCTATCTGCCAGTTTATTACAGCGTGAAAGGAATGAAGTTCAGGTATCCCCCTCCCCCACTTTTCTGGGGAAAAGGTAGCGGGATGGAGGAAAAGCATCTTTGTTGTGATGGTGTGGTAAAAGCAGGTGGGTTGGTGTAGAGGCGAGAGGTGCCCTCAAGGAAACGTGTGTGCATGTGGAGGCTGAATGTGTGTATCTGGGAAGTGCGGGATGTTAGGATAGATTCCAGAGCCTCAACCTGTTAGTTGTAGGAGATCCAAATAGAAGTATCTTGTGGCATCTTTTAAGTTTTCATCCCAACAGCAGCTGTCCATGAGCAGAGATCGCTGGGTCTGAGACATATGAAGGTGGGGGGGCGGGACAGGTGTGAAACTGTTGATGTTGTGCATCACAAGGTTCAACATGCGTTTGCTTGACGCTGGACCAGAGTTGTAATATTGGAGAAGTCCGTAAAGAATCTGGCAGGACAGCCGGTAGAAAATCTGGCACGCTTCCCTCTGCTCATTTCGCCTAGCTTCTTGCTCTTCTTTTAAAACACAGATCCAGGCTGACACACGGGCAGCGGGCGTCCTAGTGCTGGAATTTCGTCCAGCAGAAACCAGACTCCGACTTTGACCTAAAAAGACGAAAATGAGGAGGAGGAGGAGGAGGAGGGGCGGGAAAGAAATAGCTGCGAGGAGGAGAATGTTTGGTCGAGAGGGGAGGACCCAGTCGACAGATCTTGGGTTTCCCTGCTTGTCGGTGATTTCTCTTTCACATGCACAGAGCCTTGTTGTTTATGTTTATTTGTTGTTTCTGAGGGAGGAGAAAAGGAAAATGAGCAGGCGGTATTGCTCTGTGAGCCTGCGCACCGAGCACTGTAGCAAATGCAAAGCATCCCTGGAAAGAAGTCAGAGCCAGAGGTTGTGTAGTGTAGTTGAACTGCAGGTTAATTGAAGACCCAAGAAGAAGTGAAAGGGAGAGGATCTTTCTTTCTTTCTTTCTTTCTTTCTTTCTTTCTTTCTTTCTTTCTTTCTTTCTTTCTTTCTTTCTTTTTTTTTCTTTCTTTCTTTCTTTCTTTCTTTCTTTTCTCTTTTTTCTTTTTTTCTCTCTCTTTCTCTCTCTCTCTCTTTCTCTCTCTCTCTCTCTTTCTTTCTCTCTCTCTCTCTTTCTTTCTGTCTTTCTCTCTCTCTCTCTCTGTCTCTTTTCTCCCAGCACTGCTAAAACACTTTCAGATTTGGGGTTTTTCTCCAATCTGGCAAATTAAGACTATGTCTAAATCTAGTAACCGATATCACTTGAAACTGGGATTTTCCTACTCGTTATTTTTTTTTAATCCATGTTTACAAGACTGGTGTAGGGTGCCTCCCGAGATTCATCAGTGCCATTCTAAACAACTTCTGTGTGTAGAGACGAGTATATAACTTAATTCCATGGTGCCTAAGAGCAAAGAATTATTAAATTGCTTCTTCATTAGTGACAAACTAATGTACAGTAATAACTGTGTACCATTTAGCTCTTCAATAATTATTCAAAAGTATCCTTCAGCAAGCTGCTTCATAATCTGTTTTTGCTAATAGTCTCTCTGCTTTGCCATAACATTATAATTTCTTGGGAAAATGGATAAGATGGAGGCTAGGGGGTGAAATAGCATCTTTCTATCTACTTCATGATACTTAATCTGTGGGAAAATGGGGGTACAAATATATTTCACTGGTTCTTATTTACATCTGTAGGTAAGAAATACAGTTCTTGCTTGCATCTTGGAACTAGTGTTTTTCTTGGATTAAAATCTAGGGGCCCTATTTCACGTGTATGTTTATTGGTAGAGCATCCTCCATTCCACAGTATTCACAGTTTTGTGAAATATAAAGATATATCATCTTACTAAACTGATTACTTAACAATGGCCCCTTCCGCACACGCAAAATAATGCGTTTTCAAACCACTTTCACAACTGTTTGCAAGTGGATTTTGCTATTCCGCACAGCTTCAAAGAGCACTGAAAGCAGTTTGAAAGTGCATTATTCTGCATGTGTGGAATGAGCGAATCATTCTTCTACCCTGCTGGCATTAGAGACACAAGCCCCTTCCGCGCAAGCAGAGTAATGCACTTTCAGTCCACTTTCACAATTGTGTGTCAGTGGATTTTGCTATTTCGCACAGTAAAATCTAGCTACAAAGTGCATTGAAAGTGGATTGAAAGTGCATTATTCTGCATGTGCGGGCCTCCGAAAAGCAGACATTAGACTTTGCTTTGCACCCCTAGTCCAAAGATATTCCCTTCACACTTTTCTCTTCATGAACTTCAAAAGACTCAGGGAATGTCATGTGAACTTTGGGAAAGTGAACCTTCGTTCCCCTTGTGAATCTGTAGGTTGCAGATTCAGTGTGGTATGATTAGAATATTGGATTAGTATCTGGGAGACCAAAGCTTGAGCCCCTCGGGGATAAGGCGGCCTATAAGTCTAACAAAATAAATAAATCCCAACTCTGCCACTGAAGCTTGCAAGCTCTTGGTCTAGTCCCATGGTGGCGAACCTTTGGCCAAGCTGGCAGGGGCTGATGGGAATTGTAGTCCATAACATCTGGCGTGCCAAAGGTTCGTCACCACTGGGCTAGTCACTCCCTGCCCTATTCTTCACAACTCCCCAAAAATGTTTGCGATTTTTTTTCGATCCCCCTCCCCCCCCAATTTGTTCACACTATCCCCTTGAAATGATTCCTGGCTGCCATTTTGTGCCTGTGTTTTTTAAAAATTCTCCATGGACTCGAAGCTTCAGTGCCTCGTGTTGTGATTCGCCGTAGCTCATGTAATCGAAGCTTTGAAGATTTAACTCCCCCAAATAATAAATGGTGAAAATAATTAGTTGAGAAGGAACAGAGTGAGTTCAGCAACACAATAGAAAATGGTGCTGAAAAGAAGGTTCGGGGATGACTGAGAGACGTGGGAAATGTTTTCAGTAGATCGCACAGCTGTGAAAACATTTTGAAAATATTTCAGGTTAAAGAATCTGGGGCTGTTTCAGCACATTTCTTGGTTTGCGTCTGTTTTCTTTAAGTCAGGTTTAACACCATGTGATGTTCTAGATAGGTTTTGGTGAAGATGACTTATTACGTTTGTTCAGGTGTAGATCTGCCTTCTGTAAGGTTTGAAGAACTTTGTTTAGTTGATCGTCATGCTCTTCTTCCGTATGGCCATAGAGACCAAGATGTCATCCATGTGAATGGATATGCCTTCTAGGTCAGTGGTGGCGAACCTATGGCACTGGTGCCAGAGGTGGCACTCAAAGCCCTCTCTGTGGGCACGAGCAAACAGAGTGTCCCCCCCCCCCAATCTAGGCTAGCCTGGGCTGCTGGGCTCGATTATTAGCATTAAACCTAAGACCTAGGTTTGGGGAAGCAGTGTAGGTAACCCTGTTAAGAGCTGTTAACCCCACTGATTTTCATGTGAAGAACTAAAGCGCAATCCTTTTCCTGGGAGTAAGCTCGATTGCTGGCAATGGGGCTTGCTTCTGAGTAAAACCTCCTAGGGTCGTGATTCACCTGATGGAAGATTGCACAGTTGCTTCAAAGCAAAGCCACCAACTACCACCAAGTTTACTCCCGAGTAACACACACCTCAGAGCCAGCCATTTTTTCTAAACTAAAGCCTCAGTATTCTGGTTAAATTGCCGTGTTGGCACTTTGTGATAAATAAGTGGGTTTTGGGTTGCAATTTGGGCACCCCGTCTCGAAAAGGTTCTCCATCACTGTTCTAGGTGCTGTTACATCTCTCTCTGGAATAACTCTGGAGTGCTGGCAATTCCAAATGGCAATCTGTCAAAGAAATATTGGCCAAGAGGAGTAATGAAAGTGGTTAGTTTCACTCTTTCAGGCTCCAAGCAAATCTGCCAAAATCCAGCAGTGAAAATACACGGGCATCGGCTGATCTTGGACGGATTTAATCTATGGCTGGAAGAATACAGTGTTCATGCTTGATAGCTTTGTTCTGTTGTTTTCTACACGATATGCACTGAATCATCTTTCTTGGGTACGGATCTCTTCTACCTCCCCATGCAATTTGGTGGCAATTCTGTACCTGGAGAAACACTGGCTCATTCCGCACATGCAGAATAATGCACTTTCAAACTGCTTTCAGTGCTGTGCGGAATGGCAAAATCCACTTGCAAACAGTTGTGAAAGTGGTTTGAAAACGCATTATTTTGCGTGTGCGGAAGGGGCCACTGTTTCCAGTCAAAGGCTTCTGATGGGGAAAACTTTTCTATTTTCTTCTGTATCAGTTCTCTGCTCTCTTGTCCTTCAGTCTTGAAGGAAAAAACTGCAGACCTTAGCAAAAGCTGTGGAGACAACTGGAGTTCAAACTTCTGACACCATGTCAGGATGGATTGCAGGACAACCGTAGTGGTTTAAAACAGGTTTGTTTACAACTAACAATAAGAACTATAGAGCAGTTAACAGCTAACCAGAAACTCTTGGTCTTAACTCTCCCAGGTCTCAGTTCTAACTGCTTTTTTCCGAGTCTCTTAACTTTGCCCATCAATTCAAACACTTAAAAGCACACCTCACCGCAACACCTGTAGTTGGACAGTTACAAAATTTTTAAAGGAGGTAAGATGAGATTCAATGCCATACCGCTTTAGCTTTTCCCATAAGTTGTGGCTTGTTATCCAGGTTAGGTCCCTTGCAGAACTGTTGCATATGTAAAATAGGGAACTTACATGCGGTGCTCTGTGAGCTCTTTGGAGGAAGGGCAGGATATAGATTTAATTGAATAAGAAATACGAACTATGTAGAAATGTTATTCTTATTCTCTTTTTTTTATTATGCAGGCATTTAAATGTATCTTGTACCTGAGGTTATGTTAGGTCAGAGAAACACAGAATAGTTAGCTGTTCTGCAGCTGATAATGGCTCTGTGTTTGCCAGCACAACTTGTTTTTTTAAAAAGAAAACCTGAGGTGCTTACACTTACAAGGTACACACCTATTTCCCAGGATTAGTAAGATGTTATCTTTTATAAGATCAACCAACCAGCCCTGAGATGTGGTGTGTTTTGAATTTCGCTGAACTCTGAATCAGACTAAAAGAACATCCTGAGCTAAAATGTTGATTTAGCTGTTACATGCCCATTTTTGGTTTCTGCAGTTTTCTGCAGACTGAAGTCTGGCATGGCTGATAATCAGATTACTTTTTAGCCGTGGTTGGCTGTTCTAGTTAGTTCTCGGGTTACAAAACTGAACTTAAGTAGAAATTCCAAGAAAAACAATAAAATATGCAATAGTTCTCATTTAAAGTTATACAATCTTTGGGTTTGACACACTGTCTGAATCAGTCTCCTGACACTTGCCAAACATTCGTCTCAACAAAAACAATATTGTTGTTACTTTTCCAAAATGATGACATTGACTTTGAAAGTAACATCAGATATGGTTGGAAGATTTCATTTGACTTTTCCGTGTCATACGTGGTGGTGATCAAATGCATATTATTAAGGTTTGCTTAAAAATTCCTCTTGATGTTACTTTAATTGGATTCTTCAAAGGGGTAATGCTGAAACAAATTTTAATTGAGTGGAAAGTTACAGTAATGTGATTCCTTGGCATACCTTTTTTTAAAATTGCAAAGGAACCATAGGTTTATCAGTGTGCATCCTCTGAGAATGCTTTCATAGATTTAATAACAGCAAACATGTATTTAACAAGGAGCTGTAGTCTATTCTGCTTTGACCTCAGCAGGTAAATTCGTTGACAAATTCACTATTTATATTTTGAAATTTACGTTTCAAAACATATTAGGCATACACCCAGTGGTGGGATTCAGCAGGTTCGCACCAGTTCAGCAGAACCGGTTGTTAAAATGGTGCTTGTAATCAACCAGTTGTTAAATTATTTGAATCCCACCACTGCATACACCTATAAAAAGTGATGTGTGAAGCGACTCTAGTGCAGAACTGGGAACATAATAGATCAGGAGTCTGCAACCCGCGGCTCCAGAGCTGCATGCGGCTCTTTCATCCTTGTACTGCGGCTCCATGTGGCTTGGGACCTGAGCAACCTGAGGACCACGCTTTGCCATAATAAGCAAGCGCACAACTACCCCAGGCCGTCTACGGAGGACGCCCCCAGCCGGGCAGGTGACAGCAGGTGCCAGACGAGGGAAGGAGGGGAAAGGACGCCGGAGGGAGGGAGGAAGGAGGGGCCGGGGAAGGAGGCACGCTTGCTGGGTCCCAAGTGCAACTTGCTGTCATTGGCGTTGCTGCCGCTGTCTATCCTTCCCGTTTGGATGACGGCTCACGGCATTGCTACATGGATAATTTAAGTTCAGCTTTTTAATTCATTTGAAAGAGACCTTCAACTCGGCATGTGTTTTTTTGTTATTTTTAAGAGTTCAAAATGTGTTCTTTACATAAATAAAATATCATTTTCTCTGTAGCACTTCATGGATTTCATAAGCAACACACTATAATTGTTTATACAAAGCGTAAAGATTAAAAAACAATATATACAGTGTTATCTTCATTTTAAATGTCAAAAAGTATTTGCGGCTCCAAGTGTTTTCTTTTCCGTGGAAAATGAGTCCAAATCGCTCTTTGGGTGTTAAAGGTTGCCCACCACTGTAATAGATGATTCCCACTTTTGACATTTTTGTGGCTTCGTAAGGCAACCCATAACCTCTGAGGCAGAGTTAACTGGATGGCTAAATGTTTAAAACAATGGCTTTGCTTGCACATTATTTTGTGTGTTTTCTTGTGTGCATTCAAGAGTTTCATGGCTTCTGTTGGCTGACATAGGTCCCTGTCATTGCTGCTGTGAATGCAGGGTCATTTGTATTGGCTACAGAGCATTCGTATCGGTGTTAGATGTGGCCTTTCCTCCCTTAACTGCCATTTCCCCTTCATTTTTCTCTCACTGAGCCACTGGAGGTCTTAAAAAACAAGAACAGAAATCGTTAGATTGTTAACGCATTATAGTGATTTATTGATCTGTTAGATCCTCTGAATTTCCAGCTTTGATTTTTTTTAAAGGATGTTTCTAGCCTTCAAAGATATAAGGGTAAAGGTTTATCACTGTAATGAAGAGGGTCTTTGAGGTTACTGGAGTGAAAATGGGTTAGAATTTGGACGGGCAGCCTTCAAGGAATACCAAGGTTGTGCCGAGGAGGCAGGCAATGTCTCTTACCTTGAAAACGCTACATCAGGGGTCTGCAACCTGTGGCTCTCCAGATGTTCATGGACTACAATTCCCACCAGCCCCTGGCAGCATGGCCAGTTGGCCATACAGGGTCACCATAAGTCATCTCTCAATAGGACATTCCAAAATTTGCACTTTTTCTTGTCTACATGGGGAGTAGGCGGGCTTTGACTGTGATCTTTCCAAAAAGATTGTATCAAATCAGGTTTGAGGAAGATCAGAGCATAGCAGGGGAAAACCTGGAAAGAGGGCGATTAGGAAAGGGTGTCATGTGGACGTATCAACAAAACTGGTTCATTTGGGATGCCAAACTGGAGCAGTAACCATAGACAAAGGGCTCTTTAGATAAGCATAATTCTGCATGACCATACCTGTGTGGCTCCAAGGTCATGTGACCTGAAGAAATATACCACCATGGCAAAATAAAGGGGCACAAAGGAATGTAGTGGAGGAGGAAGAGGAGGAAGCAGCACCTCTGGCATTGTAGGATCCATTGTTGCTTGTAAAGAGACTGATGTAGGTGGGCTAAGAGGAGGCTCACTGTAGTACCTACATCCTGTTTATAGCATAGTCATCCCTCCCCTTGCATCCTCTATACAGCGCCAGATCAGCTTAATTATGGTGTGTCGCAAAAAGCGTTTTTTACTCCCTTCTTTTGTTGGAGTACAACTTTTTACAAAGGCGATCTTCATATTGCTTGAACGTGTGTATTTTAAAATTTGCTTATTCTCATGTTCCTGAATTGATTGATGGTCATGTAATAGGGATAATTTTATAGTCACCTTTCAGCTTTCCTGAATTTTGTAATTCATTGCATGTGTGATTTTGGCCTTCGTTTCTCTGGCAGCCTGTACCATGCAGTCCAAAGTATTGTGTGGATAGTGTAAACATTAGACACACGACCCGGCCAAGATTAAGTACTTGGAAGCCTTGTTGACTTAAATAGTGGAGTTAAGCATATGCAAAGTTCTTCCTCCAAGAGATTTGAAAAGTGGCTAACTTTCCTTGAATCCTGATTTTAGTGTCTACATCAGGGGTAGGGAACCTGCGGCTCTCCAGATGTTCAGGAACTACAATTCCCTTCAGCCTCTGTCAGCACCAATTGGCCATGCTGGTAGGGGCTGATGGGAATTATAGTTCCTGAACATCTGAGAGCCGCAGGTTCCCTACCCCTGGTCTACAGTATCAGCCCCCTAGATTGTGCCCCATATGTTTCTTTAGCATGTCTATGTAAGTGTTTGAAGTTTATCTAGGGATCTCTGCCTTGAAACAACAACTATTTTAGCATAAATTCCTTCACCTTTATTCCCAAAATGTTGATATTTGTGTTCATGGTTTTTTTTTTAAGCATTATTGAGGGAATTCTTTTGCGAGACAGAAATCACAATGTTTCAGTGCTCTGGTATGTTTCCTTGGTAACAAATGTACTACACAGATTTCATAATGAGGTTTTCAGTCTGTTAGCAACCGAATATGTTGCCTTGCTCATTAAGCCTGCTTTGAAGTAAGTAAAAGGTCTTGTTTATGGAACTATTCAAACACATGCTGTCAAAGATAAATTATTACTAATATCCAAATCTTCCATATACAGGGATTTATTGTAAGGTACACAGTGTGATGAACTTTATAAGCAATGCAGTGTAAATAACGCTAAATATTTACTCAGAATGAAAGGTCTGCAGCCAAAAGTGCAAATTCAAAATGTGTATGCGTTTTGTCTTTCTGAATCTTAAGCCTATAAATTAACTCAGACATGGATCTCAATCCTAAGCACGTTTACTCACTGGCAGTTTCTGTGGGGCTTACTGTGAAGTTAGTATGCGTACGATCACATCTCATTTACCGCAAAATTGTTGTCATCCCTTCCCCTCTCCTGCTATACAATTACCGAGAATGCATGCTAAACAAGTCTGCTACTCAGGTTTATTCAATGGGGCTTACTCCCAGGAAAAGGTTCTTAGGATTGCTCTATTGCACAGGTGTCAAACTTGCGGCCCTCCAGATGTTATGGACCACAGTTCCCATCACCCCCTGCCAGCATGCTGGCAGGGAATGATGGGAACTGTAGTCCATAACATCTGGAGGGGCACGAGTTTGACACCTATGCAATTACAATACCATCCTAAGGAGAGTTTTAACTTCTAAATTAAATGGGCTGAGAAGGGTGTAACTCTGCATATGATACAGCCAGTGCATGACGCTACAGCCAGTACCGTGGCCTCTTTACAAGATCAGGCGTAAACCTCCCTGAGCGAGGCATTAAGCAAACTCAGAGAATGATTTTTTTAATGTTTACTTTTTATAGTCTGTGTTCCTCACTGTAGATGACAGGGTTTTTTTTTTAAAAAAAGCAAACAATACAATCAAAACTGTAGCTCAGGGGTCCCCAAACTACGGCCCGGGGGCCAAATCAGGCCCCCGGAAGACATTTATCCGGCCCACTGGGCAGAAGCGGATCTCCCCCTTCTCTATCTCCTTTTCCCCAGGTTTACAAACAGCATTAAGCGCTGGCGACTCGCTGCTCATTCCAAGCGGCCGGAGGGGACCGTACCAATGCAGCAAAGGGGGGAGAGAGAAAGGCAGCAGAGCTTCAGGGCCGGATTGGAAGGGGACCGCGGGGGTGGGGGGCTCGGCCAGGGGCGGGTCGAGGGCGGATGGATGCCCCCCCCCGCGGGCGGCACTTGGTCTGGCCCCCGGCTGGGCTCTGGCCATGCGTGAACTGGCCCCCTGTTTAAAAAGTTTGGGGACCCCTGCTGTAGCTGAACAACAAATGCAATGAAGCTGTCTAAAAATATTCCACAAACATTAAAGCCACACCAGTATTCCCTTTTTTTAAAAATGCCTTTTTAACAGTTCCATTTTTTGCATGTTTCAGTGGAATGGTAGTAGCGCGGGTGCCTTCCTTATTAGGCAGGGCCCTCCACAGATACGGGAAGCTGTTGATCATACCCATTTTCAGCACAGTGTTTTCAAAAGGCCTTGCTCAGATGAACGAAGGGGTCTCAGAGGAGTATATTGGGAGAGAGGGTTTTGTGGTATCCAGGCCATGAGGGATTTTATATATTGTCAAAGGCTTTCACGGCTGGAATCACTAGGGTTTTGTGTGTTTTCTGGGTTGTACGGTCGTGCTCCAGTAGCATTTTCTCCTGACGTTTCGCCTGCATCTGTGGCTGGCATCTTCAAAGGATCTTCCTCTGAAGATGCCAGCCACAGATGCAGGCGAAACGTCAGGAGAAAATGCTGCTGGAACAGAGCCATACAACCTAGAAAACCCACAACACCCTAAGGATTTTATAGAACTTTTGATCAAACCCGGAAACTAATTGATAACCAATGAAGGAACGACAGAACAAGTGTAATACGTGCACACAGCTTAGATCCTGATAGGAAACTGACTGTAGAGTTTTGTGCCTTCTTGAAGTTTCCAGATTGTCTCCAAGGATTGTCTTTGAGGTAAATGATGTAACCTCATTGATTTCCACAAGATCTTTTCGGAGTGTATGTATGGAAAATAGCTGAAATTGTGTCCCTGTCCAAATATCTGACACCCATCTTTTAGATAATGTTACTTTTATCATAATATCAGCTTTTTGATAACTTTACCATAACATCAGAAGAGGTGATGAGAGCAATCGAGGGAGAGCGATCCAGGCAGCGGGCAGGGAAGGAGGAGAGGTGCAGAGAGCAATGGGGAGGGAGGAAGGAAGGGAAGAGGAGAGATGCAGTTCGCAACCCAACAGTCTGCAAGCCCCTCAGCCTTTTCTGCAGGGCTTCCCTCTGCTATCCACCTGATTTTGCTCATTTCGGCTGGCCTCTGATACCAAGGTGAAAGGCATTTGCCTTGTGGTGGGAGACCCAGGAGGAAGGGGGAGTCGCACTGTCCTTGTTCTTCTTGCAGCTGCCCAGGCTTGGCCTCATGGCCTGCCTCTGCCCACTATGGCTGACCTTGCTACACTTTCCCAGCAGTGGCACAGTGCCCCCGTCAAGCTGTGCCAAGCGTAAGCGCCCTGCCTACACCATGCTAGATACGCCTCTGTTTGTGAGTACTACCTGGATGGTGAACATTTGGTAATCATAGGCCCTTTCCGCTGCATCTCTCCACCGGCAGAAATTACACCGGTGGAGGGGTGGGGGCCATTCGCACGGGAGCATGCGAGCGGCCCCGCAGATGCCGGTGCAGAAGAGGTGGCTTCGCATGGAGCCCCCTCTTCTGCGTCCCCCCCACTCGCCTCGTCCTCCAGCGTTGCTCTGGAGGCCATCAGGGACCCGTCCACGCTGCCCTCCGACCCCTGGAGGTTGGAGGGCAGCGTGGGCGGGTCCCTGGCGGCCTCCAGAGCACGCTGAAGGACGAGGTGAGTGGAGGGAATGGGGAAAGCGCTGTCTTCCCAGCGGTGCGGTTCGTACCGCGCCGATGGGAAGACGGTGTTTTAAGTCAAAACAGCTTCTTCTGCTCTCTTTTAAATCTTTCCTTCCTGTAGGCATTACCTGTATCACAAGGTAGAAGACTCTTTCAAAGCTTCCTTCTTTGCAGCCCATCAAACTTACAACTGGGACAGCTCAACGAGCGAGGTTATTAGGAGCGGCTTCACGCCACTCCTGGGTGGCCAGGACGGCGCTGCTGCGATCCAGCAGTGCCTCCTGTGCGAACAGCTGTCCAGGGACAGCGTTTTTGCTGTCCCTGGGCCGCTGTAAATGGTCCGTGCGGAAAGGGCCATATCTAACATTTCTTTTTAAGTGTAACAAATTTGTTTATTGATGTCTATCTTACCTTGGATAAACCACTTGGACCTCCCCTCCCCATGCTGCTAACTGCTTTCACAATTATGTATGAAACGCTTAACACAACCTTTACCATCATATTCCCTGTACTATCAGATTTCAGAAACTATATTTGGATGAGATACCACCTCACCACACAGGGGCAAACTTCTCTTGCATTGAAAGCTCTATGGGGTCAATATAAGTTGGTTGTGACGATGGCGCCTTCTGCCACCAAGATCAACTTGTCTGCTTGGTTTTGTACCAGAGGTTGTCCGGAGAATTAGACAAAATACAACAAGAATATATCCAAAAGAATAAGTTAAAAGACTCAGTTTGGCTGAATGTATTTTCCTTTGTTATTTTGCTACCCTTTAATAAATAGTTTTTATGTAAGCTGTTTAAAAACTTTTTAAAAATACTTGATGTTAATGCTTTTAAAAATTCTCAGTACACAGTCGACTTTGTTGTGTAACCATCTTGGTCTGTGAAGCTTTGCACGCTGCCTCCTGTTTAGAAGCTGTCCCAGTTGTGAGTTTGATGAGCCTCAAAGAAGGAAGCTTTGAAAGAGTCTTCTACCTTGTGATACAGGTAATGCCTACAGGAAGGAAAGATTTAAAAGATAGCAGAAGAATCTGTTTTGACTCACCTTCCATCTTTCTCAGGTGTAGGCTACTATCAGGCCTTGCAGATGCTCTGGGTACAGGGTAACAAGCCATACCCAGGCAAACTTCAGTCGGGATGCAAGAGATAGCCTGGCTGGCTATGTAGAGGAGATAAGGCTTTAGAAGGAGAGTCAGTGGCAAGGAGGAGATTCAGCCAGATGAGGAGGAGCCGCCATTTTGTTCTCTCCTGGGAGACTAATTGCCTCAACAAGTCACTGCTGTTCTATCTTCCTCAAGGGCTGACCTGGACTGTTCCCTACTATGGAGCCTTTTCCTAAATAAGTTGACCAGTGCTACTTTTTAATGCCATCTTGGTTTCAAAAATGCCATGCTATCAACAAAACAATCACTGCAGTCATTGGGAAGTTTCCCCCCAGTTGTTCAGGAGACCAGTTATATCTGTTCATCACAGGGGAACAATCTACTTGCTTCCTCCCAGTGATTTTTCAATGCTGGTTGAGGCCCCAGCCCCCACAACTGACAACTCTGCCCAGGCCCCTGTTTTCTCACCACTGTGTCCACCCAAGGACACTAGAACAAGAAGAGTTTGGATTTATATCCCCCCTTTCTCTCCTGTAGGAGACTCAAAGGGGCTCACAATCTCCTTGCCCTTCCCCCCACACAACAAACACCCTGTGAGGTGGGTGGGGCTGAGAGAGCTCCGAGAAGCTGTGACTAGCCCAAGGTCACCCAGCTGGCGTGTGTGGGAGTGTACAGGCTAATCTGAATTCCCCAGATAAGCCTCCACAGCTCAGGTGGCAGAGCGGAGAATCAAACCCGGTTCCTCCAGATTAGATACACGAGCTCTTAACCTCCTTACGCCACTGCTGCTCCTCCACTAATGCTTCTCCACTCCCCCAGCCTACTGTGAAAAGTAGTCTGGCAAGCCCAATGGGCTTCACAAAATCTTTCAAGATTCCCTCTTCTTGTGAGAGTTCTGGCAGTATTGCCAGGGCAACCGAAAAAGATGGCTGAACTGTTATGAAAGGAAGGGATTTTGCAAGAGTTCATAAAGTCTTACAAAGGGCACACAGCTTTCTGGACTTTTTATAAGACACTTGGAGGACAGGAGATGAGGAATATCACCTCTTTTGCTTCCTGGACAAAGGCAGGGGTAGTAGGAAAGGAGGTTCACATCCCTGCGTGACTCTTTCCCTTGACTTTCATTTGGTAATGACCTACTTGTCATAATCTGCCAAGGGCTACCATGTAGAAGTCCCCAATTACCAGGTCACCAGGTCACCTCACTCCATGTCAGTTCTGAAAAACATTTGTCTTGTGCTATATATTGACTTCACATAGATATCCAGGAACAGCCAAGCTTCAGGGTAATCTTGGCATGGATGCAGACACTCTGTCCCTAAAATATATGCCTGCAGAATCTGTATATTCTAAGATCGCTCCAGTGATGACCTCTGTTGCTTCAGGTAAAGCCAGTAGAATGGATAATAGCAGAATCCCTAACAGCTCAATGCAGAGTGGGGAGGCTGAAAAGGGTTGAAGAGAAGGCGAGGCCTCATGCCGGCAGAAATGCCCTCCCTGGGACACTTAGACCATGAAAGTTTTGAGACTGTGCCTTCCGAAATGTGCCCCCCCCAGCCTGCAACCCCCATTGACATCAATGCAGAAAACTCAATGCAGAACAAAGATTCTTGGGCAAATTTCTGGGATGTTCTTGCAGGGGGTGCATTTTTGGACATATCGGCACCAAAATTTCAGGGTATCACCTGGAGGCTGTCATGATGGCACCCCCCAAGTTGCTGTCAATGGAGGTGGCATCCAACTCAGGTTTTGCCCAGGGCTACAGTTTCCCTCGTTACACCCCTGACACTTACCCTGGCAGAGGCGCAAATCTCCTGGTGGGTGACCTCTGCAGACTCTCAGGATGTCCCAATATGGTGCAGAGCACCGCATCGGTACCCCTGCTGACTTTGTGGGACACGAAGACCTGGGGCACGGACTTTTGTGTGGCATAAGCCCATTGAACCCAATGGAGGGCTTTTTGGTGGTGGAGAATTGGAGCAGTGTTTGTGAGATTGCTTCCCACTTGTTGCCTCAACAACAGCCCTACAAGGTCCATAGAGGAGTGCAAGGGAGGAGGGAGGGAGCCCGGCATCTGGACATCACATCCTGTTGGTAAATGGGCCCTCAAAGGGGTGGCATGCAAGGGAAGTTTTGGACCCTCAAGTTATGGACCCTCAAAGGTGTAGCATGCAAGGGAAGCGGGGGAGGGAGGGGTGGCATGCAAGGGAGGAGAAGGAGGGGGGCCAGCATCTGGACATCACATGCTGTTGGTAAATGGGCCCTCAAAGGGGTGGCATGCAAGGGAAGTTATGGACCCTCGAGTTATGGACCCTCAAAGGGGTAGCATGCAAGGAAAGGGGGGAGGGAGGGGTGGCATGCAAGGGAGGAGAAGGCGGGGCTTTTTTTGGATTTTTGCCTCCCTGTACTGCCGAAAAGCTGTCTGGGGGCGTGGCGGCAAAGAGGCGCCGGCCCTGGCTGCCCCTGGGCCCTGAATTGGGCTGCCTTCGATCCTGAACTGGATATTGAACGGAGCTGCATTGGCCAAATGTAGTCCTTCCGTATGAACTCATCAGTTTTCAGTGCCAAATCAGTAGCCTCGTCTTGAATCAAATCATGGGTAACAGATGTCTTGCTTGGCAGTAGTTAATTGTACAGCCTTTCCGGAGTGAAGTTGGTGGGAAAATATTTGCCCATATGCTCACATGCAGTAACATTAATTTGGTATACAGTATGGTTTCTAAATTGCAATACACTCTGTACCTTTTTCAGTGCAAAACCATTCCTGTAGCTACGTATCAGTGGAATTCATATGCACTTCTGACTTGATCCGGGTCGATGCTATCAGTGCGTCTTGGTAGATTGCCCTTCTTTCTTGTTCTAACTTTTTTTTTTTTGCAATCTTTCCCTCTTCATTATTCTTCTGGCAAGTATCTTGTTAAATAAGCCATTTCGAAGCATTTCATAGCATCCTAATGTACCAGTCTGTGGAAATTAAGGCTCGGCACCTTCTGGGTGCAATAAAAAAAGAGCTCTCTGGCATAGGAAAATGTGTTAAGTGGAATTTTTATTTTTCCCGTTGGCATGAGAAACACACCATTATGCCAAGCTTGTGCTTTTGGACCATCTACGCGTGACAGCAATAGAGTTTTTCTCCAGGACAGAAACAGACGATTCGTACAGGAGGCTGTTATTCAACAGGGCCGCAACAGACAAGAAAGGTGCCATGCCGAAATTGAGCCCTTTTAAGCCTGCTGCACCTGCTTTAACAGGATCATCTTTAGTGTATATATATACATTTTTTGACAGATGGGTAAAATCTGTTTGGTTCTAACGGAAACCAAGGCACAACAGCCCCTTGTAGCTATGAAACAAGGATGCTATTTTGGCTGCTGAGTATGACTTATCTTTTGTTAGGTTGATAGTCAGAGGGTGACTGAATGATCCATTGATTCTCTCTAAATGAGATCCAGTGACTAGAGATCTTTATCCTACTTTTGGAAAGTGACACCCTTCTGATAACTGGGCAGGAGAAATGGCAGTTTTGCCGTTTTATTTGGGAGACAGAAAAGAGACAGAGCTCGGGATGTTTCAGCTGATATTTATTTGAATCAGAAGTGATCTCCCTAGGGTCAACATTTGCTTAGAGTATCTAAGGCCATTTCCGCACAGCAGAGGCAACCTAGGTTCGACTCGTGTCCGTGGAAATCGTTACCTGAGCTCGACTCTGCTGTTACTCCGCACAGCAGCCAGGTCGTCTCTCTGGAGCTGAATTCAGAGGGCGGGATCACCTCCTCGCGTCTTTCGCTCCTCCTTCCCGATTGGCTGCCATTCTATGGCGGGAAATGTGAGTGCGCATCCCTTTTTTTCATTTTGCCACCCACGTCAGAACATGCCACCAGAAAGGAGGGAGGGTGGCAGGGAGCGTGTTTGATTGGCCAACCCACAGAAATGTGGGATAAATGTTATAATTTCTGGCTGTTGGTTTGTTCATGAGAAGGGGTTTTTTTTAAGGCGTGCTTCTCACCGCCGCGGCAAGTCTCTCAATCTGCGCATGCCCAAAGCTGTCATGCATGCGAAGGATTTTTTTTGAAGGCGCGCTTCTTGCCGCCGCCACGAGTCTCCCGTTCTGCGCATGGCCAAAATAGTACACTGTGATTGGCTGGCCGGGAGAGTCGAGGTGAGGGAGATTCTGCACTGTGCCGAATTCGGCTTGAGTGCAACCCAGGGTTGTCAAAAAGTTGTAGCTCCCAGTAGAGCTCAAAAATTTGATGGGGGGGGGGGGGGGCAGAGACAGACACAAGTCAAACTCTACGGCTGTGCGGAGTACCCGGGCCGGACCTACGTCAAACTAAGGTCGAATCCTACAGTGCAGAAGGTCTCTGAGAAAGAATCTGCAGTTTTACTGCATGCAAACATGTACTTCTTCCTTTATACAGCTGATAACTTCCACACCAAGGCAGGACATGAGGCTTTATTCTCTTCCTTATTCTGTGTTGGGGTGTCAAAATGAGTCCTCTCCAAGTAATAAGGAATTCTGGCATTGGACAGACTGGGGTGGGGTGAAGGAGCTTGAAGTCTGTAAATGTCAAGAGAACTTCCAAGAGCTGTGGTATCCAAACAGATAGTTCAGCATTGCTAAGTATGAGAATTATGAGCCTTGCATGAAAATTATGAGTCTTGATAAGAAGTATGGGACCCCTTACTGTTCCTATACACAAATACTTGAGAATGCAGGATTACACAGTGCAGCATTAACTTGTAGAAATCTCTGATGTGACATGCACATTTTAAGCAAGATTGTCCGTGGGAGAATGTGCTTAACAGGAAGTCTCTAGAAAGTCTTGAATGTGGGGATCTTTCTTGCTGGACCGCAACTTTTCGGGAGCAGCAGTGGTGTAGTGGTTAAAGAGAAGCTGTACTCTAATCTGGAGGAACTGGGTTTGATTCCCCGCTCTGCCGCTTGAGCTGTGGAAGCTTATCTGGAGAATTCAAATTAGCCTGTGCACTCCATCACACGCCAGCTGGGTGACCTTGGGCTAGTCACAGTTCTTCTGAGCTCTCTCAGTCCCATCTACCACACAAGGTGTTTGTTGCGGGGGGAGGGGAAGGGAAAGGAGATTTGTCAGCCCCCTTGAGTCTCCTTACAGGAGAGAAAGGGGGGATATAAATCCAACTCTTCTTCTTCTTCGTAACTTCTTAAACAACATTAAAATTTCATACTTTCACTAACGTGGATTCTGCACAGCGTATTTATAACGACAACTCATTATAAATATCCTGCATGGAATCGGAATAAGTTAGACGCAATGCACCAACATTTTAAAATTCAG
This sequence comes from Sphaerodactylus townsendi, assembly GCF_021028975.2. Classification (NCBI taxonomy): domain Eukaryota; kingdom Metazoa; phylum Chordata; class Lepidosauria; order Squamata; family Sphaerodactylidae; genus Sphaerodactylus; species Sphaerodactylus townsendi. The sequence continues at coordinate 111,355,560 of NC_059431.1, read as the reverse complement.
GATGGGTTTTGGAAAACTTAAGATCAGGTGGGATTGATACTGGAAATGAGGCTGGCTGTGCACCATTCTTAGTGTGTGAATTTCCAAAATCAGCTTCCGGTATAATGAACTGGCAATCAAAAAGAAATAGAGGGAAGGAGTTAGCAAAGTTATGATACTTGAGGCTGAGATCAAGCTTGGGAGAGCCATGCTTATCTCACCCCAGTCGCGGGTCCTTTTCCCTCCTAATGACTCCAGGCCAGCTGAGTTGGAAAACAGAAATAAAAGAAATAAAATAAAATGCAGTTACAGAGATTGCTCAGCTGAATACATTCTTATAGATCTCTCGGGACATCCAGCCCAGAGGTGCTTCTCTTAGCTTAGCCCATGATAAAGTCACCTAGGTCTTTGTTCTTAGTCTCCAAGAAAATTTTCCCTCTTGCCATGCGGTCCCCAAAACCTTTGAAGTGCCTTATTTGGACATCTTCCTGTCCTGGGTACATTTCCATGGCCTTTTGGTTTCCCCATCCGGCGGATCAAAGACCATTTGATCAAAGACCCTTTTTTACCATGTAGGTGTGATGCTGCTAGGTTTTACAGTGGTATTCCATCACAAAAGTGTTTTGGTAAATGGGCTAATTGGTAGCAGTAGCACAGATTGGCCGTGTCAGAGAGCTAGGCAGCAGATATAGGGCTGTCAGTTTTTGGATGTAAAAGCTAAGGATGATTTCTGAAGGTAGACTTGGGACAGAAGAACTTAGGGGACCAGGGTGAAGTATGGCAAGCTGTTTTATATGTTTGTGTGTGGGATTAATCAGAACACAGTCTGACGTATGGTAGAGAGTGGAGAAAAAGCAAGCATATTGTACCTTCTCATCCACCTGCCCTGTTGACTGTGTTCACGTATATCAAATGCATTGTGCGTAGGTTCATTTTGTGTAAATGATTTTACCCATGATTTGACTGGGAATCCACTGCACATTCTCCTCAGCGTGGCGAGTAGCATCTGAAGGCAGAACAGGCATGTAAGTTGCTTGGGAACGCAAGGAGTATTCTTCCTCTTTCCTTCTCTCTCCGCCATGGAGGGGCTGAGTGTTGTCTCACGTGGCTCAGGGTCACAGCCAGTGTGAATCCGGGTGGGGGATTGAAGAAGGAAGTATCAACGGTGAAGCCAAGATAGGCTGTTCCTTTTTAATTGGCTTTTTAAGATCTTGGTTCTGGATATCTGATGGAATGAGATTTTTAACTGATTGAAATGTCAGTGCTGGATTGGATTCAGCCAGCTTCTTCATTCAGTCTTGCCAAATTCCCCTTCTTGTGGAAGCCCCCATGGCTTATTTTATATGCACATCCCATGATTTCTAGCATAGCCTTTGGGGGAAGGGGGCCAATGAAAACTCACCTTCCTTTTTCACTAGGAGAAGGGCTGGTTGGTTCCAACCTACCAGCTTACTGACAAGATAATTGTAAGGAAAGGGAATGTAATAAAAGCTCTGTCTGCTCCATTCTCAGTAAACTTTGTGCCTCTTTGATGAAACTATAGTTGTTTCTATGGAAGCTGAGTGCTAAATGGGATACATGGACATGCATGAATCTCCTTTAAACTGAATCCGATCACCGGTCCGTCAAGACTGGTAATAGCTTTCCAGAATCTTCCATAGAGGCCTTTCCTATCACACATTACCATATCATTTTAACAGGAGATTTCAAAGATTTATATTTTTTAGTACTCCCCCCCCCCCCAGTTAAATATGATGATGGGGGCATAGGCAGTTGCCAGTCTGTATGTGTGTTTATTTCATACTCCACAACATTCTCCTCTTCTCTATTTTATCTTCACAGCAGTCCTGTGAAGTAGGTTAAACTGACAGTGTGTGACTGGCCCAAGGCTTCCACGGCTGGATGCAGGTTCTAAACCAGACATTTCAAATCCTAATCCGACATTCTAATAATTATACCATGCCGAATGTTCTTGAGTTAGTACAAGTGGATCAGCTTCAATTTTTGAACTCCAATCCTAAAATAATTGTCCCAGCGTATCAGGTTTATAAACTTTTTGTGGTAGCCCTTTTTAGCTGGGGGACATGCTAAATGCTTAAAGTGGGGTGGGGCACCACGCCTGCTTTCCTCACTCCTGGCTGCCACACCTTCAGTGACCCCTTATGAACACATATGTGGATGGGCTTTGCTCACAAATGGCTATTGAACGTGTGAAGAGTGGGGCATGAGGCACAATCCTAGTTTTTCTCCTTAGTGTTCAGTTTCCCTACAATTTGAATGTATAAAAAGATTTACACCCCAATCCACATGGGGGCGGGGGGCACGTGCTGCAGTGGCCAGGGATGGCATGGTGAAGGCACTAACATGCCGCCTCCAAAGAGGCTTCGGGCAGTGTGGGAAGGAGGGAAATGTAAAAACCCTCCTGCAATCCCAATCGCCCCTCAGCCTAACCAAGCTTACGCCACACTTTTGTGCGGCACAAGTCTGTGGCTGCAGAGGGCAGCGTTCCTGGGCTGGAAGCAGAGGTGGGATCCAGCAGGTTCTCACCAGTTCCCGAGAGTGGGTTACTAATTATTTGTGTGTGCCGAGAGGGGGTTACTAATTGGGTCTGCTTTTCCGTTACAAATTCCATTAGGTCCAAAAATCATAAAGTCCTGTTGTTTCCTATGTGGCTGGTTAGCGAAGGTAGAAAACGGGATAATTCTCCCTGTTGGGCTGTTTCAAAAACATGTTTTAGAAATATCGTAAAGTTCCTTGTTTAAGGAAAGTATCCTTCTTTTGATTTCTAGAAACAAAATTAAGTATTTGAAAGTATTAAGTATTTGACAGGCAGTCAATGAGAGGAGAAGTAGTTGTTTCTGTTGGCAGTAGACGATAGGACTTGCTATAATGAGTTTAAATTATGGACAGAAAGATACCAGCTGGAAATTAGGAACTTTTTTTAACAGTAAGAGTTTTTTACAGTAACAGAGAAATTATTAATGCCCCGCCCCCGGAATGCCCGGCCACGCCCCCGTCGTACCCCGCCCAGCCCCATTGCCGCTACGCCACTGTTTTAATCCCACCACCATGGGTACCTGTTACTAAAATGTTTGGATCCCACCACTGGCTGGAAGCCTGGTGGAAGTCAGCTCCACCCAAAAACGCCCCTCCCCTCCCTGCGCTGGTGTCTGCTTGGATGCTAGTGTAGCTCCCCAGCGGCGCCCACGTTTGGGTTTGACCGCTTTAGGACTGAGCAGCACCTGCAAGCCGGTGTTTTTGCTCTCCTTGCCAGCGTAGGTGCCTTTTATGCTGGGGGGGGGGCAAATGCACTGGCACGCACCTCCCTGCTTCCCCTGGCCATTTCAGCCCCCCTCCCCAACCTGGATTGGGCTGTTAATGTTCCAGTCTTGCTGTAGTCACAATAATTTGTGATATTAGGCAGGAGAAGCTGAAGCAGTTTTGAAGGATCATTGATATGGCGTTCAGGTTTCTGTTAAAGAAACCTGGTTGGTATCAAGCTTGTAATATGGGAGTATTCAAGTGTTGCTCTTAGCCCACTCAAGCAGTGAAAATGCATAGCAGATCTTGAAAGCGAATTCAACAATATCATTTCCTCAGCACTGATAATTGCACCGTACAACATTTCGTACTGTATCACAACAGCAAACGCTGTGTTGTGATGTATGTTGACAGAGAAATACCTTCTCTGCGTCTTTGAGCAGGCTTTTCTGGGGATTTGGAAAAGAAACATAAACAAAACGGCTTCGTTTTCAGCTAGTTTGACCCACTGCTGTTGTTACTGGAAAGAATTTGAGTAGGTGGAAAATTGCCTTGTGTTTACATTCTCCAGACATTTAGGAGAGGGAGCTGAAAAGCCAGAGCCAGATAAACAAGCATTGCATATAATAACATTACTGCCAAGGAAATTTAATTCACTCCTCAATGATGGGTTTTGGACAGAAGAGCTGCATTCAGTTTGAGATAAGATAATGCGTGTGGTGCGGTCTCAAGTAACCAGCCACAGAACGAAATAAGTGTTTTTCTTACACTAGGTATGTATTATTTATTATAGCTGATGTAAATGTACAGCAGATACATGATCCCACCACCATCTGCAACTGGATCTGCCGTATCTCAGTGGCAGACGCAGAACAAATGCTGTTTTAACTATCTGCATAAAGGCATGTTTCAAACAATTTCATTGTTTTAGTGCATTTGTAAGTATTGCACTTAATATCTAGGTCATTTAAAGGCAACTTTCCTATTAGAACTTGAAAGATTAGGACGGGATAGATAGGAGACCAGTTACAGTGAACTGAGGTAGTTAAAAAAGACAGATTTCTGCTCAGATATGGACTCTCATCCCAGTTTGACCTTTGGTAAACAGGTTTGGCCGGCTTTTGTATTGTTTTGAAAATACGCAACACTTGTTTGACCAGTGACAGTGTGACAAAAGAAGTACGGTACGCATTATACTGGGAGAGGGCGGTATACAAGTATAATAATAATAATAATAATAATAATAATAATAATAATAATAATAATAATAATAATAATAATAATAATAATTCGAACAAACGCCATCAAAGCCAGAATTGAAAAGTCAACTACAGATCCCAAGTGCAGACTCTGCAAGGAAGCAGACGAAACAATAGATCACAAACTTAGCTGCTGCAAGAAGATCGCGCAGACGGACTACAAGCAGAGGCATAATACTGTTGCTCAGATGATTCACTGGAACTTGTGCCACAACTACCATCTGCCTGTGACAAAGAACTGGTGGAATCACAAACCTGAAAAGGTCACTGAAAATGAACACGTAAAACTACTCTGGGACTTCCGAATTCAGACTGACAAAGTTTTGGAACACAATACTCCTGACCTCACGATTGTGGAAAAAAAGAAAGTGTGGATAGTTGATGTTGCAATTCCTGGTGACAGCAGGATTGATGAGAAGCAACTGGAAAAACTTACACGATACGAGGATTTAAGGATTGAACTACAAAGACTCTGGCACAAACCAGTACAGGTGGTCCCAGTGGTGATCGTCACACTGGGTGCAGTGCCTAAAGATCTTGAACGGCACTTAAAAACAATTGGCGCTGACAAAATCACCATATGTCAGCTGCAAAAGGCCACCCTACTCGGCTCTGCACGCATTATTCGTCGATACATCACACAGTCCTAGATGCTTGGGAAGTGTCCGACGTGTGATGTAATACAAAATCCAGCATATTGATCTTGCTTGCTGTGTGTAACTGTTTTGTATAATAATAATAATAATAAATGCAATTCCTCTCTCAAACTACTTTCAGCTCTTGAAAACTATCATTTTCCTTTATCCTGATTCAGGATTGGAGATAGTAAACTTTGTTATGTTGAATTTTAAAAAAATCCTTCTTTGCTCTTAGGCCCACTCCACATGGGACAATAAACACAGGTTTAGAATGATAAAAAACCCATTTTGCGGGGGGAACTTCGCACAAATCCTGCCCCTAAAATGAATCTGCCCTGTGTTATTTCCCCAAAACTGGGTTTTTTGAGAATCGTGCTATTCGAGAGTTTTTTCAAAAATCCCAGGTTGCAGGAGACACTTTATTCGCCCCGTTTTCCTTTAAAAAAAAAAATTTCACGGCTTACGTCTGCGTAGCTCCGCAGGTGCAGATGGTTATATCGTGAGACATCAGCATAGCGGTTGGTGTTCATTTGTTCATGCCTGTGTAGCTACGCATGGGTGGGAAGCAATTTAAAAAATAGATGCGTCTCCGTGCGAAGGTGCAACAGCAACCCGGATTGTTTCCATGGGCTCCAATCGCTGCCAGCATGGATGCATGGAAATGCAAAAACAGGAAAACAGGTTACTTTATCCTGACTGCAACCCGCTATACATTTGCTGTGTGGAAGGGGCCAAGCACCTCGGGAAAACACCTCGGGAAAATATGTAGTGCATAAGGGGTGTTTTCTTTGCTATGCAGAGTGGGCCTCAGCTTGGATAGCCCTGGTTAACCTGATCACATCAGTTCTCAGAAGCTAAGCAGGGTCATCCATGGTTAGTACTTGGATGGGAGACCACAAATCCAAGATCATTAAATGGGGGCAGGCAATGGCAAGGCACCTGTTCCATCTCTTGCTTTGAAAACTCTATAGGATCACCATAAGTAGACTATGACTTGACAGCACTTTATCTAAGAACGTAAGAACAAGCCAGCTGGATCAGACCAGAGTCCATCTAGTCCAGCTCTCTGCTACTCACAGTGGCCCACCAGGTACCTTTGGGAGCTCCCATGCAGGATGTGAAAGCAATGGCCTTCTGCGGCCATCTGCTCACCTTTCTCTTGCACACTGCGCATGCATACCCGTATGTGGATGCATACCCTACTCACCTCTGGCTAAAAGTATGTGCATTACCATGTGGCATATCCACAGATAGTTATCTAATCAGGTGAGAGGAACCAAGGATGGATATGTGAGTGCTGTCTAAGGCCTTGTACCCAATTGCTGCTTGGGTCTACATCTCTAATAGGAAGTAGCTTGAGACCATGTGCAGAGAGATGTAGGGAGCAAAGAAGTGGTGCTTGGTACCTCTCCTAGGGTAGTAGCTACCTTTTCTGATTTTCAGAGATAACCCTGATTGGATTCTTGAAATTCTATCCTGTGTTAAATCTTATTAAATAAGGACTTTGCTCCTGAGACTGTAGCCAGTAGACTCTTCCATAGATTTAATTAAGTTGGTGTTCTGGTCCAAAGATGGTTAATATCTGCAATTTTGGGGTCCATTTTATGTTCCAGACAGTGGTTAAATGGTCGAAAGTGTACCTTGTAGAATTAACTGACCCACCTGGGAATGATCAGGCAATAACATAACATTTTCTTGTAATTCACAATTACGGAGCGCAAATATGCGGGTGTAGCACACAGAAAGAACAGTGATACAAATATAAAAATGTGGTCGATTTTATGGGTCAAACAAGGGGTACACTTTTAAAATCCCCTCTTAATTAATTTTGGGGGGTGATAAGTGATCAGCTTAGGGTTGCCAACTCTGGGCTGGAAAATTCCTGGAGGTTGAGGGTGGTACCTAAGGAGGGCAGTGTTTGGGGAAAGGGGAACCCAACAAGATATAACACCATACAGCCCACCTTCCAAAGCAGCCATTTTCTTCAGGGGTACTGCTCTTTGTAGTCTGGAAATCAGTTGTAATTGTAGGAAATCTTCCTGGAAGTTAGCAACCACAGCTCAGGCCCAGGGTCCGGAGTGAGCCTACATGTTCATAGAATCATAGAGTTGGAAAAGATCACAAGGGCCATTCAGTCCAACACCCTGCCAGGCAGGAATAAAGCACCCTTGACAGATGACCATCTGGCCTCTGTTTAAAAACTTCCAAAGAAGGAGATTACACCAAACCCTGAGGCAGTATATTCCACATGTTGAACAGCCCTTACCATTAAGAAGTTCTTTCTAATGTTTAGGTGAAATCTCTTTTCCTGTACTTTGGATCCATTACTCCTTGTCCTAGTCTCTGGAGCAGCAGAAAACTAGCTTGCTCCATCTTCAACATGAAGATGTTGACAGCTGTACTTCCTGTACTAGAATGTTAGTCTTATAAATGGGTCAAATATACTGCCAGTCGTTCAGTCTTTGTATATCCTCAGGCAAATCTTTCTGCCTCTGTTGCAGATATTTAAAACAGACACGCTGATGGGTTAACTGATAGATTATTGAGAAAGTAAATGTTTAAAACTATAGTAAACATTATTATTAGTCAATTCAAAGGAGATTCAGGTTTAGCCCCCCTTTTCCCCGGAACTTGGGGTCTAGGTGTCCAAATGACTTTAGCACAAAGAAAATGGAACAACTAAACAAAAGGAGAATAACAGATTTTTTTTTAAAGAATTCAGTTCAGTTCATTAGATTTCATAGGGCGTCCCTCCCTTTCCGGACTCAGAGCAGCCAACATCATAACAACAATATATATAACTACCGTGTTTCCCCGAAAATAAGACAGTGTCTTATATTAATTTTTGCTCCCCAAGGTGTGCTATGTCTTATTTTCAGAGGATGTCTTATTTTTCCTGTGTTCTGTTCGTCGGGCATGCTTCCAAACAAAAACGTTGCTACGTCTTACTTTCGGGGGATGCCTTATATTTCGCACTTCAGCAAAACCTCTACTATGTCTTATTTTTCGGGGATGTCTTATATTCGGGGAAACAGGGTAATATTAAAAATCTAAAAACATTCCAACAAATGAATCAGTCCAGTTAATCCAAGAGTCAGCATAACAGTCCTATAAAGGTGTTATCGCTAACAGCACACGAGAGGAGAGAAAAGGAAAAGAGGGGGGAGGGGGGAAATTTGATTCAGCAGCCTTTGATAAACTTGGTTCTGATGTCTGAAGTGAGGAAAAGAACAAACAGGTAACAATGCTTGAAAGATTAACAGTGCTACTAGGGCTCGTTGTAACTCCTTCCCTTGCTCTATGTTACAAGAAAGGTTCCGAAAAATCGACCTGCAAGAGCGGAAATGTCCTCATTGTATCACAGCGATTCAAACCATGGAACATATATTGCTCGACTGCCCCAAATACGAGGGATCTAGGACCAGACTTTTTGCTCTTTGTCCTGTAATCTTTAATGAATGCTCTGCTGTGGGGAAGATTACGTTTCTACTAAACAATTCCGCCTCCGAGATTTTAACTTTGGTAGCTAGGTTCCTTATAGAAACTTTGAAATGATTACCTGTGATGGTTCTCATGTATGGGATACTTGTTTGGGCAATGTTGGCTGTTATATGGATTCTATGCCTAATAAAGGTTTATCTATCTATCTATTAACAGTGCTACCTAGGAATGCATTGTAAGCAGTGGGGAAATTCAGCAGATTCGCGCCACTTCGGCAGAACCGGTTGTTAAAATGATGCTTGTAAACAACCAGTTGTTAAATTATTTGAATCCAACCACTGGAACCGGTTGTTAACTTATTTGAATCCCACCACTGATTGTAAGCCCTTATCCTGTTTTCCCCTGAATGCGGGCAGAGCACTCCAAGGACAGAACAAAGGGATTTCTATGTCCTCACCTGGTTTGAGAACCAGCAGAGATGGCCAGTCAAAGCATTAATCCTTATTAGTTTTTGATGCTTATTGCTTGTTTTCCTCCCTAGATGAAGAACTGGTTGGCCTTGTGGTTACGACTGTGGTTTATACCTGAAGAGATCCCGATTCAGTTCCCAAAACTGCTTTAGACTTCTTGGCTGGACCTGGTGAGTCTTTTTCTCATGCATGTTTCAACTGGAGTGCAAAAATAATGAGTTCGTTTTTTAATCTTTAAAAAAACAATCAGTATGGCATTCTTGACAGGATTATTATGTTATTTTTGTGTTTGCCCAGAAGCTGTCGAACTTCCTTCCTTCAGAGAACTTTTTGTATGTTGAACTGTATGCCAATGACCTCTTCAATATCTTTGACAGAACCGCTTTGCTTTGTAGAAGACCTTGGGGGATGTACTGAGATGTGCAGTTAATAGTGGCAGGCAAAATCTTTTCCAGAAAACCTTGTCCTCTAACGGACATCTTTTTATTGAAGAACTCCCGATAAGCTTCCAAGAAATTGCAGATGTTGTGAAGACACATTCTGTAAAATCACTATTGTGGTTCATAACCAGTGGCGTATTACCGGGGGGGGGAACCCCGGGTGGAGCTGCAGAGGAGGTGTGGAGGGGGCGGGCAGGGGTGTTCCGGGGCGGGGTGGCAGGGGTGTAGGGTGCGTGTGTGCCCCAGGCGCAGTTTCCCCTCACTCTGCCCCTGCTCATAACTACTAGACCTGTATGTGTCAAATTGAAGTGCTGTCAAGTTGCAGCTGACTTGAAGGTTATTTACATGATCACTCATTATCTCAATCAGAATAACTGAAGTTTTGCGAGTTGTTGCCTTTACAAATGAGCATACAAAGTACAATTACGATGTTGATAGTACAGGCACTTGCCCCATTTTGTTGTACACGTGTCATGTGCTAACCTGGTACATCTAACCAGGATAAGATGAATCAGTGTTACTGTGATGGGAACAACTACTGCGAAGAGCTGTTTCCACACAGTCCCTTCTTGCTGTCCTATGGCATAGAGATAGACAGAAGGAGGAGGTAGTTGATATAGAACAGCGGTTCTCAACCTGTGGGTCATGACCCCTTTGGGGGTCGAACGACCCGTTCACAGGGGTCGCCTAAGACTCTCTGCATCAGTGTTCTCCATCTGTAAAATGATAAATGTTAGGGTTGGGGGTCACCACAACATGAGGAACTGTATTAAAGGGTCGCGGCATTAGGAAGGTTGAGAACCACTGATATAGAACATGTAAGGAGTAAACGGTGCCTGTTTTGGTTACTGAGGAACGCTGACTTCACTAGTCACTAACAATTCAAGCTCAGGGATGTTGTGTGGTTTCTGGGCTGTATGGCCATGTTCTAGTAGCATTTTCTCCTGACGTTTTGCCTGCATCTATGGCTGGCATCTTCAGAGGATCTGATGGTAGTAAAGCAAGTGTATATATACCTGTGGAATATTCAGGGAGGGGGAAAGAACCATATGCCTGAACAAGTGTAAAGGGTGCAATTAGCAAGCTTGATTAGCATGTGTTGGGTGGGATCCACCCATTTAGCATGTAAATAACCATGAAGATAGCATAATCAGTTAGTGAGGGCATCTGCATTGTAGTAGCCTATCCTTTTGATCCCTTTGATTGCTTACTGCCTAGAGCAGGGGTAGGGAACCTGCGGCTCTCCAGATGTTCAGGAACTACAATTCCCATCAGCCCCTACCAGCATGGCCAATTGGCCATGCTGACAGAGGCTGATGGGAATTGTAGTTCCTGAACATCTGGAGAGCCGCAGGTTCCCTACCCCTGGCCTAGAGACATCCTTTGTCTGGGTGGTGTTTGTCTGGGTCACTGTCTTGATTCTAGTGTTTTTCCGTACTGGTAGCCACATTTTGTTCATTTTCATGGTTTCTTCCTTTCTGCTGAAATTGTCCATGTGCTTGTGGATTTCAGTGGCTTCTATGTGTAGTCTGACATAGTGGTTGTCAGTGTGGTCCAGAATTTCTGTGTTTTCAAAGAATATTCTGTGCCTAGCTTGGTTTATCAACATGTGATAAACCAAGCTGGGCACAGAATATTCTTTGAAAACACAGATTCAATCTCCAGCATCTCCAGGCAAATGGTTCTTTCTCCCACCCTGGACATTCCACAGGTATATATACTCCACTTGATATACTACCATCAGATCCTCTGAAGATGCCAGCCACAAATGCAGCTGAAACATCAGGAGAACACGGCCATACAGCCCGGAAACCACACAACATCCCAGTGATTCTGGTCATGAAAACCTTCAACAATAAATTCAAGCTCATTTGCCATCAGTCAGCTAGAGTTGAGCATATGAAGATATGTTATATTGTGTCTGATCATTGGTCTTCATAGCATAGTCTTGATTTGGAAACTTGGTAAAGGAACTTTCCCAACCTTGCCACTTGAGATCATGTGTCTACATATGCCTGGGATCTTCTAGATCACAGGTCTGCAACCTGCGGCTCTCCAGATGTTCATGGACTACAATTCCCATCAGCCATGCTGGCAGGGGCTGATGGGAATTGTAGTCCATGAACATCTGGAGAGCCGCAGGTTGCAGACCCCTGTTCTAGATGCTCTGTCCATGAGCTACGAGCCACACACACTCAATGCAAGGACCAAGGTTGCCAGGTCCTTACCAATCTATAGTTATAAATGCGAAATACCACTGACTGACTCACTGACTGACTCATCAAAAGAACTCAAAAACCACCCAACTTACAAAGTTGAAATTTGGCACACTGGTTTATTATGTGGTTTAGGTGCTCACTAAGAAAGGATGTTTCAAAATATTCAGTTTTACTCGAGTTATTACACATTTACTGTTTTAACTGCTCAGCTCTGGCCATCTGCGCGAACATTCTAAGGGCAAACCAGCCCCTCAGTCCACAGACATGCTGCACGAACATTCTAAGGGTGACAGTTAAACACCACCAGCTTCATGTCCTTCTCCTTGGTGTTCCACTTTAACACCGCCTTCCACAACGCATGTGAACCTATTTGAAAACAAACCCATCAGTCCACAGACAGGCTGTGAGGAAATATGCTGCATGTCACCCCAAAGTTCACAAACAGGCTGTAAAGAAATATGTTGAATGTCACCCCGAAAATCATAGAGAGCCTGTGATGAAGTATGCGTAGCGAAACACGGGTGCCCTGCTAGTATGTACTAAAAACATAGAGAGAAAATTTAAGCAGGTCTGCTAAGAAATAGTAGAAGAATGTGCCATTGAATCACAATGGACTCATGGTGACCCCATCCAAGGGACATTTGAGGCAAGAGAGGAGCAAAGGTGGTTCACCACTCCCTTCCTCCATGTAGTAACCCCACTCTTAGCTCAGTGGTAGAGCATCTACTTAGCATGCGGAAGGTTCTAGATTCAATCTCCAGCATCTCACGTTAAAAGGAACAGGTGAAAAGTGATGCAAAAGACCTATCCTTAAGACCATGGAGAGCCACTACCAGACTGATCAACCATCTAATTCAGTATAAGGTAGCTTCATGGGTTGAAGGTCTCCATCCAACTACTGACCATGGCCAATCCTGCTTCTCAACCATGTTCTGATGAGCTTGGCAAAGTTGAGCTATCTGAGCTACTACTAAGAAGTGTCCCATTTAATTCACTGGGGCTCATCCCCAGGAAAGTATTCTTCCATTTGCAGCCATGGCTATCTTAATTCTGAAATGCTCTTTTTCCTCATTCGTACAACAATCAGTGTGCTTCCAAAATAAGGAAACCAGTGTTTTCATTTGTTGCTTTGGCAGATTAAATTTTTTTACCCCCAGAAGCTATTCTGAATGTAAGCCTTCAAAGATGTCCTACTTGGTTTTTGCATTTATATGCATATATTTAAGAGCTATTTTTAAGGCATGCTGTTCTGGTTCTTAAGATCCTGGAAATTAAGTTCTAGCATTTGATTTCTGCTGATCTTAATGGAAAACAGAACCAGCCGCTAACGAGGTTCATCAAACGCTAGTGTTATTTTAGGAGTTATAAACATGTTAAATTAAAATGGCAGCAGCATTACATCATGGAGACTGCATTATCCTAGGAAATACAATGGCAGTAATGGAGAGGCAGGTGCAGAGAGAAAGGGGAAAATCCTTCAGTGGTTTGATATTTATTTAGACCCCCCCTTTCTGTTCTAATAGCATGCCGAAGACAAAGCATTGTATAAAATACAAAAGGCAAATAGTTAATCAGTAATTAGCCAGTGTGGTATAACAGTTAGGGTGTTGGACTAGGACCCAGAGACCCCGATTCTAGCAGGGCAACTCTGTCATGGATGGTTGAACCAGGACTAGTCACATACTCTCAACCTATCATGATCAGTTCTCTCTCTGTATCGGACAGCGAAGACGAAAGCAGCCTACCACACACCCTTGTTAATCCCCCCACTGACAGCGAAGGAATGTTGCAGGAGTGGAGGCGTGAGAGCAGCGGTCCATCAGAAGAGGATGAACCAGCTGTTGATCCAGAGTCCTCTGTGGGGCCCTCGAAGTTAGGACTTTCTCAGAGTCTACCCTCAGCACCCCAAGCAAACAGTCCTCCTGGTTCACCCACTCCTTTAGAGCAGCGTCGCCAACGGTTACGCCTTAAATTAGCTGAACATAGACGATCAGCTTGACTGGCTGTTCGTCATTTGTAAGTTACTAGCAGGACCAGCTCCCTGAAGCAACATTCCTCCAGCATTTCCGCCCTCACACTGATAAGAGACAGCTCACAGCCGGTCCGTTTTTGTAGAAGGCAATTTGTCACCTCGACAACTACTCCGCTTCAGTTCCGTGGATTGCTCAGAAAAGCCTGCTTTCTGGTAACGACCCTTGGATTTTGCCCCCTGGACCTGCTTTTTGGATTTGTGTTTTGGATTGTGACAACCTGATGGGCTAGTGAGCTTGCTTACTGGTTCTCAGACTGAACTCTTGTCAGGGCCTTGTCAGGTGCCTTAAGAGACATTTCTGACCTGTGTTTAACATGCAGTAAATATCTATCAGCTGCACCCTGTCTTCTGTCCATCCTTGACAGTCAACCCATGACACAACCTGACCTCAGAGAAGAAGAGTTTGGATTTTTCTCTCGTAAAGAGACTCAAGGTGTCCTACAAACTCCTTTCCCCTCCTCTCCCCGCAACAGGCACCTTGTGAAGTGGGTGAGGCATATAGAGTTCTGAGAGAACTATGACTAGCTCAAGGTCACCCAGCAGGAATGTAGGAGTGCGGAAACACATCTGGTTCACCAGATAAGCCTCTGCCACTCAGGTGGCGGAGTGGGGAATCAAACCCGGTTCTCCAGATTAGAATTAAAGTGGAAGGGAGTGCACATGCTGCACAATGAGCGATCTCTGCTGGACTATTGAGCTTTCCCTACCTCCTAGCAGCCACTTAATCAGGGAAACGGATACATGCGCTGCAGAAGTAGCCATATCTTCTAGGAAATTGAGTCTCCCTCACCTTTTACCTGCTGGCCCCTCTCTGCCTGCTGCCTGGGGCACCTGCCCCCCTAGATCTGGCCCTTTCACACTACACCCCTGCTTCTCCCTCATCACACCTGAGCAAAAGGGCAGACCTGGCAGCAAGCAGGCCGTAGTCCCACATCACGTTTCCCTACTAGGGTTGGAAAGCCCAGCCTAACAACCAGCGGGAGACACAGGGAAGGGCATGAAGATGGGGCAGATGTCAGTTTTAGAGTTCCCAGTGATTCCTATAGAGGTTTAATATTATTTTGGGCTATCCCTGGAAGTGACATCACGCCATTGTCCCGATGACTTTTTTGTAGCAGCAGTAAGAAATAAGAGGTAGGAGCAGGGAATCCACCACTGGGGGAATGGGAACTCTGTTTCCTATCCAGCTAAACTACAAAACTGCAGTGCAAATTAGCAAGGAAATGGAAAAGGGCCTTCAAAAGCCAGGGATGCCAGCCTCCAGTTGGAACCTGGGCATCCTCCAGAATTACAGCTCACCTCCAGACTTCAGAAATTAGTTCCCCAGGTGGAAATGGATGCTTTGGAGGGTGGGCCCTATGGCACTGTGCCCCACTGAGGTCCCTGTCCTCCTCAAACTCTACCCCCAAATCTCCATTGGTTTCCCAACCCAGATCTGACAGCCTCATTCCCCCCACCCCCACCAGTGGTTGTGGGACCTGTCAACCCTACTGAAATCATTGGGAAGGCGTGGCTGTAAGCTGCCTTCTACCATTCTGAAAGCAGAGCTTAGCTGCACCCCTTCCTTAGATGGCTCTGGGTGGAGCAACCCTGCATTTCCCCCTTTCAACGGGAGAAAACCAGTTTTTGTTGTTGTCCAAATTAAAGGGAAATGCCCTTTAACCACACCAAAGAAATGGGAGGGGACAGCTATTGTAATGAATGTCAAAAGTCTGTATTGTAGAAAAAAATAATGGGAAGATCCTTTCCAGCAGTGGTATATGGCTTTTGATATAATAATATAGGGGGGAAGTATGTAGCTTCCTCCTTTTTTAACACAGCGCTTGTTTCTAGTTATTTTTGAGTCATCTTGCTCCCATTCTTGTCAGCTGCTAAGCTGTGCAGCAGTCAAGGAGGACCATTTTATAGTCCTTCACTGCTCATCTGAAGGCACTTGTATTTCCTCGTCGTCTGTTTGCTTCCTAGAAAGCACGACATCCAACATGTCTTCAGCAGACTGAGTGGTTGATTTTCAGAATTCTTGTTATAAGGAGCACTCTGGCTAAACCAACAAGCATTGTGACCAAGACAAGGTCCCATATCAAACTTGTGATGCTGGAGGGCAGTTGCCTCAATTGGATGGCATCAAATGAATGCACTACTTTTTGATAAGGCAAAGATGTACATCCACGTTATCTGATGTTGCATGTTGAAAAGGACATGAGCATGTACATTCTATGGGAGTTCATCACGTCCTGCCAAAACTTCAGATCCTGAAATTTCCTGGTTTAAGCCCTATATCAGGGGTCTGCAACCCGTGGCTCTCCAGATGTTCGTGGACTACAATTCCCATCAGCCCCTGCCAGCAGGGCCAATTGGGCATGCTGGCAGGGGCTGATGGGAATTGTAGTCCATGAACATCTGGAGAGCCACAGGTTGCAGACCCCTGCCCTAGATATTCTGGCGATGGGAACACAGGGAGGAATTCATAATATAGTAGATGAAAAGAGATGTGGATTGTTTACTCCTGGCCAGTTGCTGTCCATGTACATCATGTAACAAGTGCTAACTCATTTCTTCTGTGATGTTCATTGCCCAGTAAGGACTTAAGTAATAATCATTCCATTTAAGACAGTGCCCCCCACAACAATGTTTCTAATGACTAAGTAATAGGTTAATTCATTGCCTGCTCACATTAGAGGATGGATGTAATTATTTCTGTTCCTAGAACAATGATGCCTTTTATAGTCTTTGGCTAATTATCAAAGACTACATTCTGCAAACTGAAGATCATCTGTGCTTATGCATAGATATACCGAAGGTATATGTTTCTAATCAGCTAAATTGTGACAGCTAATATATATCATTGGACTATAAATGATAAATCATATGGTTTGTTTACAACGTATCTAATTAATAGAATATATGGAACACAGATGTAGGGTTTAAACCCTGCAATTTAACAAAATTCAGTACTAAGAAAGTCTAAATGCTACAAATAGTATGAATAAATAGTATCTATACAGGATTTCCCCATTATTTTGTGGTTTTTTGCAAAGCATTTTAGACTAAACCAGCGGTTCTCAACCTGTGGGTCATGAACCCTTTGGGGGTCGAATGACCCTTTCACAGGGGTCGCCTAAGACCATTGGAAAACACATATTTCCAATGGTCTTAGGAACCGAGACACCTGGGAATGTTGCCGCCAGCCCTGGCATGTGGACAGTCCTAAAGAGGGCACCATCAAGGACATAAGAACAAAAACTGAAATCAGAATTAGGTACAAAGTGCAGATGTAAAATCTCTGAATGTTTTGAAAGCCTTGGGGGAAATTGTTCATAGAAGAGAAAGCAGAATTGTAGTGGAAATTGTAATAAACGCAATACATTCAGTTTACGTCTTAAACTTTACTGTTGAAAGAACTTTTAAGAAATTGCTGTCTTCACAGGCTGACTTTTTTTTTTTTTACTAAGACTCAAGGCAGACTACACCGTGTAAGTTGATGCAGTCCATAGATCGAGGCTTCTAATAAGAAAGGTAAAGGTAATCAGTCCCCCATGCAAACACCGGGTCACTACTGACCCATGTAGTAACATCACATAACGACATTTACTAGGCGATGTATCTTTACAGGATGGTATGCCATTGCCTTTCCCAGATATCTACACTTTACTCCAGCAAGCTGCGTACTCATTTCACTAACCTCAGAAGAATGGAAGGCTGAGTCAACCTTAAGCCAGTGACCTGAAATTGACTTCCCTTGGGATCGAACACAGATTGTGAGCAATGCTTTGACCATAGTACTGCAGCTTACCACTTTGCCCCATGGGGCTCCTTCTAATAAGGAGCCTGACCTTTAAAAGCATTTTAGTCATTGTTTTGAAATGAAAGCAGTCACAAGAGATATTCCCGTCACTCCTCCTACCCATTTTCCACTGGAAAAAATGAAAAAGCTCAAAAAAGAACACAACCTCCCCCCGCCCCTCATCTTTTCAATGTGTTCCTGTTTCTAGCATAGAGTAAGTGGAAGACAGTTGTGGTAGAGATCTATAAACCATCTGGGTTTATTGTGGGCAAATACCATCCTATCCATCTTTCAGGAGCAATGCCCTCTTTTTTCCGCTTGTTCTTGCAGAAGTCCTTTCTCCAAGCAATCTGTTTGCTGTCTGTTTGGCACCTGTTGAGCGGGCAGTTGTAGCTGAAATGGTGCCATGTCATTCTTGGCAAAGAAGCAACGTTCCCTGAAGAGCTGTCAGAGTCAGCAGATAGTGGTAGACTGGAAGGAATGTGGCAGTCCATTGGGCTTTAAAGGACTGGAAAACACAATACTTTCTTAAAATGCTGCAGAGTAGAAAGAAAGGAAAAATGTGTCCCGTTTAGGAGATCACCTGTTGGGAATGTTGTATTGTTACAGAAGTCTATCCTGATAAGAAGAGTAGGACTAGGGATTCTCTCATAAGCATGCCGTTGTACAGTTGAAGCAATTTAAAACATTTTTTTTTGTAAAAAGCAATGACTGCATTGAGTGTAGACACAAAGTGAATTTTAAAACAGTTGCTGCAACAGAAAGGGTAATAGATAAAATTGAACTTGGAACAGTAATGAATTCTCACAAGAGCAAAAACATTAAGTAAAATGCAAGAGCACACCAGTTCTGGGCATGTGAAACTGAGCACAAGTCTTCTATAAGGGCCCCAATTTGGCAAGCTCAGATAGTTGCTGAAAGGGATCTCATGAGGAGGTCTCCTCCGGAGTTGCCCTAGCGACTTTTTAATGCCACTGCTTAATGATTATTGTATTTGATGGCCTGTGGCTGACGACGATGACGACGACGACGACAACAACAACAACAATAATAATAATCTTATGACAATGCACCGTGCCTTACACCCACACAGTGATACTGATAGATTATACCTTCCCCGGAGATCTGGAGGCAGGGGCTTACTGCAAGTACAGCAAACAGTGGAAGAGGAGAAGCATGCACTGGCCGATTATGTGAAGGAAAGCCAAGAACAGGCATTGATTGAAGTGAAGAACAGATATTTGCTGCAAACCCAGAAAACCAAACAAGAATACAGAAAAAATGTGATTAAAATGAGGACTGAAAGCTGGCACAACAAAGCACTGCATGGCCAATTTCTGGATAAAATCAAAGACAAGGTGGATAACAAAAAGACCTGGCTGTGGTTAACAACTGGAACTCTGAAAAAGGAAACCGAATCCCTGATTTTAGCCACCCAAGAGATCAAGGCCAAATCGAAAAATCCTCAGATGATGCAAAATGCAGATTGTGCAAAGAAGTTGATGAAACTGTAGATCATGTCCTCAGCTGCTGCAAAAAGATTGCCCAGACTGAGTACAAACAGAGACACAACTCAGTGGCCAAGATGATCCACTGGAATTTATGCAAGAATTACAACATAAGAACAGCTAAGAACTGGTGGGAACATTGTCCAGAGAAAGTAATGGAAAATGAGAAGGTCAAGATCCTGTGGGACTTTCGAATCCAAACTGACGAAGTGTTGAAACCAGACATCACCGTGATCGAGGACAAGAAAGTGAGCATCATCGACATAGCAGTCCCCGGTGACAGCAGGGTCATTGAAAAAGAACACGAGAAGGTCACTAGATACCGCGATTTGAGAATCGAGCTTCAGCGTCTATGGCACAAACCAGCTGAGGTCATCCCAGTGGTAATCGGCATGCTGGGCGCCATTCCAAAAACACTAGGGCAGCACTTGAAACATCTTCGAATTGACAAAATTAACATCTGTCAAATTCAGAAGGCAGCCCTGCTGGGATCCGCACGAATACTACGCCAATACATTACAACTTCCTATGGGTGAGGCTCGAATTGTAATGAAGGCCAACAACCAGCTAAAGATCTGGCAGCTGTGAAATCTACAACAACAACAATAATAATAAATATTTAAAATTTATGTTTAAATAAAATGCTGCCAAGAGGCTTGATGCATGAAAGGAAGAGAATGATTTCAGAGGAGGGTGTTTTGGATCAGGAATGAAAAAAAGACTGAACAGAATGGGAGAGGCACTAAAATGACAGTCACTTATGTGGAAGGTGCAAATAGGTAAGACTGGCAACTGTCTATTCTCACGAATTCTCTGTGGTGGTTCCCTCTTTGCCGAACACCCTGCCTGAGGAGGTCCTCCCTCCCTCCCTCCCTCCCTCCCTCCCTCCCTCCCTCCCTCCTTCCTTCCCTCCTTTCCCTCCCTCCCTTCCTGCCTTCCTCCCTCCCACTTACAGGCTCAGGGTGGTTTCCAACACATAATACAATAAATACAGTAATGTATGATAAAATTTCCTGATTCTAAAGAATTTACCCCCAGGCTCCATCCTTTCTGGGTTTCAAGATTCTGGGTTTCAAGAAGTAACCTATCTTCAGCTGATAAGTTGTCAGCCATCCTCCATCCTATAAGACAGTGATGGCGAACCTATAGCACGGGTCCCAGAGGTGGCACTCAGAGCCCTCTCTGTGGGCACGTGAACACAGAGTTCGTCACCCCCCCCCCACACACACACACACTTAGACTGGCCTGGGCCACTGAGCATGACGTGCGTGCACCGCGGTGAGCAGGGAGGACTTGACTGGCGGGCCTGGTGCTTGTGCTCTAGGTGGCTGCTGCTTGGGGGGGGGGCACAGAGGAGGCAGAGATGCTAGAGAGGCACAGAGAGGTGCACGCGGGACTTGCTGGAGGGTAGAGCAGGCTGGCCCCTGTTCAACCGGGGGGGGGCGGAGGAAGAGGGAGCCAACCGTTTTTTTCTAAACTAAAACTAAAACCTCAGCATTCAGATTAAATTGCCGGGTTGGCTCCCTCTTCCTCCCTCTTCCTCTCATAGTTTGTTACAGTATGGTTGCATTACAATATCTTTTAGTCTAGTCAGAGCACATTTCTTTATCATTTGGTTTACAGCAGTATACAGAGCACAGAGCACATCCTAATTCTCTCCTGTGGGATTCTTTTAAGGTATAACAAGAAAGTCAAAGATGAAGCAGTATGCCAAGTGTGGGTTTGTTAGATATGAAGATGTTTTAACATATTTGATTGAGTAATCTGGAGCCCAGACAAACAGGGATGTTACAACGGAGTAACGAATTAAATTAAATAAGCTCAAAGAAGCTCAAGCCGATACAGAATAAAATCAGAAAGATCTTTATTCGGCCAACTGCGGGCAAGACAATATCAGGGGAGCCACACTAAAATGGCGGTGTGTTCTCATTTTTATAGTATTAATGGCAAGCAATATCAAAATGGCAGCAAAGAATACACCCCAAAATGCCCACATCATCAATCAATCATACAAAAGGTGGAGATTTTCCCTGTTCCCACAGCCCTTTGGGGTTGTCCAAGATCCCCATTGGAAGATGTCAGTATTTCACTCTTTGATGTTATATGAACAAAAAACCCTTGTTCCTCTTATCATGTATGTTTCAAGTTGCCCTATTTCTCAGACAAAGAGCCTGAACTTTCTCATAGGCCTTCCTATTGTTCTCAGGAAGAGGGCGACTTTTAAGGTATCTCTTGGGTACAACAGGATCTCAACAACAGCTTAGTTTGCACATTTTGTATAATTGTGAACAATGGGACATTTTTGGAGTTATTAGCCTATGCTAGCAATAGGAAAGAATAGGTTTAAGGCCTGCTTGATTTCTTTGGTCATCAGCATTATGGTTGCCATCTCTCCATTATAGGAAAAATAATGGAGGGAAAGAAGAAATAACCTTTCTTATTAAATCAAAAACCCTTTCCTCTTTCTCTACTTTCTCTTTTCCTTCTGTCTACATTCTTTTTCCCTCTTTTCTACTTTCTTTCTTCTGCGCCTACAGGGATTATTTCAGTTATCTAGTCCTGAAAGCATATGGATGGAGCCTGGAGTGTGGTAGTGAGGGAGGGTGGTGGCAGAGCCCCCAGAACAACTTTTCGAGAGCCTCTTGCCTGTGAAATCCTGGAGAGTCCCTCACCGAGGAGCGAGGCCCGCCTATTGAGAACATGGCGGCGGCTCTGTAAAGACTCTATAAAGATGCAGGAACTCACTCATGCTGGATTCATCTATGCATGACGCTGCGGACTTGGTCATTAAATTTCATTATCTTAATGTAGACGTAGTAGATTTAGAGTTATTAGGTTTGGCAGGGTGTTAAAATAGTGTTTAGTTAGTGATAGGGACTAGGTTGATATGTATTCACTAAATTGTGTTGGTAGTGTAGTGTAGGCAGGAAGACTGTTGTTGTTGTTAGGTTGTTTTGGTTAGGTTTCTAGACTATGGTCTTACTAAGAAGTCGCCATCTATCTGTACAACTTCGTGCTATGTCAGGTTAAATTGTTATGTTAATTGTAGGGAGTAAGGTTATTGTAGGTGGGTTGTGGGGGAATTGTATTTTGGATATTATTATGTTATTTGTCGTTATTCTTGCATTTGTAATTATTGTAATGTTATGCTATGGTGAAATGTTCTGTTATTGTTGCTATATAAATATTTGTTATGCTGTTATGTGAAATGTTATGCGAAATGTTAGGTTATTGTGATTCCATGGTGATTATATTGCTGCTGTTATGACATGTTATATTTAATTTTGTTGTTGTTACGTGTTGATTTACTTGTTATGACTTGTTAACCTGATTACATTATTGTCTGAACTGTTGGGCTGGGAGGCTATTGAATTTGGTTACTAGCCATGGTTTTGTATTGTTATGTTTATTGCATATTATTATGTATTATTTTGCTGTTGTTCACCGCCCTGAGCCCTCTGGGGGAGGGTGGTATATAAATTAAATATCAAATCAAATCTTTTCTCTCAGTAAGTCAGGCAGTCAGTCTCAGAGGCCCCTTCCGCACACGCAAAATAATGCGTTTTCAAACCACTTTCACAACTGTTTGCAAGTGGATTTTGCTATTCCGCACAGCTTCAAAGAGCACTGAAAGCAGTTTCAAAGTGCATTATTCTGCATGTGCGGAATGTGCCAGAGAGTGTGTGAGGGAACAGAACACTACCAACGGATTTTAACTGTCACCTTTAGAATGTTCGTGCAGCTTCCCAGAATTCCCTGCTGCTCTTGCTGCTGCTGCATGCAAAGCAAGGCTGGAAATTCCAACACAAACCTCTGTCCCAACCTAACTTTTTCCCCTTTATTCTCTAGGAACAGAGCAACAGTGGCTGTGCATCACCATGGAGGACTGCCTTCACACTTCCTCTGAAAACCTTGCTAAACTGGTCAGCTGGGCCCATAGCCATGGAACTATTTGTAGCCTCATTCCAAACCTCAAACATCTATTGTCAGAGGGGTCCCATGGCAACCTGACAGCTATGTGGGGCTGCAGTGCGGGCCACGCCTATCACTGGCCACTCACGGCAACCTGTCGGGCTGGCTCACAGGAAAGAGTGTGTTTCCAGGACAACAGAAGCTTCAATTCGGACAGTCCCAGCATCATAGGCATGCCCTCAGACACACAAACCAGCCCTGTGGAGCGGTACTCTGGAAGGCCAGGGAAAGCCAAGCTGGACTGTAACAGAACCAGAGATTCGTGCGATTTCTCCTACTGCAGTGAGCCTTCTGAATTAGACGAAACTGTGGAGGGATATGAAGACGAAGGGACGCTTTTCGATATGGTCTGCGAGTCCTCCGTGACAGACGAAGACAGCGACTTTGAACCTCATCCGCAAAGAACTCAGACCGTTTCACGCAAAAGGCCAGGCCCGAGCCTATCCTCCTCATTTCATTCGGGATCTCAGGTTGATGGGAGCAACAGTGATCCCGTGGTAACAAAAATCAAGCAAGAAATCCCTGAGGATTATTATATTGTAGCCAATGCAGAAATTACCGGCGGCATTGATGGGCCCACATTATCGCTGACCCAAATGTCAAAACCCAAAACTCACCCTGGAGCTTCCTACCCTGGGCCACCTAAGCCAGCTTCTTCACTCGGTGCTGACTTTGATTTACAAAGCGTCTCTGCCTCTTCATCTGTCATATCGCGGCCTGTAGTTCAGAAGCCCGCGAAAGTAACTTTGGCTTCTCCAAGCAGAGGGCCTGGCAGCACCCCGGCACCTAACGCCCAGGGAGCCCTCCAGGTTCCAGCCACCACTTCCAACACCGGAAAACAAATAAGCATTCCTTTATCGGCTTTGCAGCTTCCTGGGCAAGAAGAGCGAGCGACCTCCGAAGATCTCCAGCCTGCGCCAAATCAAGTTCCCAGTGATTCAGCGTTATCGCCTTCCGTTAGCACGGAGCCGGAAGTTAGCTCTAGCCAGCAACAGCCAAGTGCTGCTCCCGCTGTGACCACTGAGCCAATGGCCCAGACGATACCAGGTATCAACACTTAACAATGCTTCTTGGGACATGTTCATTTGGGAGGTGGCCTTTAAAAAATCCAGGGTGTGTTCTGAAGGCCCAAGTTTTAGTGCAGTTCAGATAGTACTCTGCTGCTGCTAAATAAGTGTGCAATTAAGTATTAACATAGTTATAAAATCAACTGAGTTTGGGAACAACGTGATTAAGGCAAAAGTAGTTCATAATGGTAAGCACTGGGGGATTTTTCACACCGGGACTTCCTGTGATGCACACTTGGTTGTATTTGGATGGCGACTTAAGCTTCAGTTTGGAACACGTTTTGTGTGAAGTTTTAGAACAGGAACCAGCGCCAGGAACCAGCGTTGCTCAGAAATAAGAGTACCTTTCAAAGGGACTTACACATTCACATGAGATTACCTTGTACTGAATCGGTCCAACAAAGTCTGTATTGAGGTGCTGTGTGGTTTCCAGGGTGTATGGCCGTGTTCTAGCAGCATTCTCTCCTGACATTTCGCCTGCATCTGTGGCTGGCATCTTCAGAGGATCTGATAGTAGGAAAGGAAAGCAAGTGGAGTATGTATACCTGTGAGTAACAATGAAGATAGCAAGGTCAATAGGTGAGGGCATCTGAATAGAAGTAGCCTGGCAAGTGAGTAACAATGAAGTATGTAGCATGTGAGTAACAGTGAAGATAGCAAGGTCAATAGGTGAGGGCATCTGAATAGAAGTAGCCTGGCCTTTGTTCCCTTTAATTGTATATTGTCTATAGTCATCCTGTGTTTGTGTGGAGCTGACAAACACAGGATGACTATAGACAATATACAATCAAAGGGAACAAAGGCCAGGCTACTTCTATTCAGATGCCCTCGCCTATTGACCTTGCTATCTTCATTGTTACTTACAGGTATATATACTCCACTTGCTTTCCTTTCCTACTATCAGATCCTCTGAAGATGCCAGCCACAGATGCAGGCGAAAAGTCAGGAGAGAATGCTGCTAGAACACGGCCATACAGCCCGGAAACCACACAGCACCTCAGTGATTCCGGAAGGAAAGCCTTCGACAATACAAAGTCTGTATTGTCAACTCAGGGGCAGCAGCTATCCAGGTTGTCGGGCAGCATTCCTTTATGCTCCCAGATAAGTGTGCATAGGATTGAAGTGTTAACTTAAAACTTTTCTTACACTTATGTAAGTCTTATTCTGTGCAGTGGATGTTAAAATAATATTTTTCTATTGTTGCAACTTTAATTAGATTTGAATTCTTTAAAATGTTGAATATTACTGTTGATATAGGGAAGGGGTTTTTTTGTTTAATATCTGTGCCTTACATCCTGCATGATGTTCCCTTGTTGTGCATGCAATTGTGCAAACACAATTAGCTGCAGAAATGGGAGATGTTTCCAAATGGCAGGTGTTTTATTAACTGAGAAAAGAGATTGCTTGTCTAGAGTATTTGTTTTTGAATGCCCTAGAGGCATAAATTGTGTTGAACAAAGAAGTGATCCATATCAAATGTTGCGTGATTTTTTTAATGGGATCTTTAGAATACTTTATATGACAATCTTCCTAGATGGAAGTTCAATTAGCCAAAGTCCATTACAAACCTTTTATGATGAAAATAAAAACGTTCTGTTCACCAGTTATATATCCTTAGTTGTCTAGGCAGCAATGCAATAAAGAGTCCACTGATCTTAACATGGGCTTAAATTCTGCTATTTTGTAATTCTGACTTTTTGTAATTCAAGATGCTTTCCAAATCTATAATGAATGCTTAAACCTTCTCTCCTGAAATGCTTATACCATTGTTGGGTGAAGGGGAATGACTCGGTAGTAGGGCATTTGCTTTATTATTGCAAGGTCCCAGATTCAACCCTGCTATCTCTAACTAAAGTGATCAGGTGATGTCAAAAACCCTTGCCTGAGATCTTGAAGAGCCGCTGCCAGTCAGAGTATACAATGTTGAACTTCAGACCGAGGGCCTGACTCTGTAGGAAACAGCTTCATGCATACGTGTTCCTGTTAACCAAATCATTTCGGAGATGGGAGCTATAATGGTCTCTTTTTGTTGCATTGTGAAACACCCGTTATGCTCTGCTTATTTTCAGGTTTTTTAAAGTTGTAATTATGTCAATATTGGACAACTGGCCCTTTTTATGAAGCAAAGTGGCTATGACACGCAAGGGTACTACGTGGATCTAGGGTTGTCACTCTCAGGTGTGGGCTGGAATTCTCCCAGCATTAAAAGTGGTCTCCATCTTACAGAGATCAGCTTCCTATATATGAATATATACAGTATATGAATGCTTTATGGTGTTACACCTGCTCTTACTTCAACTTCAACTGACCTTTATTAGGCATATCAGTAAAAATACAAAATATAGAACAGAGCAGGTGTTAAAACTGGACATAAAACTAGACAAAGCACATAAGGTTGGTACAGAAGAGGTGATCAAGCATCCATTATGTCTTTGACTTGCACACTTCTAATAAAAATTCAGTGGTGTAGTGATTAAGACTGCAGAGTGATTAAGTGTGGCGTAGTGATTAAGTAGCAGTGGCGTAGTGGTTAAGAGCAGGTGTACTCTAATCTGGAGGAACCGGGTTTGATTTCCTGCTCTGCCGCCTGAGCTGTGGAGGCTTATCTGGGGAATTCAGATTAGCCTGTACCCTCCAACACACGCCAGCTGGGTGACCTTGGGTTAGTCACAGCTTTTTGGAGCTCTCTCAGCCCCACCTACCTCACAGGGTGTTTGTTGTGAGGGGGGAAGGGAAAAGCGTTTGTAAGCCCCTTTGAGTCGCCTTACAGGAGAGAAAGGGGGATATAAATAATCCTCCTCCTCCTCCTCCTCCTCCTCCTCCTCCTCCTCCTCCTTCTTCACACCAGGAGTGGAAAGGTGAACAGGAAGATAGGAAGGGAAAGGGAAGATCAAGCAGATGGAGAGAAGCCAGTAACATCAGGAGACTGGAAAAAATATTCGGTTGGGGAGGGAAGGCAGTATTTTCGTGTGTGGGAGAGTGGAACAGAGCCATAAGGGGAAGCTGAGACAGAGCTGGGGGTTGAGGTGGGGCGTAGATCTGGCAAAGGGGGGAATAGAGTATTCCATCCTCCCCAAATCCTCACTTGTCCCCTTCTTGAGTTCCATCTTTCACATTGTACTCCCTAGGTCCAGACAGATCTGGTTTGGAGCTATCCAGCTTCTGATCACAGATACCATGAAGAAACAAGATTAGTTTCCTTGCTTGTCTAGTCTTACACATGGCAGAAAGCTCTTACAATATTCATTTTGTCCCTGTGCCTCATATCCGAGGGCTGGCCCCTGGGCAGATAGGCAGAAATAAACAATAAGCCCTGCTGTGGTTGCAATTTAGATTTCTGCAAACCCGAGAGAAATATTTTCCTTTTAACTCTGTTTTGGGAGCCAAATTGGAGCATAGTGTTGCAGCAGCAGCAGCCCCCACCCAAGAGGAATCGGAGATGGACGATGGAGAGGGGGAACCAGCTATAAGAGGGGGAACCAGAATGGAGGGGGGGGGACAACAGAGAGGGAAAGTGGGAGAGAGTCTGAACTGGCTGCAAGAAGGGAGAAGCCAGAGCCACAGGGGATTTCACCTCCTCCTCCTCCTGCTCCTGCTCCTCCTCCGTGTGTAGCTCTCCCTTTGGTAAAAGTACATTATCTGCTCCAAAACCTTAGGGAGACGATGTACTGCAATCTAAGGCCCCTTCCGCACACGCAGAATAGTGCATTTTCAAACCACTTTCACAACTGTTTGCAAGTGGATTTTGCTATTCCGCACAGCTTCAAAGAGCATTGAAAGCAGTTTCAAAGTGCGTTATTCTGCATGTGCGGAAGGAGCCTAAGTTAACAAAGTGACACAGAGACCCATCCAAGAGAAATCAAAGTAATCCTGGATATAACGCTATGTAAGTGCAGAAATAGCAATGTCTTCCTTGCATGGTTGCAAGGTGATCAGTTGTGAGAAAGGAAGTTTCGAACCTTGTATAACATCTCAATATCTTTCCAGAACTCTTTATTAAAAAGCACTCCTGTCTGCGGAGTTTTGCTTTTACGATCACGAGCAGCGTGACTTCCAGCCCTTGGCTAAGTTAGTTGCTGGAGATACAACCCTTAGGGTCTCTTCCAGGTGATGATGTCAAACAAGCAATTAAAGCGCCGTTGCAGATTAATCGGATGCACTTTTCCTTTCTCTCCCGCTGGAAACAGGAGAGTTCAGAAGCCGCTAACAGTTCGCTCCATAGGCTGTGCCTTGTTCTGCCACTGAGCTAAATATAACATTAACTCCCTGATACGTCATTTTGAAAAGAAAAAAAAGAAGAGAGGTTTCTATTTTAGCAAACATGGGCCAGACAGTGTTTTTTTCCCCCCTCGTGGCCCAGAAATCATGAATGACATTTAAATTAAGCTTTTATTAAAATTACAGACTAGGTTGCTAAGCGGGCTGCTTGAGGTGTTACCTTACTTCTGCAGGGGTGGCCCTTTAAAAACATTGACCTTGACAGACCAATGGTAGGGATGCTAGCCTTTTGGTGGGATTTAGGGAATCCCTTGGAATTATAGTTCATCTCCAGACTGCAGAGATCAGTTCCCCTGGAGAAAACAGGATACTTTGGAAGGTAGGCTTTATGGCATTGGATCCCGCTGAGGTCCCGGTTCTCCCAACTGAATTCCCAAAACTTCAGGTGTTCCCCAATCTGGATCTGGCAACCCTACCCCCCATCCCCCACCGGTGAGAGAACCTGGTAATCCTAACCGCTGGTACCGTGTGTGTTTCCACCCTTGAAACTTACATAGCATTGTTAGACTTTTATTGTTGGAATATTATTGATCCCTATTTATTGTGTTTGGAACTAATCATATGTATTGTCGAAGGCTTTCGCGGCCGGAATCACTGGGGTGCTGTGTGGTTTCCGGGCTGTATGGCCGTGTTCTAGCAGCACTCTCTCCTGACGTTTCGCCTGCATCTGTGGCTGGCATCTTCAGAGGATCTTCAGATCTTCTGAAGATGCCAGCCACAGATGCAGGCGAAACGTCAGGAGAGAATGCTGCTAGAACACGTCCATACAACCCGGAAACCACACAGCACCCCACTAAACATATGATTTTTAAAAAAATTCTTGTTAGTTTTCTTGAAGGAGACCACAACATATTCCAACCCCCCCACCCCAATACGTTCTGTAGATTTGCCATGATCTGAATCAAACTGCAAGCTTTTAAAATCAAGAGATAATGAAACCCATTTTACGCTCAGATGAGAGAAATCCAGTTTCATTTGCTGTAGGAACAGACTTATGCTTTAAAATCTATTGTAGCTGTGCTATAAGTGCATTATGAGAATGATACGGATGATCAGGAATGGGTGTTTGGAGGAGAGGGCACCTGGCTCTTGGTAGTGGGAGGAAGAAGAAGCATTGTTGTGTTCTAAGATGGCTGCTGGAATTGGCAACTCTGGGTTGGGAGATCCCTGCAGATTTCAGGGTTGAGGCTGTAGAAGGTGCGGTTGAGGGAGGATCTCAGTGGGAAATAATGCCGTAGAATCTATCTTCCAAAGCGGCCATTTTCTCCCAGGGAGCTGATCTTTGCAGATGTAATTCCAGGAGCCACTGGAGGTTGGCAACCCAACAGACTCGGGCTCTTTAGGCCCAAGGTGTATAACATGTAAATAAATCTGATTTATCCCTCCCCTCCCTTGCATATCGCCCTCCCTCCCCCTCCCCTCCCTCCGCAAGGGTGGGTGGGCCATATCCAGATGCCGGGCCCCCTCCCTTCCCCTCCCTTGCATGCCACCCCTCACTCACTCCCCTCCCTTGCATGCCACCCCTCCCCTCCCTCCAGTAGGGTTTGTGGGCCATGTCCAGATGCTGGGCCCCCTCCCTTCCCCTCCCTTGCATGCCACCCCTCACTCACTCCCCTCCCTTGCATGCCACCCCTCCCCTCCCTTGCATGGGGTTAGTTCTTTGGGGGAACCTGGAGGATCTTTCCAAGTTTCCATTATAACACAAAGAAGTGATAGAGTCAGATGCAACCTTTGAGAAGAAACGGAAAACTACGTGTTTGGTTCTCTCAGCCACAAGTGATGTTTGCTTTATTTCAAACCCCCCTCCCTCCCATCCAAGCATATACACAATTCCTTAATGAATCTATTTATACTACTGCCAATACATCTTGGCAGTAAGATCAGCAGCTATGAATTTCCTTACGGGACTCTGGCAACCGTTTGCTCCCATGCACAGCGGTCTGAACATTTGTTATCTACCCGCCACCCCCTCCGCCCATCAGTACAGTTGTCTCAGTAAAATGAGAAGAAGCATTTCCTGAGAAACATACTTGATTCATTGAAATTCAGGAAAAGAAAATTAAGAGGCAGAGAGGCTGATCTTGTCAATATCATCTCAACTGAGCCTCTGCATTCTGTTTTGGATTTCATTCATCTGATTTACCTCGTCTGTTTCCTACTTGCACTGAATTCTTCCTTCATGCCTGTGATTGCTGTTAGGCAAAGGAAGCATGGATAACAATATCATTCCAGTTCCACAAATAAAATTATTGAATATTTATGACTTCATACAAGGAGACTTCTGGTAATTGAGCTCTGTACCCTGTTTCCCCGAAATTAAGACCTATCCTGAAAATAAGCCCTAGCATGATTTTTCAGGATTTTTGGAGGATGGCTGAAATATAAACCCTACTCCAAAAATAAGCCCTAGTTACAAATTTCCCAGCGCAGCTGATCTGGTCACTGGGGGGGGGGGGGGGCAAACTATGAATAGCGTTCAGTGGCTATTTAAACTGATTAAAACTATGAGATGAAAAAGTGAATTCTGTAATATCAATAGAAGAAGAAGAAGAGTTTGGATTTATATCCCCCCTTTCTCTCCCTCCATGGGAGACCTCAAAGGGAGACTTACAATCCTCCTTTTCCCTTCCCCCCCAACAGCCACACCCTGTAGAGGTGCAGATTTGGGGCTAGAGAGAGCTCTGTAGGAGCTGTGACTAGCCCATAGGAGTCCACCCAGCTTGGCATGTAGTGGGAGTGTACAGGCTAATCTGAATTCCCAAGATAGAAGCTCCCAGATAAACTCTCCACAACTCGAAAGCTGGCCAAGAGCTGTGGAATCAAAACCCTGGTTCCCTTCCAGGTCCAAGGAAGGAGTGCACCTGCTCTTAGCCACTGCTCTTAACCACTACGCCACTGCGCACCATGCTCATTCCAAGGAGGAAAAAAATTTGGAAATGAGATTCCCTAAGAAGCACCTATGATTTCTTGTGGTATTAGCTGCTGACAGCAATAATTAATTGCACACATCGCATATTTACATATCCGGTGGATATTACAGATAAATCAGAACTGCGTACTTTTGATTCACTACCTTTGGTGATGTCATAAAAAAATCAGGAGCAAAGGGCCGTATGGGCCATTTTATAAGCCGTATATCAGCCAACTACCATGAAGTTCTGTAGAAAAATTCAAGCGTGATTTATTATCTTAATTACAGCCTTGTGGATTCATGCTGCTAAACCTGAAATTACAATCACTTTCTAAAGTTGATTTAAGAATATTCTTTGGCTAGGACTACGGCATAGCTTATTATGATTAATGTAATAAAATATTTATTGCATATTCTCCTACCCTTCTCCCCCACCCCCGCCTTTCTTAATATACTACTTAGAGGAACTGATTCCGAAGCTGATAGAGAGAGAAAGGTGGCAGCTACCTTGTCTGCCCTCTTTTAACGAAAAAGTTGGCGAGGTCTGATTTTAACACCCAAAGGGCCATCTCGGCCTAGGGCACTTGAACTATCTCATTCTGATCTCTTCACTGTTCAACATACAACCTCCCTTTCCCCCAGTTCAATTTTAATAAATGAAATGAGTAAGCCAGGATGAAAAGTGCTGGAGGTAAGCGTGGCAGAAGGAGTGCAGTACTCCTCACCTGTGTGACCCCTTCAGTGATAACATTAGTCCTCCCATCCCTACTTTATACACAAACAAGATAGACACGAGAACAAGAGAATATAGCTGCCAAGAAGTCATCTCACTTGATTCTTGCAGCCCAGTCCAGGTGGCGTATTGTGAGAATAAAATAGAGAAAGAGAGAACCATATAGAGCTCACCAAGAGCTGAACAAAAATACACAACATACATTAAAAATATCCTAGAATCTTATGCTATGATGTGTGGGCACTTCATTCTACTAAGTGGTAAGACCGCCAACTGTCCATTTTTCTCTGTTCTCCTATTGTTAGGTCTCGCAACCTTAAGCCAATAAATGGACTCTGAAGTATTGATCAGTAGTGTTTATTGAATAGGCATCGAAGCACCACACTTGGCAAAACCAGTTCTGACAAAGCTGGCATTCACAATCCTCTTTATCCCCTGTAGAGCACTCCCTCCCATTTTCCCAAGAGTTTGGGAAAAACAGTCTTTGAAACTAAGGCGCCCCAAGGTCAACGGCAGATAGCAAGAGAAAGTCACTTGGCTTCCTGCCCCATGAGATAACGGATGTAACATAGACTGTTTCCACACAGCCCAATAACAGCGCCCCAGGGACGGTAAAAACACTGTCCCTGGGGCGCTGTTCACACAGCAGGCACAGCAGTGCCATGCTCGTGCTGGTCAAGACGCCGCTTTTTCCAAAAGCGGCATCTTCCACCCACTGCTGTGCGAACATCCCCCCCCCTTTCCCAAACGGCTCTTACCTTCTGGCTTTCGTCACGTTGTGGAGGCCAGGGGACATGCCCCCTGGCCTCCGACTCCAGAGCTGTCGCCACGGGGGCGTGTCCTCTGGCCTCCATAATGCAACGAAAGCCAGGAGAAGGTAAGAGCCGTTTGGGGACCGCGCAGCCTGTGTGAAGGCTGCTCCGTCACCTGCGCACCCAGCAGGACCATCCATGCGAACGGTCCCGGGGGTGTGTCGGTATAAACTAGGCTGATGCACCCCCGCTCAGCTGGCCGTGCAGAAACGGCCATCGTTCCCCTGGGACAGGAGTACCATGGGAAGCCTAGTTGTCTACAAAGCATGTGAAGCCATAAAATAAAGATCAAGGAAAGAATGCACAGGTGGCAGTGGTTACATATAGCAGGCTGGCTACATATATCTTTCTAGTAGCAGCAATGTGTTATTTTAAGCAGTTCCGGGAGTGTATCTCAGTCACCTAGATAGCATCCCCCTGACACCGATGCACATTCCCTCTCTCCCTCTTTTCCTCATCCAGGAATTTGCACCTATCAGTGAAGGGAGTACTAATTCTGGTGAAGGTTGCTTCTAAACTGGGAGCCTTTTATTCAGCTCATTCCTGATCCCTAAACTATAGTTAGGCCCTCTAGCTGCTTAGCTGAAATAATCTGTTTGTTTTTGCCAAAAGTGCTGGTGGATCTTGTTATGCATGAAAGACGTTATGGCTCCACATTAAATACGCCAGTCCCTTTTACCAGGCAGTGTAAATAAGCCACAACACAAACATACGTGACAGCGTGACTCTCTTGTGTTGTGACAAATCCATCTATTAAAATGTGGTGAGCACTTAGCAGGTTTCAAGCTAAGCCATTTAGGGTGTCAAGACAGGGCATATTTTAGGATGGTACTCCTGTCAGTCAAGGTTCTGATGGCTTGGGTTTGAGAATAATTGTTGGTTGGGTGTGGAATATTCTGGAGACTGGGCATTCTGAACAGCGCAGACTATTCACTAGAATAATAGTGAATTTGGTGTTGGCTTCAACAAATAATACTAGTATTTTCTTTTTTTATAAAAATATTGGGAATGCTTCCAAAAATGATTGATATAAAAAACCACGTGATGTCATCAGTCAGTGTCAAAAATTTTCAATACACCTAAAATTACCTCCTAGGACAGTGGTGGCGAATCTATGGCACACGTGCCAGTGGTGGCACTCAGAGCCCTTTCTGTGGGCCAGCGCACAAAGAGTTCGTCATGTAGGGGGAGCGGAAAATCACCCCCCCACACACACACACACATATCTAGGCTGGCCTTGCTTCTGAGTAAACCCTCCTAGGGTCGTGATTCACCCATTCAAAGCGTTGCATGGTTGCTTCACCAAGCTTACTCCCGAGTAACACGTGCCTTGGAGCAAACCATTTTTTCTAAACTGAAACCTGAGTATAAGCATAAGCATAAGCATAAGCATTTTATTGTCATTGTGCACGCACAACGAAATTTACAGCAGCATTCCTTGATGCACACAATTTCAGACTCATACATCATCCTCACTTTCCCCTTCCTCCACCCATCCCTACACAGCCCCAAATACATCAATATGAAGCAGCGGAGTTTAGCATAGCCACAGCTCTAGAGTAGAAGCTGTCTCTAAGCCTCTTTGTCCTAGTTCTGAGGGCCCTGTATCATCTGCCAGATGGTAACAGTTTAAAAAGAGAGTGTGCTGGATGAGACGGGTCCCTCAGAATATTTTGGGCTTTATTTAGGCTTCGGGAATTATAGATTTCTTCCAAGGAGGGAAGAGGGCAGCCGATAATAATTGTATGCAGGTTAAATTGCCATGTTGGCACTTTGCGATAAATAAATGGGTTTTGGGTTGCAGTTTGGGCACTCGGTCTCGAAAAGGTTCTCCATCACTGTCCTAGGACACTTGCTATACCAATGTACAATCTGAATCAGCCAGGGAGGGGGGCTTAACCATGGGACAACTGGGCTATCAGCTGTAGGCCCTGCACAGAGAGGAGGACTGCTTCAGAGGCCCCAGACCTTCTAGCTTAGGAGTGTCCAACTCTGGCCCTCCAGATGTTCATGGACTACAATTCCCATCAGCCCCTGACAGCATGGGCAGTTTGCCATATTGGCAGGGGCTGATGGGAATTATAGTCAGTGAACATCCGGAGGATCAGAGTTGGACACCTCTGATCCAGCTGTTGTAGCACGCACGCACGCGCACACACACACACACACACACACGCCCATGCCCTTTGGATTTGCTTCTATATTAGCGGTCTTCTTCTGTAGTGCAGTAGTTGGAACCCACCAGGGTTGGGAAGAGGTTGCCAGCCGTAAAGTACCTTCAGCATTTGCCTCAAGTCTGAGTTGTGTAGGCATGCTCCTGACTTGCACTATTATTGCAGCCATGCTGTTGATGGGGTCAAAATAGGAAGGGTCTGGCTAGAAGGCTGAACCAGCCATACCTGCAGATTACACTCATTAAGCTTAGTGTCTCCATTGAGAACAGGGGAAATTATGGGTAGTTCTTCCTGGTCTTTTAATATATATATATAATCTTATCTGAGAGGACCTTCTTTGTACAAGTTTCAAACAGAACTGGAATGATAACATTTCTTTGGGAGAGGAAACAACAATAATAGATCACTTGCTTGTTGAAAATTGGACAATAAGCCTCCGAAAGCCATTTGCCGTACAATCCTAAACACAGTTTCACTCTCCTAAATCCATTAAAGTAAATGGACCCAGAAGGGTGTAAGGGTGTGTAGCACGGTTACTCATAGCCCATCATAAGCTTCTTTTAGAAAACATTTAGTGCTTGTCACAGCGATCTGCTTAAAATATGAGGTATTGTCGAAATTGCTGACGTGCAAATTGCATGCCTGTCAACATTTCAGAATGAACGTGGAGTTAATAGCAACCGAAGAAGGAAAAGGTATCTCAACAATGATTGTTGGGTCTTCCTGATATTTTGCAGACGGCATTCTTCTATTGTCAGTCACTCCTGAGTGAAGGAAATTGTAGTTCTTGAAAAGGAGATGTGAGTGGATCCTCTTGTTTTATAGCTGTCTTCATGGGCAGCACCCATATTCTGTAACCCATGAGTAACTCCTCAGTGGAAGGTCAAGAAAGGTCAAATGGTTCCTCAGTGGAAGGTCAAGTGACCATTTCTCAGTGCTGTCAGCTGTTCCTCCATCTCCCTTACGGTCAGAATAGGACCTACTGTATTTGGGAAATGATGCACCTCATCCCCTGCCTCCCGCAGC
The DNA here is from genome assembly GCF_021028975.2 of Sphaerodactylus townsendi. Taxonomy (NCBI): domain Eukaryota; kingdom Metazoa; phylum Chordata; class Lepidosauria; order Squamata; family Sphaerodactylidae; genus Sphaerodactylus; species Sphaerodactylus townsendi. Next base: position 111,319,556 of record NC_059431.1, on the reverse strand, counting down.
TTGAAGTTGTTCAAACTTCACCGCAGTTTTCAATCCTCAGTGCCAATGGGAAGTTCCAAGCTCGGGGCCAACCCAACCATATAAGCAAACTAGTCACCAAATCAGAACGAAGTGAACTTAATGAACAGTAAAATCTCAGTATTTTAAAATCTTCAAAGTACATTCTGAACTTCTTGATGTTATCCATGTTGAAAATGGAACTGGACGCCAAAGTCATAAGTTTATCTAAGGCCCCTTCCGCACACGCAAAATAATGCGTTTTCAAACCACTTTCACAACTGTTTGAAAGTGGATTTTGCCATTCCGCACAGCTTCAAAGAGCACTGAAAGCAGTTTGAAAGTGCATTATTCTGCATGTGCGGAATGAGCCACAGATGCCGAAACCCCCTGAGCCAGCCCTGCTCAAGCTATTCTAGCTTTTCTCCTCAAATTTTCAAAATTCAAAGGCATACCGATCTCTTCATCATATGGAATGGTGATAGTGAAGAGTCTGTCAACACTATCATTTTTTTGTGTGCATTAAACATACATTTGTTGCATGTAATACACACTTAAGGAAATGCTTCTGCTGTTGTAATAGCACCCCACTTGCATTATTTTTGAGCTGGGTTGTGTATCAATTATTGTTTTTATGATTATTTAGAATGCAGTTGTTTGAGAGTCCCAGGCTAAAGTCGGATATCATCCTGGACACAACTCACAGGAATAACTGTATGGCCACTCCATGTCTTGCAGCTGATTATGTGAAATTCTTTCAAGATCGCATAACTCCCCTTCAACGTGTACTGTGGCCAAACTTTTTGTGAATCTCGAGCTTGACTTCTTGTTGCTTTGGAAATTGTTGTAGACTTTATACGCTGAAGTGCATGTCTATCCATACTACCATATTTACCTGAAAGGAAGACTGCTTTTCCTCATTTGTGCCTCATGTGGTATAGTGTTTAGAAGAAGAAGAAGAGTGTGGATTTATACCCCATCTTTCTCTCCTGTAAGGAGACTCAAGATGGCTTACAAGCTCCTTTCCCTTCCTCTCCCCACAACAGACACCTTGTGAGGTAGGTGGGGCTGAGAGAGTTCTAAAGGACTGTGACGAGCCCAAGGTCACCCAGTGGGAATGTAGGAGTGTGGAAACACATCTGGTTCACCAGATAAGCCTCTGCTACTCAGGTGGAGGATTGGGGAATCAAACCCGGTTCTCCAGATTAGAATCCACCTGCTCTTCACCACTATACCACTCTGGCTCTCAGAACTGAATCCCCAATCTGATGTGAAGTTCACTGGGTGACCTTGAACCAGGCACATACTCTCAGCCTAACCTACTCCACAGGGCTGTTGTGATGAGAAAATGGAGGAGAAAAGTGGCGTATAAATGAAGTGAATAAAATCAAGGAAAAGTGGGGCCATCATATGTTTGCGTAGTATAGTATTGCAGGTGGGGTTTTTCAGTCCAGGGAGCGATTCACATTTGCATTCCCTGCAGCAGTGTAACAGTGTAGTTTTTAACAGCTGGTAGGCTTCTTTGGGGGTAAGCATACAAAGGGTTTCAGTCGAGAGGCCAATATTTCCGATTTTCTTTGCTTAGTGTGGCGGTTTGAAAAAATACTTTTAACTGGTCAAAACAGGGGGAAAAATCAAAATTATGGCGACGTGGTTATGATGGTGATCCAGTATACCATGATGTTTTAGTTCTAGTCTTCTACTGTCCTTCTACACTCAAAGGCAAAAGCAAAGGGTTGATTTTTGTCAAAAAGTTGCACCAGAAGTGCTCTCGCTTTCCCCATGGAAAGCAAGAAGTACAAGCGGTGCAAGAGGAAGCGTCGGGCAAGAAATCTTGCCCCAGCATGCCTCCTCACTCAGCACACAGCAAAGAGGAAGCACACTGGGACAAGATCGTTTGCCCTGATTCGCCTCCTCTCTCAGCATGCCCCAAAGAGGAAACATGTTGGGACAAAGTTTCTTGCCCTGACATGCTTTCGGTCCCACTGCGTGCTAGAGTGCCAGTGGGTAATTGGCCAGAGATGCAAATATGTTTAAATGATCAGGAGGCAGAAAGGGTGCCCCCATGTAAGGCCCCCTCTGCACGAGCCAATAAATGCGGGTGTGGAACGGTTAAAAAACCGTTTTTGCGGGGGGGGGGGGAGAGACTTTGCACAGATCCTGCCCCTAAAATGATTCTGCACTGTGTTATTTTCCTCAAACTGGTTTTTTTGAGAATTGCACTATTCGCAAATCTTTTTTTAAATCCTTGCGAGTGAACCGCCGGGAAGTAAGAGCTTTATTTGCCTCCGTTTTCCTTTGAAAAAAAATGGCAGCTTATATCTGCGTAGCTACGCAGGTGCAGATGGTCTTGAGACATCAACATGGCTGCGGGGGTTCATTTGTGCATGCAGCGGTTGGAAGTAAATTTTAAAAAGAGACACGTCTCCGGGCGAAGGCGCGGCAGCAACACAGATTGTTTCCGTGGGCTCCAGTCACAGCCTGGATAGATACACGCGAATGCGAAAACAGGAAAATAGGTTCCTTTGTCCCGACTTCAACCCATTATACATTTGTTGAGCAGAAAGGGCCTAACAGTCACAAGTGATAGCAGCATCGCTCTTTCATTTAAATGGAGATAGCCGGAGGCGGAGGTGCAGTGACGCTGCCATTGCAGTCATGTGTAAGGGGGGGGGGGCACACGGGCAGTTCATAATTCCCTATCTTTTGGACACCCCATTTTTCAAGAGACTGAAATTTTTAAGCAACTAAAATTAACTGGTCAAAACAGAAAAAAAATCAAAACTATGGAGAAGTGATGGTGATCAATTATATTATGATGTTTTAGTTCTAGTCTTCTACTGTCCTTCTACACTCAAAGGTAAAGACAGTTCACATCAAAAACAAAGGGTTGATTTTGATGCCCTGTAATTGGTCTGAGGTCACCAATCAGTTCCTGGATGGAGAACCCCATGACAGGTAGATAGATGGATAGACAGACACACAGACGTATCTTTAAGTGGCATCTTATTTGTTTATGGACTGTCAAACACACTTTATTCTGTCAGAGGGAAGCTGCACCCAACAGACTGTTAGTCTTATGGCTGGCCTATTATTGTGGCTTCTTCATATATCTCTAAAAATAACAGATTTTATGTTTGATCACTTTTTGATCCCATGATTACTTGTAGCAATCTTGCAGCATTGCACAATAGTATGTAGTGACCACTAGTAGATATTATGCCAACACAGACTGTTCATTTTGCAAGTTGAAAAGTACATATCATTAAAAGCAATTTTGATGCATTAAATGCAGCTTTAGTTATTTTTTAAAAAAATGCAGCCTCTGGTTTCGCAAATGAAATGAAAGAATATTTGTTACTTTTTCTAATTAGGCCTCTGCACATAACTGTGGGGCCAAGATAGAGTTTTTGTTTTCTAACTTGTTCTGAAATCCATACCGACTCAAATCTCTGAATCTTCATATACTAAAGTGTGTGCCAATGACTTGAAGAACACATAGTGATTTGCTTTTCATTTCCCAATAACATCATTTGTGAAACAGAAGTTGCCTTTTCAGATATGACACGTACCTTTGTGATCTTTGTGGAGAAAAATTAAATTTTCTTTGGTTTTAAGGGGAATCTTATTTGTGAAAAGGCACATGTCCCAAACTTCTTTCCTTCCTCCTCTCTTTTGCCTGTTTCAGATCAAGACGAGAGAGCAGCAGAACTGAGCCGAGAGCAGAACGAGAAGACGATCCGCAGCACCCAAACGGCTCTCCGTAACTTCAGAGAATTCCTGATCTCTAAATATCCCACAGAAACTCGAGAGATCTACGTCATTCCTTGCAAAGAACTGGATGCTTACCTGGCTTCGTTCTTCGTCGACGCCCGTCAGAAGGACGGTTCAGAATATGAGCCAAATAGTTTGGCCAACTACCAGTGTGGCCTAGAGCGGTATCTGAAGGAACACAGATATGGATACAGTATTACCCGGGATAAGGAATTCAAGAGGTCGCAAGAAGCACTGAAGCAAAAGCAAATGGAGCTACGCTGCAAAGGCAAAGGGAATAAGCCGCACAAGTCCATGAAGCTTACTTTTGCCGATGAGCTTATCCTGCGAAAAAGAGGCTTGCTGAGCCGTTATAATCCCGAGGGATTGCTAAATCTTGTCTGGCTTAACAATACCAAAGCTTTTGGCCACTGTACAGGTTTCCACGGGTCAACTCTCAAATGGGGGGACATTAGGCTTCGAGTGACGGAGACCGGATTGGAATATTTGGAATGGATGGGCCAAGACAGCGGCGATGGCAACAACAAAACCAAGAGGGCGGGCACGGACTCCAGGGTGTATGCCACACAGCATGCGCCACAGACCTGCCCAGTGCAAGACTACAAAGAGTATGCACAAAGGCGGCCCCCGGCCATGCGGTACGAGGACGCCCCTTTCTACCTGTCCATTAAGCCGGTGGTCAATCTGGCTGCGCTTCACTGGTACAACTGCCAAGCTCTCGGTAAAAACAAGCTGGCCAAGATGGTTAAGACCATGTGTGAGAAGGGGAACATTCCAGGTCGGAAAACCAACTTCAGCGTATACCAGAGCTGCAGCACTCTCTCGGAAGCTCAGAGCAACCAGCTGGTGCTAATCTGCAACAATTTAAGCCAACAAGCTGCTCAGTCCATGGCTGGCCACTCCAGCTCGGGCAACTTCATAGTGTCTGCAACTTATGACTCTTCCTCGGATACCGCTTGACAGGATTGGAAGTTGAAAACAGTCTTGCGTTTCAAGCAGAGGTGTGTGGCCTATAGGGACATGGGGTCACCCATGTTCCCGGGCATACGCCTTTTGGTCATGTGGGGGATGTCAGGTGCCCCCCCCACGTGACCAAAAGGTGTGCGTCCCAGCCACACGCCACTGAGCCATGCCCCCCTCCTCCCTGCAGGGAGGCGGTAGGGCTCGGCGGCGGGTGGCTGCAACACCTGCCTGGGCTGCTAAGCCCCGCCCCTGGCCTCCATGCAGGCTGGCTTTTGCCCTCCCCAGGCCCTGCCAGTCTGCACGAGCATGGGGGGGAAGTGCGGGGGGGGGGCGCTTGGAGAAGTGGTTGTGTCAGGGCGCCATTTCCCCCCGATACGCCTCTGGTTTCAGGCTTTGGAACTGCGCCCAATACCACACATCAACTGTGACCGTACACTGCTCTCCCCGTTTACTTTTTCCTAATATCAATTCACTTTATTGAAATAAATAATATATATTTTTTCTTTTTACAACTGAATCAATAGAAATAGTTTAGTATAATTTATATACTATTTATAGTGCTTACAAGAAAAAAAAAGAATGAAACCTACATGGGATGGTAATATAATGGCAGGTTATAAACATGGGGGATAGTTTTTGAGCAGACATGAGACAGACCATAATTTTTTATGTAAAATTAACTGAGAAACGATCTACACTACACATTTAAACCACTGTTAATTTACCCTAGTTGTCACTACTTTCCCAGTGGTTACTTGTACTGTAATCATTAGTAGTGGTTAGGTCAGACCACAATTGAGGAGTCCTGGGTTCAAATCTCCACTCTGCTATAGAATGGGTGACCTTGTACCAGTCACTCTGAGCCTAATCAATCTTACAGGGTTGTTGTAAGGTTAAAATGAAAGAAGGGAGAATAGGCTGCTTTGGGTCCCTTAGAGTGTATTAATACACAGATAAATATAAATAATATATAGGTGCTGAGGTTCCCTTGTTCCTTGCCAGAACTATATTTTCCATTGTTGTTTTGTTGGGAGTCAGGATAACTGAATAGATACAAACCTGCTTTAAATTTAAAACGTAGATAGATCCTGAGAAGATCCTCTGGAAAGGCGTCGTTAATCAGTGGGAATTGAGTACATAAGAACATAAGAACAAGCCAGCTGGATCAGACCAGAGTCCATCTAGTCCAGCTCTCTGCTACTCGCAGTGACCCACCAGGTGCCTTTGGGAGCTCACATGCAGGATGTGAAAGCAATGGCCTTCTGCTGCTGTTGCTCCCGAGCACCTGGACTGTTAAGGCATTTGCAATCTTAGATCAAAGAGGATCAAGATTGGTAGCCATAAATCAACTTCTCCTCCATAAATCTGTCCAAGCCCCTTTTAAAGCTATCCAGGTTAGTGGCCATCACCACCTCCTGTGGCAGCATGTTCCAAACACCAATCACATGTTGCGTGAAAAAATGTTTCCTTTTATTAGTCCTAATTCTTCCCCCCAGCATTTTCAATGGATGCCCCCTGGTTCTAGTATTGTGAGAAAGAGAGAAAAATGTCTCTCTGTCAACATTTTCTACCCCATGCATAATTTTATAGACTTCAATCATATCCCCCCTCAGACGTCTCCTCTCCAAACTAAAGAGTCCCAAACGCTGCAGCCTCTCCTCATAAGGAAGGTGCTCCAGTCCCTCAATCATCCTCGTTGCCCTTCTCTGCACTTTTTCTATCTCTTCAATATCCTTTTTTGAAAGTGGTAGCCAGAACTGAAGCAGCCAGTACTCAAGTGCAGATTCGCACCCAACCTTCTAATAACTTTATATATAAAGGGCATGACAATCTTTGCAGTTTTATTATCAATTCCTTTCCTAATTATCCCCAGCATAGAGTTTGCCTTTTTCACAGCTGCCATGCATTGAGTTGACATTCCCATGGAACTTCAACTAAGACGCCCAAATCCCTTTCCCGGTCTGTGACTGATAGCACTGACCCCTGTAGCGTGTATGTGAAGTACTGAGAACATTTTGGATTTAAGCTCTGCACCAGCAGGGTGTAGTGGTTAGAGCGGTGGACTCTAATCTGGAGAAATGGATTTAATTCCCTGATTCTATACATGAAGACTGCTGCGTGACCTTGGGCTCATCACAGTTCTCTAAGAACTCTTTAAGCCCCACTTGTCTCTTGTGGTGAGAGGAAGGGAAAGGAGTTGGCAAACTGCCTTGAGTCTCTTTATAGGAGAAAAAGGTGGGGTATAAATACAAGCTTGGAGGACCTCCCAGCCACAGACATCTGTCTTCACAGGATTGAGTTTCAGCGTGCTCTGATGCCATCCTGCTACAGCCTCCAGACGCTGGGCTAGAACATCCAGGACGGTGGTGGCTGGCTGGCCCTCCATCCACGGAAGAAGCTGGGCATCATCAGCATATTGAGTGCAACTCAGCCCAAAGCTCCAAACCAACTGTGCTAGCGGTCACTTATAGATGTTGAATAATATCAGGGAAAGGATTGCCCCCTGCAGCACCCCACAAGCAAGAAGATGTCAGTGAGACAACCCCTCCCCTGGAGCCTGCTGGGTGACCTTGAGCTAATCGCAGTTCTCTCAGAACTCCCTCAGCCTCACCTACCTCACAAGGTGTCTGTTGTGGGGAGAGGAAGGGAAAGGAGTGTGTAGGTCACCTTGAGTCACAGTAGATTACAGGAATAATCCAAACCCTTCCTCCTCCCAAAGTACACAATTTGTACCTTTACATACATTTTTAAGAGTGTAAGAGCTATTCTAAGCAGAAGTATACCTTTCCAAGTTCATTGAAGTCAATGGGTTTAGAAGACTGTAACACTGATTACAATTGCTCAGTCAGTTTCTTATGATGGTTCATGTGTTTCGAAAGGGCGTTATTAAAAAGACACAAACCTTACAGTGGCTGGAGACCCCCCCCCCACACACACACACACACATTTTTTTCACCCAAGAATATATCCTTGTTCAGTCAAATGAAGGGGTGGGGAGCAGAAAACCAGAGAGAATGGGAGAAGAAAATAGGACACTGTTTGCTATAACTTTTTCCCATGGTAAGAGTTTTGCTGAGTCATGCCAGCTGGGGGGGAAAAGAGTATTTTTAGTTTTTTTTAAAAAAAAGTAAAATTAGCAGTAGTATCTTAAAATATGTATAATACTTGTATAATACAGGTATTATAATAATATGCAAAATATGTGTAAGGGCCAAAAGTAGACTGTTATACAAATAACCTTAACTTTTCCAAACTAAGCACCGCTCTTCTAGCACTTTGTGTCCAAAGATTCAACAAAATATCAGCTGCACCAATCCAACATTGATCAACGTAACTATCAGTCAGCATAAAGTCACTTCACTCTGCACTGGATTCTCAATCAGCATTTATACTTCCTTGATCAAATGATTATAATGGCAAAAAAGTACTAACACCCAGAGATATGATTAGAGCAGTGGTTCTCAACCTTCCTAATGCCACGACCCTTTAATACAGTTCCTCATGTTGTAGTGACCCCCAACCCCTGCAGCCCAGGGCAGTTGGATTCCATTGCACACATTCTCCTCCACTGCCCACTTTACCAGAAACCAAGATCCAGCTTATTAGTACAAATCATTGACTCTATGAAAACCCTGACAGAGCTTGATAAAGTAAATATTCTCTTAAACTGCAATGACCTTGACTGTTGTCTCGCAGTGGCAAAGTTTCTGGCTGAGGTTTGCAAGCTGAACTTATGATCCAGTGTGAAGTTTTATCTAGTAATTTTAACTGTATTTATATTATATTGTATGTTCTGTATGCCAATAAAGGCTTATTGAAAATTGGGGAAAAAAATTGACCCCCAACCATTAAGAGGAGCAGTGTCTCGATTCCGAAGACCATCGGAAATAAGTGTTTTCCAGTGGTCTTAGGCAACCCCTGTGAAAGGGTCGTTCGACCCCCAAAGGGGTCGCGACCCACAGGTTGAGAACCGCTGGCTTAGAGTTTTTCGTAAGATGTGACTTGGCTTCACATCTTCTTTCTCCATATCTCTGTAACTTTATTTGGTCAAGAATAGAGGTCTGTTGAGGGCAAATTGAAGAGTTCAAAAGTGTGCGAAATCCACCATGCGAATGATTCGGCTTCCCGTTTTTTTTTCTTTCGACGGGAATCGCCTTGTCAGTGTTCACAGCTCACTTTGCAACTTCTGAGCCAGGAAATGAAACGCCCCTTCCTGTTTTGCCCTGTCCTGAGGTTGCCAATTTTTTCACTATGGCGGGATACCTCCAGCTGGCTGCCAATCAGAGTGGAGGGCAGAGAGTTTATTTCAAATCCTGGCATCATGAGCGGTGTCATGTCACTTCCAGGAAAAAAAACCCTGGAAACGGCATCATTTCACTCTAGAAATTACCAGAAACTTGATGGTTTTGCCATAGATTTTCTGGCAATTCCTATGACAACATGACATCACTTTTATTTTTTCCCTAGAAGCGATGTCACGGGGCACGTGACTCCAGTGCCCCCCCCATAATCCCACCCTCAAGCTCCTACCTTTACCTTGCTCCCAATCTCCATTGCTTTCAGCAATATCTGCTCACCTCTGTTTTGTTGAGATCCTCCTCTATAATCTACCAAGTGCCAAGTCTAAGTGACTGGCAGTATCTACCAGTTGGCTCTCTCATATTTCTTTAAAAGACCACAAGCAACCACCAGCTGATTTGGACACCGGCTTTGTGGGGAGGGAAGTCAGCTGCGCCCTTTCCTAATGCATATACATCCCTCTTTCCTGTTGCTTCTGTTTGTCTTGCAAGACACATTTTCAAGTTGTAAGAGCTGTTGTATGTAACTTTCCAGCCATGCCTGAGCCTATGAACTATGGAGTTGTTACTGGTAATTGACATTGGCTCTTTTATGGAGCCGGAGGACTTGGGAGAATATCAATCAGTACGGTAAAATACACTTCTGATACCCAGATAAGTGTCTTAAAAATAGTGTTGTTCCTTCTGTTCGCTCAAGAATATAGAAAATGGCCGCCCCCACTCAACAAAATTCCCTATTGAACTAACATTTTTGAAATCTTTTGAGAAGGGGTTATTTTGCTTTGAAAATCAGTGTCTTGCCAAAAGAGAGATAATTTCTATGCATTGTGTACTCCAGTGACGGTCCTGTTGAACATGCATGTTTTATAGCATATGTGATACTTGTTAACCATTGCTGCTATAACCATTTATTGTAGCTAAATGGGTAGGAAATGGTCCTGTTTCTTTTGAGGCTGTGCAACCGAACCGTTTTAAGTGTGGCATTTCTACTGGTGTCTTTTTCAATGTTTTATTATTTAGAGCCCCGACTTAGTGCCTTCTGTTGAAGGAAATGAAACGTTTCGGCTGACAGGTTGTGACAAATGTGTAACGACATTGTTCTACACTTCCAGTCAGAGACTGGGGCAGGGAGTTCTTTCAAGTAATCTCTTGGGCACAAACTTTTATTGTTATCGTTGATCATTTCAATGTCATGATCAGAATGCCACGAAAAGAACCCTATTATGTAGGTCACTATAATTCCCATTACTAATGGGGAAATTAAGTTGGGAGAGGTATTATTTTCCCAGGGTTTCCCAGGGCATATCTATACCATATTTTTTTTAAAATGGTGTAACACCCTCTTCCCAGAGAACCCTGGACATTCTTCTTCTATGAATGGGAGCACTACGATCTGTAAAGATCTCCAGCAGAGAATTCTTAGCACCTTGCCAAACGACATTTTTCAGGATTCTTTGGGGAAACCATAATTTTAGGTGGTACATTCAATCAATAGATTGTTCATTGTCTCACTGTTCAATTTACTGTTTTAGAATAGATGTGCTGTCATCAACGAATCTGTAGCAGAGGGATCTCATGGAAAATGTCTACCCTGCAAGTCCCATGGAAATAAAGGGGATTGGCATAAAAATACAGTTGTGCTCTTTATTATTATTATTATTTTTAAAGGACAATTCCTAAAAATAGTCAAATATTTTCATAAGCTTTTCACAAAAGTGTTGTAGTGTTATTTCACTATTAACTCCATTCTCATGTTATGCTGTCCTTTCTGCTAACAGCTGTTAGTTGGCATCCATAACTTCGAAGTATGTATCAATACACCTCTCAGATGTGACATACACACCTCATTCACACCTCATTCAAACTCATTTGAAAGTGAATTGAACCCCATTGAAGGAACTCATTGAGGCAGTGTGGTTTAGTGGTTACGAACGGGAGACTCTAATCTGTAGTCGAGAATCAAGTTTGATTTCCCATTCCTCCATTTGTGCAGTAGACTCTCATCTGGCGAACCGGTTTGGTTTTCTCCACTTCTTCACAAGTCTGGTGAGTCACAACCTTGGGCTAATCACAGTTCTCTCAGAACTCTCCCAGCCACACAAGGTACCTGTTGTGGGAAGAGGAAGGGAAGGAGTTTTTAAGGAACTTGGAGACTCTTTAAAGATAGCGAAAATCAGTATAAAAACGAACTTTTCCAATAAGTGATTGCATTGGTGTGTCAAGTATGTGGATAGCGGGCCTCAGCAGATACTACTAACCTATCTAAGACTTTGACATCAACAAAGAAGAGGAATGTAAAACATCAGTCTTTCCAGCAGGTTGGCAAGATGGAACTGTTAGCACTGGCCATGTCGGAGGTAAACAGCAGAAACCTGGCTTTTTCTGACCTTGCCTGGTCAACAGAATAGAGCTGTTAAAGGCTCCCTGGCTTCCCAGCCCCAGATCAAGGTTTTCTCTATGGCCCTCACATCAACCAACCCAAACATAACATGAAAACAAATCACATGACTTGCCCAGACCTATCGTTGTCCAGGATGACCTCCCTGTCAGGGAAGGTTGATCCTCAGCACCTACCTCCACCAGCAGAACACCAGGGTGATGTTGGCTAGAGGATTGGATTTGAAGATCTGGGTTTTATCTTGCTGGTCTTAGATTGTGGCACCCTAATTTCTAATTGGGAGGGCACACAGCTGTTCCATCACACACTGCCAGCGTTGGCAGTGAGTCTTTCAGCTCACATTTTCAAAATGCGGAGTTTGGTTGTACGACTAAAACCTCACCTTCAAGGAAACAAGTTTGGAATCAGGTTGTTCAGAGACCCATTCTGCACAGGCCGGCAACACAGGGTGTAGGATGCTTTAAAACCTGTTTTGGTGGGAGGGACTTTGCAGAGGTCCCGCCTCCCAAACGAGTCTGCTCTGTTTTATTTCTCCCAACTCAGGTGTTTTGAAAATCCCCAAACTAGCAATTCTCTTGAAAACCCCTGCGTTGGATCTGTTCCCGAGTGAATGGCCGAGCAGGAGATGCTTTACTTGCCTCCCTGTTACTGCACCCTCTGCGGTGAGGAAGAAGTCGCCTGCCATTGCCTGTCCATTCCAGGAAGGCCCCTTTTCCTTTTTTAAAATTTTTTTGCGGGTTGCATCTGCGTGCACCCGGTCATATTGAGAGACAATTGGCATGGCTGTGGGGGTTCATCTCTGTGTGCCTGCGAGGCTACGCATATTTTGCCGGAAATTTTAAAAAAGAGAAGGGGCTCCGTGCGAAGGCACAACAGTAACACAACAGGGCAGCAGTGGCGTAGGAGGTTAAGAGCTCGTGTATCTAATCTGGAGGAACCGGGTTTGATTCCCAGCTCTGCCGCCTGAGCTGTGGAGGCTTATCTGGGGAATTCGGAGTACTCCCACACACGCCAGCTGGGTGACCTTGGGCTAGTCACAGCTTCTCAGAGCTCTCTCAGCCCCACAGGGTGTTTGTTGTGAGGGGGGAAGGGCAAGGAGATTGTAAGCCCCTTTGAGTCTCCTACAGGAGAGAAAGGGGGGATATAAATCCAAACTCCTCCTCCTCCTCCTCCTCCTCCTCCTCCTCCTCCTCCTTCTTCTTCTTCTTCTTCTGTGGGCTTTAATCGCTGCCTGCACGGGACACATGTGAACGCGAAAACAGGAAAACGGGTTCCTTTATCACAACTACAATCCGTTATACACTTGCTGTGTGGAATCGGTCAGAGAGTCATTCTGAAACAAACCCATGGGGTCCGTCAACAATGTCTGTGATTGGTGCATGTTTTGAACCTGGGTCTCTCAAATCCTAATTGGACACTTTAATCACTATACTACACTGGCCCTTGTTACAAATATCAAAGGCCCATCCAATCAACCACCGGTTTTTCTCCAGTTCTCAAGGGCCTTGTGTTGTGTTATGACCCTACAACAGTGATGGCGAAACTTTTTCGAGACCAAGTGCCCAAATTGCAAACCAAAACCCACTTATTTATCGCAAAGTGCCAACACAGCAATTTAACCTGAATGCTGAGGTTTCAGTTTAGAAAAAACAGTTGGCTCCAAGGCGTGCGTTACTCGGGAGTAAGCTTGGTGGTAGTTGTAGGCTTTGCTTTGAAGCAACCATTCAACTCTTCGAACGGGTGAATCATGACCCTAGGAGGGTTTATTCTGAAGCAAGCCCCATTGCCAGCAACCGAGCTTACTCCCAGGTAAAGGATCGCGCTTTAGTTCTTTGCATGAAAATCAGTGGGGTTTAACAGCGCTTAACAGGGTTACCTACACTGCTTCCCCAAAACTAGGTCTTAGGTTTAATGCTAATAATCGAGCTCAGCGGCCCAGGCCAGCCTAGATGTGTGTGTGGGGGGGGGCAATTTCCCCCCCACATGATGAACTCTGTTTGCGCATGTCCACAGAGAGGGCTCTGAGTGCCACCTCTGGCACCCGTGCCATAGGTTCGCCATCACTGCCCTACAAGAACAGAAAATACTATAATTATGGAGCAGCCAGTGGATAGCATGTTCAGAGTTCGAACATGGTACACAGGTGATTTGCTAGTGCTGAGTTTTGCAGCTGCAAAAGCAATGGTCATGCTACTGTGCAATCCGGATTTTTTGTAATTAAACTTGTCAACAGCGGCTATATCACTCACTCAACAAAATAACTTCTCTGCCCTACTCACATGGGAATTTCATATTAATGATTGCAAATGATTTCAGTCCCAAAAAGCAACTCGAGGGTATTGTGGCAGACTGCCTATTCAAATGTGTTAAAGTGAACGATGCTCACATAGACCCAGCAAAATCCTCACCTTAGGTTTGGAAAGTAACCAGTGGTTTTGCTTCATAACACTTGCCAATGACAAATGGAACTTGGCCCCTTTCCCTGGAAAAGGCATGTGAGATTTCTGCTCAGGAAAATCAGTGGGTTTTGCTCTCTCTCTCTCTCTCTCTCTCTCTCTCTCTCTCTCTCTCTCTCTCTCTCTCACACACACACACACACACACACACACACACAGACACACATCTCAATTATTATTGTGTGTGTTAATAGAATAATTACAGGTAGCGACATTCAAGAGAACTGGATTACAGCATAGTGGGAGGAATACTTTGAAAACAGAGCCAATAACCCTGCTTTTCTGTGCAGCTTTTCTCATATAATGTTAATCAAAATTTCATTTTGAATTGAGGCAGTTGCTGCATTTGACCTAATGTCAAGATTGCTGAGGAACACAATGGGCCTCACTTAAAAGTTCCCTCCGGGCCCTCCCCTCACATTCAACAGCATACACCTATGACAGTGGTGGCGAACCTTTGGCGCTCCAGATGTTATGGACTACAACTCCCATCAGCCCCAAATTGGCCATGCTGGCAGGGGCTGATTGGGAATTGTAGTCCATGAACATCTGGCACACCATAGGTTGGTCACCCCTGCTGGGCCACTAGAAGATAGATGCTTTGGAATTTCCCATTTTTTTCTAAGGTAAAGGAGAATATACTTGCAGATCTCTCTCTCTCCCTCTTGAACATATATACAAACAGAGAGTAAGGCAGAAACCACTGCAAAAGCCCATTCCCAGGTAGAGACTTGGCTAATGATAGTTCTGTGCAAAAACAACAACACACTAAACACATCATGCTTAGAAATTATTGCTAATAAGTGAAGCTTCTTTGGTTCATAGCCTTTTAATTTGTTTATGTTCCTTCAAAACAGTGCTATGTATAGTTCCAAAGCTCTTAATTTTCAAGGTTAAAATCACAGCGTTCCTTCATATAGTTTCAAAGCTCTTCAGGTTAAAATCACAGTGTGTACCATTATTATCATTATTGTTTAATTTTGTTTTACATCACAGCTGCCACTTCTTTAGCTGGTTGTTGGCCTTTCATTACCATTCGAGCCCCACCCAGAAGTCTATGTAGTATTCATGCGGATCCCAGCAGGGCTGCCTTTTGAATCTGACAGGTATTGATTCTTTGAATTTGAAGGTTTTTCAAATGCAGCCCTAGTGTTTTTGGAATGGCGCTCAAGGTACCAATTACCACTGGGACGACCTCAGTTGGTTTGTGCCAATAGTTGCCGCATCTCAATCTTCAAATAATGATATTTAGCGACCTTCTCGTCTTCTTTTTCATCGACCCTGCTATTACCCGGTATTGCTATGTCGATGATTATCACTTTCTTGTCCTCGATAACTGTGATGTCTGGTGTGTTACGTGCCAACAATTTGTCCATTCAGATTCAAAAGTTCCACAAGATCCTGATCTTTTTTCAAGTAATGTTTTCCACAGGACTGGTAAGAAGACTTTCTCTGGACGATGTTCCCACCAGTTTTTAGCCGTCCTGACGTTGTAATTCTTGCATCCATTCCAGTGGATCATCTTGGCCACTGAGTTATGCCTGATGATGACAACGATGATGATTTTCAAACTGGAAAGTCCTTAGTTGGTAAATGTTTTCCACAGGACTGGTAAGAAGATCAAAACACTGTATTAATGTTCCTTTCAGAATTGCATCTTGAAAGGTGCTTTTTTTTCTTTAAGTGGTACTTGCACAGATTCAAGCAGCATTCATTACTCAGATTCCACAGTTTTCTAAATGGCAAGCAAGTCCTAATTTCATAAATCCAAACTGAATGGTCTGGTAACACAGAGATGGAGATGGGAATTAGCCTGCTATTGGGAAGAAAGAACCCAGGCCACTTCCGCACGGCCACGCTAAGGGTTGGGTCGGCGTACATGACGCCAACCCAACCCCCCCGGGACCATTCGCACGGTCCCAGGAACGACAGGGAAGATGGCACCGCGAAGCGCCGTCGCCTGATCGACGTATTTTCCCTGCGACTGTCCGGCGTATCGCCGAGGCCGGGGGACACGCCCCCCTGCCCTGCGTGACCCGCTCGAATTACAGTCGCCTGGCAGGGCAGGGGAAGCGAGTTCCCAGACCTCGGCGACCGTCAGGCTCGATGCGCAGGGAAGGTAAGTCGTCGGAAGGAAAGAGAGGGGAGGGATGGCGCCTTCCAGCCACTGCCATTCGCACAGCAGCGGCTGGAAGCCGCCATTTTCCAAACACCATTTCGGGGAGCAAGGAATTTGGAAAATGGCGGCTTAGCCACTAAGAAGGGAGGAAGGCGGGGGCGGCGCGGCTGCAAAGCAGCTGCACCCCCCATGTGAACAGCTCCCTAGGGACGGCGTTTTTGCCGTCCCTAGGGCGCTGTATATGGCCCGTGCGGAAAGGGCTTCAGATATATCTACTGGGAGCCACCAACAATGTGGTGGTTGGTTTGTGTGACTAGGATTTGGAAGACCAAGGTCGCAATCCCTGCTCTAACATGAAGGGACCGTGGGACAGTCACACTGTCTCAATACAACCTACCTTGCAGGGTTGTTGTAAGGTTAAAATGGAGGAGCGGGAAATAATGTACTCCACGCTGAGCTTCTTGGAGAAAGAAAAGGATCACAAAATCTACTGCCGTGGAATCACAGTGGCGGGAAAGGAACAGTTCCTCACAGTTCTCCGCATCTGTTAAACTGAAGAAAAGCAAGCACTTATTCGCTTCTCTTTAGCTTTAAGCTGAGCAGTGGAACAAACCCAGACTTCCCTGTTTTGAACCACATGGGCTACAATCTTTCTCCTTTAAAACCCAGCGGACCTTTGTTTCCAGTTTCAGTAGAACTAGGATTGCTCCTTCACTTTCTGAACACCCGCTGTACAGTCTCACCACAGAATAACTAAATAACGACATTACTAAATAGTCATATTAACCAATTTTATTCTTCTGCCTCCATGCCAATTTTATTCTTCTACCACGTTTATTCTTGCTTTGTTAGCCTATTCAACGAAGCTCAACAAATTCCCCATTTTTAATTTTGATGATGACTTGAAGTGTCTCTGTATCAGTGCTGTATCATATGCCTCTATATATGAGGACATATCTGATCTTGCAGTTTAGAAAACCTCATGGAGTTATTGGAAGGAAAATCCTATTTGATGTATTTCCATTTCCCCCACCTTTCTCTCCTTTGTTGACTCTTAGCAGCTGCAGGTTAATTCAGAGCGTAATTAGAAAAGATGTTTGTTGCTCTATTAAGAGATCTTCCCAGCAGTTTTTAAAGGCAAATTGCTACTGCACAAGGTAGATTAACACTACAATTCAGAATGGAGTGTAGTTAACCTTTTAGCCCCGGAAGAAAAAAGACAGATTATCTGTCTTTTCCCCTTTCCAGGCTTTGACTGGCAAGCTTGTGCAGGAGAAGGCTCAAAATTCCTTCCTTCTTGCACTGTGGCCCCAATCCTAATGGTGGCTTCTCACAGCTTTAAAGTGAGATTATACTTTTCTTTGAAAAACCGCTGCAAAACAAACAGGTTCCTGTGAGGAAGCCTCTTGATTGAAATGCGAAGGGAATTTTATCTAATTTTTACCTGAAGTCTTGACTCTGTTTTTATGGAGAGGTCCCCATGTGGGATTTCAGCACAAACGTTTTCATTTCTTTGGACCTAGATTTCAGCTGTGAAGCTGAATGAACTCCTTGAGGGTTTCTGTAGTAATGCACCGCTGACCCAGCAGCACCGTGGTCGAGCGCTGGAACACCCTGCCTCGCTCCTCACGGCCTTCTGGTGCATACCACTTTTACTCCTCATCCCCTATGAGGTCGCACTTTTGGGTCATGAACTGTCTGGCTCAGTCACCCGGTACCCAGGGACAATGGTCTTGCCCCAGGTGAGGATTAAGGCTCAGGCGACTACGGCTCCTCTCCGCATACCGCGTAGCCAAGGTGAGATCATGGCCATCACATGATGATCTCCCGACCTCCAGCTCTCCCAGAACTCCCTCCCGTTTCCTCCCTTCTACCGCCCCCGAAGGAGAATCACAATAAAAGGTGCCAGGAACCAGCAGCGCGGGAGACTTCGCTAGGAACACGGACCCCACGCTCCCGCTGCTGGCGTCTCCACCAGATGAAACCTCCAGCGTCTACCGCCTCTTCCTTAGCGGCGACCCTGCGGGGATGACTACAAGCTGGTGCGAAACCCGGGAATCCTCGAACCTCCACCCTGCTCACCATACCGCCTGGGAAAGGGCGGCGATACCCGAAGTCCGCTGGATGGCGCATCCAGGGACCACCGTTTCGGTATCGCCTGTCCCTCTGGATCGGCGCATCCAGAACTGCGTGTCCTAGGACACTCTCTCGTCCGACGGAACACCGGTGAGTATGGGAGCTTGCAAAAGCAGGGCTTATGACAAACACGTTAGCGAACTGGCGTTAGCGAAATGCGGCGGGTCTCCGTAAAGAGGGGAGCTGCGCAAATTGGTTGAGAGATTGAAGCTCAATGTCCATGGTACCAGAGGGGGGGACATTGAATCTTGAAAGAACTGGGAAAACATCGGGCGCACTCTTCGCTGCAGAGCGCTAGCGGCGCCGATGTCACTGCTACTGGCGTGGAGACAATGTTATGTCGCCATCAGCCTGCAGACCTATGGCTCCCTTGCTGTAGGCCGCCCTCCTTTCGATCTTTCACCTTCAATTTCAACCCGAATTTTCTCTATCCGCTAAATTGGGCGCCTGTCCTCCTTCTGCCCCCCTTGCTCCTCCGCCCATTTCAAATTCTCCCGCGGCTCAGCCGCCCCTCCTGCTCCGCCTTCATTTTCCAAAGCCACCGCACCTCCGTCAGCGCCACGTAATGGCGGCGGGTTTCAAAACTCGCGCAGAGCATTATTAGCCACGATCTGCAAAGAAAGAAACCCTGGCGGAAGCGATGCCGATATCCTCGCTTTGTGCCCCATCCATTTCACAGATACCGAGGGGGGAGGATGGCATTGTTCGACGGGTTGTCGAGTACGCTATAAGCTATAATATCCTCACTGAGCTCCGCAAAGCAATGCGGGACGTAGGAATCATCAGCCCCTATGTAGAGAGGCATGTTGGAAGCAGTCGCCAGGAACCACCTAATGGTTCGGAGGACTGGAAAACCACCTTTCGCATGCTTTTAAACCCGCACAGTATGTGATCTGGGAAGCGAGTACCGCCAGCAGTGCATAAGCAGAGGGAGCAGCCTCTGAAGCTGGCGCCTACACCACCATGCGATGCAGCTTTATGGCTCGCGAAGCTTCATCATGCTTAATGCACAAGTAAAGCCCTGCCGGTGGCCACCCTTGACGGTCGCCTCTGGAGGAGATGCACCTACAAGAGCGTTTTTTGAAAGTCCCCAATACCGGACCCAGCCAACCCAAAGTTTTTCTAGCACCCGGCAGAAGCCTCAAAGGAGCCCTATGCTGAGTTTGTAGAACCAGGCTCCAGGAGGCCCTCAAAGAGGCAAGGTTGACGAGGAGGCCCAGGGCGAACTCCTTAAGCGCCTTGCCAAGGAGAACGCCTCCGCTGAGTGCCGCAAAGCGGTCACAGGCCTAGGAAGGAACCCCGAGCTGGCCGACATGCTCAAAGCTTGCCAGGATATCGGGTCTTTCGCCCATCAAGCCAGCCTTCTAGCCGCCGCCCTCTCCGGCTGCCATGAGACAGCCCCGAGGGCGAGTGTCTCAATTGCGGCAAACCAGGACATTTCCGGAGGAATTGTAGGCTGCCCGGCGGGGGGGCCTACAACCCTGACGGAGGGGGGTCTCGTCCCAGAGGGCGAAGAGCGCCAGGAGATTCTAGGACCGGAGGCTCCCAATGCCCGCTGGGCAAGATCCGCACCTCAAACCCTTCCCCGGAGCTCCCCATGAGATCTTCACTGCCCCAGCTCAGTATAGTGATCCCATCCCCATGGAGACCATTGGGCTGGTCTTGCCAGCTTGCTCCCCCTCTACGTCTATACTTCCTGCTCTGCTAACCCCTTCTACTTCCAAAGTCACCATGCCTCAAGCCAGTGCCCCAGAGTGGCACGCATTTCAAAATCTCTGCAGAGTCCACAGTCACTGAATTGCAACAGAAAGAAATGCTGACGGAAGAGAACGCCAACATTCTGGCACTATGCCCAGTCCGTCTCATTATCCAAGAGGACTGCCGTTTTGAACCCTCCTCAGAATGCCCCATAGCCAATCTACAGGACAATGAGGCATGGAAAGGGGAAGATGCTCGCACAATGGCCTTAAGCCAAAAGTCCTTCGTGAAGAAGAAGCCCCCTTGGCCCTCTCCAGCTGTAAGGTTCAAACCAGATCTCATAGCCTCTGAGCCTGTGCAAAGCCCTAAGCTCAAAGCTCCCAGTGGCAGCAAAATCGTCAGTACCTCAGAGAGCAAGATCTCAAATCAGAGTCATGATCCCTCCCTGGTTACTTTATATGTGCTCTGTATGCCTATGTATGTTCTGTATGTCTTGCCCCTTTCAAGAGACCCCTAAAGTTTTCCCCTCATAAGAGGGATTTTTCCATTGCTTCTAAGCTATGCTCTTGTGCTTCAATTAAAGTTTTTCTCCTTCTGATTATGTGTGCCAATGCCTTGAAAGGCTTCGCCCATTACAGCATCCGCCTTAAGCGGGGACACAGCTAAGGTTAGCGTGCTCCCTAGGATACCGATGGGACCTGCTTCAAGCGCCTCCATCTTAGTTTAAACCTTCAAAACTCTTCTTCAAACCTCTCCTTGAGAACCTTTTCCTTCGTCCATCTGAGCCTACACTGCCACATTGGCGTGGCGCCAGAATTATTTTCATGCTCCCACATTTTCTGCTGAGCCCCCCCTGGCTAGTCACAGTGCGGGGTCTCCCAGCCACACCTATCTTACACAGCCTCCGCTGTGAAGGTGAAGCAAGCTCAAACCGGCCAAAGTCCCCTTACAGGAGGGGAAGGTGAGCTGACTTCCAAGCCCCGCCTTCTTTCTGCACACCCTCCTTCTCTCTAATGGGCTGGCGCACTCCCACCTCTAGATCTAGGATCTGATAAAGGGTTTTTGCAAACCCCTCTCAATTTGCTCGTGTGATCAAACCTCAAGCCCAGGAACTGTTTTCTTTGCATATTTCTCTAAATCTTTCCTATGGATTGCTATATTACGATATGACTATAATTGTGAATTGTTTAGGATTTGCTTTGCAAAAAACCCACACTTTAGGCGGTGATTGGGATTGTTTTACAAACAAACACCCGACCTGGATGTGACCTCTCCCTTCTCCTAAGCCTTCGGGCAATTCCCTGCCTTGTGTCTCTTAACGCCTTGAATGTTGCAAGTGATCGTTGTCGGAATGGGCCAACTGCCCCTAAGGAAAGCTTGGCCAAAACAAACGAAAGAAAGGGGAGTAGTCCCCCCCCCCTATCGACCCAATCAAGGTCTCATCCAGCAGACCATATCCAAAGTATCGTTCTCTATCAATCATTCAAAATTGCTGCCCCACTCAGGGCTCAGGTCCTCTATTGTCATCTACTAACCCAGCCAGCGCGCAAGCCCCTGGGGAAAGCGTTGCTTGTTTTCTCTTCCATACAGGAGTCCAGCTCGCCATGCCAGGCCAGCCCCATCCCGGAGATGGAGGCGGGCCTCCCTGGAGGATCCAACCAGCCGCCCTGTTGAGAGGGCCCGATTGCCCCAGCCTGGGCGAGATGGGAGGGATCTCTCTGGAGCCAGCACACACATTCTTCCACGGAGATCGCAGCCCTCACTGGGGCCACCCGGGGAGCGGCAGCCTGGGCCAGCTATGGCTCAGAGTTTGATACTGTGTGTCGCTGCCCCTCATCCACAGTCGCCATTCTCTCTCCCTCTCTGCAGCCCCTGGCTGAGAGCTTGGAATTGCAGCCAGGAACATTCCTGATAGATTAACCCTTGGAACTCTCCGCTGTTTTCAGCCGCTTGAATATTGTTGGAACACGCCTTCTCTCACAACCTTGCTCGTGAGAATCACTGAACCTGCAATGCTAAAGACTATCAGTAGCTCTCCCTACGCTCTTGAGAAATCCATGGACTCTAGCGCCATCAGCTCTGTAGCTTTGGTAGTCAAACAGCAAGAGCCATGCATTGGACAATTATGCAACCGCGGGTTGCCTTCCTTCCGTACATCATCCAGCCTATGTATCGTTTAGCCATGTTTTATTGCTTACTGTGAACCAACTATTGCTGATGCTATTGCATGCCTTAATTTTAGAAGTTATGTTATTTGTTGTTGCTGCATTTCCGCCTGTCTCTGCCGGAACTCTCTGCTACCGCCTCACCATCGTTCTGCCTCAGGCTTCACCCCGGAAGCCCAAGCACAGCCGCCGCTCCGCCCTTCCCCTCGCCCCCCCTTGCCGGAGCGACGCGGCGGCTCTAGCCAAGGCGGAGTGTGTTTCCCTCGCAACTTCCCTTGTGGGAGTCCCCGGACTTGTTTCCTGTAACACCAAGACTATTGGCCGGCTGGCCTGTGCCCTTGCGAAGTCCATCAACTCCACCTCCATTGCTCTGGATGCCCTGGCCTCCGAGCAGCAGGAACTTCGTCAAGCGACTTTAGATAATCGTGCCGCCCTTGATTATTTGTTGTTATTGCATCACCAGGGTTGTGAGAATGTACATAATATGTGTTGCTTTAATCTCTCTGATAATTCCCAGTTGATTCATATGAAAGTGCGTGAGTTGCAAGAAGTTGTATCCAATCTGAAATACGATGTATTGCCCCATTGGTGGTCAGCCCTCTGGAGCTGGCTGCCGGGAGCATGGTTGAGTGCTATCGTACAGCTCTGCATGGGTTTGATTGTATGCCTGATCGTCGGGTCTTGTTTGGTTCAATGTGTATCTAATATTGCCTGTAGCGTGTGTAAGAAGCCCCTCGACTTTCCCCTGCCCCGCAACCAAGTTCTAATGTTGCACAAGCAGCTCGGTCAACTCGACCAAACAGCGGAGGGGACAAGCGTCCCCCTAAATCGCCCCTCAGCATTTCGGCCTCCCTTCTAAAATGTAAAAAAGGAGGAGATGTAGTAATGCACCGCTGACCCAGCAGCACCGTGGTCGAGCGCTGGAACACCTACGCTCCTACGGCCTTCTGGTTGCACCGCACCCCCACTCCTCATCCCCCTATGAGTCACGGGTCATGAACTGTCTGGCTCAGTCACCGGGCGCAGGGACAATGGTCTTGCCCCCAGGTGAGGATTAGGCTCAGACGCTTACGCTCCTCTCCGCACGTAGCCAGGTGAGATCATGCATCACATGATGATCTCCCAACCTCCCGCTCTCCCGGAACTCCCTCCGTTCCTCCCTTCTACACGCCCCCGAGAGAATCACAATAAAAGGTGCCAGGAACCAGCACGCGGGAGACTCGCTAGGAACACGGACCCCCGCGCTCCCGCTGCTGGCGATCTCCACCAGATGAAACCTCTGCGTCTCGCCTCTTCCTTAGCGACGACCCTGCGGGGATGACTACAGTTTCTACATCACCGTGAGGAAGACCAATGGCTCCGATTTTCTGGCCACATCTCTGCATGCCATCCGTCAAGTGTTAGACCGGATTCTGAAGAATGCTAGAATTGGTTTTTCTATCACAAGTGGGACCTTTAGTTCCTCTGCCAAGAAGCTCAAAGAGAAAGTATGGGTGCTCAGTAAGTCTGGAATGGCAGGGGCTCGCTCTCACAACATTGTCTATTTTTCCCCTTCAGATGAAGAAGACATGTGGAGGACTAGATGGTTGGGTGATGGAAGTCCAGTAGCATAATTGTACACTGTGGTAAAACATAACAGCCAGTACCTAAAAAAGAAGAAGAAGAAGAAGAAGAAGAAGAAGAAGAAGAAGAAGAAGAAGAAGAAGAAGAAGAAGAAGAGGAGGAGGAGGAGGAGGAGGAGGAGGAGGAGGAGGAGTTTGGATTTATATCCCCCCTTTCTCTCCTGCAGGAGACTCAAAGGGGCTTACAATCTCCTTTCCCTTCCCCCCTCACAACAAACACCCTGTGAGGTAGGTGGGGCTGAGAGAGCTCCAAAAAGCTGTGACTAGCCCAAGGTCACCCAGCTGGCATGTGTGGGAGTGTACAGGCTAATCTGAATTCCCCAGATAAGCCTCCACAGCTCAGGTGGCAGAGCTGGGAATCAAACCCGGTTCCTCCAGATTAGATACACGAGCTCTTAACCTCCTACGCCACTGCTGCTCCTTATAGGAACATTCTGACCTAATGTATGGTGACATTGAGCTGTTGAAGGACTTGCAAAATTGAACAAAAAATAGCCAATGAGAAACAAAAGAAAAGGATGGATTCCAGCAGAGTGTGCTACAGCCAAGTATACCATGAGCATTCCTAAGGACACAAATTGGCCCTTATTGCCTCCTCTACAAGTACATGTACATCCACTGGCCTCCTTTGCAAATGGAAGCAAAGTCCCCTTTTTATCTGACTGCTCGGAAGGAGATGCTTTGCATGTGGTTTGAAGAGCAGTGAATGCGGTTGCGATCCCTAAGGGGGGATTGTCCGAAAAAGCTGGCACTCAGAGCCCTTTCTGTGGGCACGCGTGCACAGTTTGTCATGTGGGGGGGGGGCAGAAAATCACACACACACCCCACACACATCTAGGCTGGCCTGGGCATGATCCTTTACCTGGGAGTAAGCAATGGGGCTTGCTTATGAGTAACCCCTCCTAGGGTCATGATTCACCCATTGGAAGAGTTGCACGGTTGCTTCAAAGCAAAGCCACCGACTACCACCAAGCTTACTCCCGAGTAACGCGCGCCTCACAGCCAACCGTTTTTTCTAAACTAAAACCTCAGCATTCAGGTTAAATTGCCATGTTGGCCCTTTGCGATAAATAAGTGGGTTTTGGGCTGCAATTTGGGCACTCGGTCTCGAGAAGGTTCACTATCACTGGCATAGGAGGTATCCTTGATAACAGGCATGGAGCTTGCATTCACAGACTTCCTATATGTATGGACTTGGTGCTGACATTTACATACTTCCTATATGCAGACCTACAGATACCATGTTCCTGAGCCACGAATTGCATGTAAGTGGGCGTGGGGCCTCCTCCCTCTGTGCATATTGACTTGAACAGTATCTTGTAGGGGGCATTGTCTACAAAGAGGAAGGAAGGAAGGAAGGAAGGAAGGAAGGAAGGAAGGAAGGAAGGAAGGAAGGAAGGAAGGAAGGAAGGAAGGAAGGAAGGAAGGAAGGAAGGAAGGAAGGAAGGAAGACCCCAGTAGCTTTGGTACATCACTTTGGTACAATGTAGGTTGTTATTAAATTCTAAAAAGGAAAAGTTATAGGCAGCAGGAAAAGAAGAGACCCCAACATGATGGATTCAATGGGGAGCCGCAGCCCTCAGTTTGCAAGACCTGTGCAAGGCTATTAATAATAGGATGTTTTGGAAGACATTAATTCATCGTGTCACCACATGTTGGAAGTGACTCTAGAGCACTTAACACATACATACATCTCTAGAGAGGATTTCACGGGGTTAGAGCCAATGATTTATTGGCACTTAGTGATGACTATTCTACAGAATATTGACCAGACTATGTCTTCTACTTTCTAGCACACAAAATCTTCCTGCTCCTCTACCCATATTCAGCATGACACGGAATTATTCTTAACCCTGCCTAAAATAAACCTATTGGTGCATTTATCCTAAACTAGAACATGCATTTGAACTCGCAAAGTGACATTAAATGCCTTATCCAAGTTACTTTTAATCATGATTTTGCTAATCCAAGTTGAAATGAACCTGGTTACATTTGAGAACGTATCCTAAATGTTCTTTAGGAACCTCGTTTAATCTAGATTTACAATCTGAGTTTAGGAATTAACCCAGATTCAAAATTACCATAATTACGGCACACCTTAAGAAATATATGAAAAGGCATACCATTTAAATTTGATTATCCAGTTGTTTTCTGAAGAAGATGGCAGGTAAAGTTTCCCTGTACCTTATAAGTGAAATCAGCGAAATGTAGGCCCTTTCTAGACTATTGATTCTAGGGCTGCAGGAATACACAAGATCTCCCCAGTATGCACAATCACCACTGTGTACGAACAGGGCAAGAGGCATATTTTCCACACATGAAAAGCTACATTAGGAGTGAATGGATCCCCAGGTTTTTGAGGGGGCACTCAACATTTTTTGAGGGAATGTGTTTATATGTAGTGAAGCTCCCTAGCAGTTTGTCCCAGTTAGAAATGAGAGAACTTCAGCTTTCGAAATGGTGGCTACATATTGAAAAAAAAAGATCTTTTCCTTGGGCTTCTCTTGGGAGGCTCTACAAATGCTCACCGCTCCGGAGATTTACCATCGCCTAAAGACTAGATTATTTGATCAAGAGTACCAATTTCTCCTGAGCAAAGCGCAAAGCTCTTGCTCTCCAATATTCTTTGGGATTATCCCTCAGAAATCTAGCCCTGCTATGTACCTGCAACAACTTATTAATTTCAATTGCAGATGGGTCATGACTAGAGCAAGGTGTAACTCTTTTCCGTCAGCACATCTTCAAGGTCGCTTCTGTAGTATTCCACAAAATGAGCGTTGCCGTCGATTTTGTCCTGATACAACTGATACACTTTCTCATATTCTGCTTCATTGTTCAAAATACAACAACTTCAGAACTGATTTGAGGAATGTATTACCAACAGGATTTATGCTCCTTTCTGATAAAATAAAAATGGCTCAGCTTCTAAATAACTCTAATGTTGAAATCTCTGAAGCTGTTGCTATATTTTTACTCTGTGTACTGCAAGTTGAGCAATAATGATCTTTTTATTGTATTTGGAATTCTTTATGCCTAATAAAGGTTTTGGATTTGGATTTGGATGTAGTGAAGCAGTACAAGAAAGAAAAATATGCAGGATGTCCCGTTCACTCAAAAATGGAGCACATTCCTGTTACACATAGTTGGAAGTGCCAAAAATGTTTGACCTTAGAAGCTTCCAGAATGTGGTCTAATCATCATTCCACTTACTTGAATGGGATCAGTGCAGTGGCTATCAAACTCTCTATTTTTCAAGATTCACTTTTCTGCCCAAGTCCCTTTGTTTCACCTGTCATAAAATCCATGTGGATTTCAGCGGACTGTAGAACACTTGTCCTACTCGGCTCAGCCAACTGCTTTGCGCAACAGAAGTTATTGTCTGTGAACAACCAGCTTTTCAGGTGAATATACAAAATGTTTCTGAGTACCTCAGGTTATACCATGGGACCAAATCCAGAGCACTGTGAAAGCTGTTGCACGAACCCAAGAGAGGTTCAGACTTGTTTTTTCCCCTCAAGTATCACCAAACCTCCAGCCCTGCGTGGCAAGTTACTTCCAAACTGTTGGTGGTTGCAAAAGGAACATAATAAAGCAGTGATGGCGAACCTTTTTGAGACCAAGTGCCCAAATTGCTACCCAAACCCCACTTATTCATCGCAAAGTGCCAACCCGGCAATTTAACCTGAATGCTGAGGTTTTGGTTTAGAAAAAACTGGTTGGCTCCCGCTTCCTCTGCCCCACCTGCTCGAGCAGGGGCCAGCCTGCTCTAGCCTCCAGCAAGTTCCACGCACACCACTATGTACCTCTCTAGCATCTCTGTCTCCTCTGCACTCCCCCCCCTCGGGCAGCAGCCACCCAGAGCACAGGCACCAGGCCCGCCAGCCGAGTTCTCCTTGCTCACCGCGGTGCACGCAAATCGTGCTCAGTGTCCTAGGCCAGCCTAGATGTGTGTGTGTGGGGGGGTGATTTTCTGCCCCCCACATGACGAACTCTGTGTGTGCGTGCCCACAGAGAGGGCTCCGAGTGTCACCTCTGGCACCCGTGCCATAAGTTCGCCATCACTGTAATAAAGAGTACCAGCCAGATCAGTCATTCAATGAGCAAAACTCAAACATTCCACAATGCCGAGTGAAATTCAGCATTGCATGCCCTGAAGTATTTATTTGAGTCTTAACTGAAGCGTTACAGCTAAGTTCTGAAAAGGAATATTACTTTTTAATCATTGCAACGTTGGTTTTGAATGTATTCATAGACTTTGCTGACTGTGCTAAAGAGACGCTCATATGCCAAGATTGTTTTGTCAGCCTTCTAAGACTCAATTTCGTTTTATGTATGACACCGGCGGGCTGTTCGTATAGCGTACTGCTGAACTGTCAAAAATGTGTTGTAGTGAATCACTGGAACGGCCATCAAAAAGACCTTTAAACTGTTTAATTGGAGTGGACACCATTGCTTGTTTTGTTATTATCTTACCAATAATAAAGCGCTACGGGATGGAATGTCCGACAACGAACCCTCCACCAATTAGAGAGTCCTGCTCCCTTATTGGGGGAGGGTTCATCATTGGACATTCCATCCCTGCCCCGGAGCAGCAGCGCCTTGCTGCCACTGCTCTGGGGCTCCAAAAAACCCCTTGTCCTCCCCCTACCCCCAGGAAGCCCTCCCAGCCCTTACCTGCCCTCACCCCCGACCCTATCTCGGGCTGCTGTATTTCTTACCCTACAGTGGGCTTTACTGCTATATAAAACCATAGAAATGCAAATATCCTAATCCAGCTAGGGCTGTACACCCCAAAAAAGCAGAGCTGTCTGTCACGTAGTCTTGGGTGCGCAATGACGTGAGAGAAAGGCAGAGGTGGGATCCAGCAGGTTCTCACCAGTTCCCAAGAGTGGGTTACTAATTATTTGTGTGTGCTGAGAGGGGGTTACTAATCGGGTCCGCTTTTCCATCTCCATGCCCTCGCCTCCCCGACAGGCATACTGCCTTTGAACGTGAAGGTTCCATATAGCAATTGTGACTAATAATGTAACTCCCTGAACTGGGTTAATCCCTTTCAGGTACTGCAATTCATGGATTCTCAGCCTTTCGTACCTTTTATCTCACCAGTCTCTATCAAAGAACCTGTGTGTTTCACCATTGCTGTGTTCAGATTTGTGAGTTGGGGCATTTTCTATAATGTGATGATGATTTAGAAATGACCTGGTGCAAAAAAATTTTTGGGGGGTCGTGGTGGGGTGCATCCAACTCAGGTTTTGCCCAGGGCTCAGGTTTGCCTAGGTACGCCTCTGCCCCCTTTGCTGAGTGGGGGCTGGCGAGGGAACCTGTTACTAAAACTTTTGGATCCCACCACTGGAGAAAGGGTGCTGTGCACCCAAGTCCTAATGTGATCCCATAAATGATGTTGAATGCACATAGTCCTAAAACTAAATCTGAGTAGGAAGACCAATCTAATTCTTCTGGTTCTTCAGTTCCCTCCAAACATCTCTGTTGGATGAGAATTAACATTAGTACTTTAGAGACTTGGGAAATTCCTAGTGATTCGGGAGGGGTAGCTGGGAAGGCTGGAATTTAGGGAGCAGAGGGAACTCGGCAGGGGTGTGATGCCACAGAGTCCACATGGGGTCATATTTGGATAGCAGAGCCCAAATACGTTTGAAAAAAATATCCCAGCACAAGGAATGTACAGTGTGATCCCCGACAGAGTTATAACCTTCTGAGCACATTGAGTTCAATTCGGCTCTGTTTAGGAGCATAACTGTTCGAGAATTCGAGTCCCATGATAGCAAACACTGCTTCAAATTCTGCGTGCTTCTTCCAAAATCGGATAAATTAAGCTGTGGTTTCCTACAGAATCCAAAACCCGGCATTCTCACGTCCTATATTTACTGTCGATAAAATCTCTATTTTCCCCACCTCCATTGCTCATTACTGTATCTTTTACGACTTTTCGGTGTTTGGTGATTACTGTTTGTGCTGGGGAATGGTGGTGGTAATGTCATCTTTAAAAAGAAAAAAGAATGACTGTTCCAATCTAGAAACAGGCTCATTCTAAGTCATCTGCAGACAGAGGCAATACACAGATTCTCAAATGCACAGGGCTGCATTTGCTTGGCCAACCAAGTTATAGAAATTTATGGTGGTCTTGTGGAACCCCTTTGAAATACAGCAGCTTCCCCAAACAAAGAAGCTGGCTACAACCCTGGGTAATTGCTGGCCCAAATTATTATCTGTAGTCAAGGTCCTTTTATTTATTTATTTATTTATTTATTTATTTATTTATTTATTTATTTAGATTTTTATACCGCCCCATCCCCGAACGGCTCTGGGCGGTGTACAACATATAAAAATACAATATAAAACAAGTAAACATTCAAAGCAGCAATAAACATTTTTCCAGCTCTTGTCCCAATTATATAAAAGCTCAGCAAATTAAAATGGTGTCCAGCATTCCTATAGTAAAAAGTCCCTCCCCCCCTTAAAGAGGGAGGCATGGCGAGTCTCATTAGATGACAGGTGGCCCAGATGTCAGGGCCGAAGAAAGGGGGCACTATTATTAGCGGCTGGTTCCTCCAAAGGCCCGGCGGAACAACTCCGTCTTACAGGCCCTGCGGAACTCCCCAAGGTCCCGCAGGGCCCGGACAGCTGGAGGAAGAGCGTTCCACCAGGCCGGGGCCAGAGCCGTAAAGGCCCTGGCCCGTGTGGAGGCCAGCCGCATCACTGAAGGGCCAGCAGAGCATTGCAAATTGTCCTTTGAATCTTCTAGATTCTGACTTTAAGGACAATTTTTCAAAAATATAATGAAAGATCTAAATCTAGTGGCCAGAGAATAGATCATTTAGGCAGGCATATTGAAGCTTTATGTAATCAATGGAATGAAATATGCATGCCTAAATTCTGATGGTGGTCCCCGTGTTCTTCGAGTGATACAGTGTGATCTAGTTTGAAAAGCTGTGATAGAATGGGATCTAGTTTGAAAAGACTCATTAAAAATCTGTGTGTTTCTTTAATTCATGGTCTGGCTAACTTCCTCAAAAGAGAGAATTTTACTGCCTGCTCTTCGATCTTGAAAACTTGTTAAATGTTCTCATTCTTGGTCTCTGAATTTCTGCTGGGTGAAAAAAACGAACACTGTATTATTGAAGTGGGTAATGAAACATATGGACTCAATTCCCCTTTGCGTCCAATATCCTATGTTTTCCGGTTTGTTTGTGACCTTTCTTACTTTTGACCCCCAGCATGTGTTTCAAATGATGTCAGCATAATCCTTATTTAAATTGTCACTGAAATTTAAATGTCAGGTTTAAATCAGTCTTTCAGCATAGAAAAGCAAGGAGAATAGAAATACCTCCGCTTCTGTCGAAAGGTTAAAGGGTGTTCCTTCATTCTATCTCTGTGAGATGGGTTCTCAAATACGTTTTGCCCATCTTCCCTAGCTTTTAAAAGCAACTAATTAATTGACTAAAAGGTCTTGACTTGAAAGCATGAATAATTAAGAGTTTAATAAAGTTCTTATCCTTTATTGCAGAGATCAGATGTTCAAATGCATTTGCAACAAGATCACATTCTCTGATGTCGAATTCTAGAGAATATGTGTTATGAAATAAAATTAGCCTTTGGTATCTGAAATCTGACTAAAGATTCTGCAGCTATTCTATTTTTATTTTTAAAGGAAAATGGGGTGGAGGACATGGTATTTCATGATTAGAGTGGTTTTGTGGGAGGTTTTCCCCTTTACTCACATCACATCCTTTTTAAGTACAGTAAATACTGGTGTTCCTTCTTTATCGGTGTTTCAGAAGAGAAATCACATTTTTATTGCAAGAATTACACCATTTTTATTCTACCCTTCCTCCATGATATTCCAGGGTGGCATATATAATTCTCCGCTCTTCCATTTTACCCTCACAACAGCAGGTTGGATAGGCCAAGGCAGTTGCTGACTCAAAATAACATAATGAGTTTCATGGCTCAGTGAGAATTTGAACCCAGGTTTTATTATTAACACTTAAGTCTGTGTGTTAGCTCTGAGATGGCACAGTCCTTTGTTGCAGCTGTATTCACTTCAAGATACATGTAGACATTGAGGGGAAAATCCTGTTTTCTTCCTTGTGTGTAAAATTTCATGTGTGAGTAGAGCATAAGAAATTGCATTATGCAAGGCTTGCTTTAATCAAGCAATCTCATTCATTCTGAGGTGGTGTAGTCATATTTGATTTGTCTTAAAAAGTGAATGCCCAGGAATATTCTGAACATTCTTAATCTTGGAGTATATCATGCTCTGCTATACAAATTAAACCTTCCATAGAAAAGTAGCCAAGAGCAAAATGGTTGGAGCAGCATCATTCTTTTCCCACAGTCTTCAGATTTGTGCCAACAAAGAACCTCAGTTTAATTTTTTTTTTAAAGGTATGTTCATAAATTCCTGGGAAAGTTTCAGACATAAGGGCTGATTCTGTACAACACAAGTAAAACGTTGTGAGCAGTGGTGGGATCCAAAAATTTTAGTAACAGGTTCCCCTGGTGGTGGGATTGGTGGCATAGCACCAATGGGGCTGGGGCTAGAGGGCAATTCGATCGGACAGGCAGGCGGAGACATTCCTGGGCGGGGAGCTGTGGCAAGGCACGCATTGCCATTCCATGGAGTCCTTAGTGAGGGAAATGAATGCACACAGGCGCAGGCTGCCACGCACGCCGGTGCACCTCCTGCTAGACTGCTTCAAGTTCTGCACGCTACTGCTGAGAGGAGGGGCGTAACTAAGGCAAACATCACGTGGCAAAATCACCAATTAGTAACACCCTCTCAGCACACACAAA
Source organism: Sphaerodactylus townsendi (assembly GCF_021028975.2). NCBI lineage: Eukaryota > Metazoa > Chordata > Lepidosauria > Squamata > Sphaerodactylidae > Sphaerodactylus > Sphaerodactylus townsendi. Next base: position 111,287,116 of record NC_059431.1, on the reverse strand, counting down.
TAATTAGTAACCTACTCTCAGGAACCTGTGAGAACCTGCTGGATCCCACCTCTGGTCGTGAGGCTGTTAAATAAGCCGTTTCCTGCAAGATTTCCACACAGTTTTTTGGAAATGTTTTTATCTTTCCTCAAAACATTTTATTCCAAAAATGCCAAACTAGAACTGTTTTGGGAATACTTTCGACTTCCCAAAGGACTTTCGCAGTAATTATTACCTATAAATCAGAAGCAGCCCTTAGAAGCACTCCTACATCTCCTCTTCCTCCTGTCCTTCGGTAATACTTCACTCAAAACATTGAATATAGTGTCATTTTTCTTAATTCCTGCATACAGCAAACAACGAAGTGAAGGGAGGAAATTCCAAATATGAAGATGTCATGGCTGAACTTCCTTAGATTATTAAATGTTAGAAAGACCTCAGAAGGAGACTGAGCTGGTACTTTTGCCGATTAACACGTATGAGCCATAACTTGTGAAGCTGGCCTTTGGCACTTGTTTGAAGTATTCCCATAAAACATTTTAAGTATACATATTAAAACATAAAATAAAATGCGACAGGTGTATATTTTACACAGCTACACTTGTGGAGGAGTTGGGATTGACACCGGTTCCTCTGGAGCAGGGGTCTTCAAACTATGGCCCTCCAGATGTCCATGGACTACAATTCCCATCAGCCCTGCCACTTAGCCATGCTGGCAGGGGTTGATGGGAATTATAGTCCATGGACATCTGGAGGGCCATAGTTTGAAGACCCCTGCTCTGGAGGATATGCTCAGTGGCAACCACTTCCTGACATTTAATGTGAGAAATGCCTCTAGTGGGATTGCACACGGTCCAAGATCACCTCACAACAATCAACCTTTTTTTGGGACCTGTGCCACAAGCCATGTCAGTCTTTGTGGCCAGAGTGTTAGGCCAGGATCATGGAGATTCAGGTGTTGTGTTTTGGCAGCTCTCGTCACTGTAATTTATGTCCAGTGTTTTAAATTGCCGGAGTCTTCTCCAGGACTTGAAGTGGGCAGGATGAAAGTTGTCATCTCTCCAGCTCCACGCAGATAAAGAACAATACTTATTAAATTGCGTCCCTGTTTGAAATTACACTGCCTCCTTATTTTGGCGCCTAGCATTAAGGGCACAACATCAGGTTCAAATCCTCACGTTATGAGACCTCATTGGGTGGCTTTGGGCAAGATACTCCCTCCAGAGGTGGGATCCATCAGGTTCTCACCAGTTCCCAAGAGTGGGTTACTAATTATTTGTGTGTGCTGAGAGGGGGTTACTAATTGGGTCTGCTTTTCCATTAGAAATTCCATTAGGTCCAAAAATCATAAGGTCCTGTTATTTCCTATGTGGCTGGTTAGCGAGGGTAGAAAACGGGATAATTCTCCTTGTTGGGCTGTTTTAAAAACATGTTTTAGTAATATGGTAAAGTTCCTTGTTTAAGGAAAGTATCCTTCTTTTGATTTCTAGAAACAAAATTAAGTATTTGAAAGCATTAAGTATTTGACAGGCAGTCAATTAGAGGAGAAGTAGTTGTTTCTGTTGGCAGTAGACGATAGGACTTGCTATTATGAGTTTAAATTATGGACAGAAAGATACCAGCTGGAAATTAGGAACTTTTTTTTTACAGTAAGAGTTTTTTACAGTAACAGAGAAATTATTAATGCCCTGCCCACGGAATGCCCGGCCACGCCCCCGTCGTGCCCCGCCCAGCCCCATTGACGCTACGCCACTGTTTGAATCTCACCACCATGGGAACCTGTTACTAAAATTTTTGGATCCCACCTCTGACTCCCTCTCAAGCTAACCTACAACACAGGGTTGATGTGAGAATAAATGAAAGACAGAACCATGTATGTAGCCCTAAGCTCCCTGGTGGAAGGACAGGGTAAAAGTGTACTGAAATAAATGTATATGCAAAAGTATGGCTGTTATGTGCAGCACAGTGGCCACAGAAAGATTTTTCATCTTGTCTACTGAATCACACAAGAGGCAGCGCTGCAGGATAGGAAGGCAGAGACCAAAGCCTTCCAGCTGTGGTCGAAGCATGCCACAATGTCTTGCGACTTGTGGCATGCTGCCAGAGAAAGCCAGTGTGGTTTAATGATTGAAGAAGTGTTGGAAGATTGCAATTTATACCCCCCCCCCCACTTTGCATCGAAGCTGGCAAGGTGACTTCGGACTAATCCTAGGGCTGCCAACTTTGACTTGGGAAATTCCTGTCATTTTGTGTGGGGGAGGGGGGGGTAGAGCCTGAGAATGGTGGGATTTGGATAGGGGAGGGGTCTCATTTGGGTATAATGCCATAGAGCAGTGGATATGTGAACAACACCTTTCGGCAGACCGAAAGTGCTCCGTTAAATTGCAACCCAAAACCCACTTATTTATCGCAAAGTGCCCACACGGCAATTTAACCTGAATGCTGAGGTTTTAGTTTAGAAAAAACGGTTGGCTCCGAGGCACGCATTACTCAGGAGTAAGCTTGGTGACGCAACCGTGCAACGCTTCGAATGGGTGAATCACGACCCTAGGAGGGTTTACTCAGAAGCAAGCCCCATTGCCAGCAACCGAGCTTACTCCCAGGTAAAGGATCATGCCCAGGCCAGCCTAGATGTGTGTGTGGGGTGGTGGTGGTGATTTTCTGCCCCCCCCACATGACAAACTCTGTGCACGCGTGCCCACAGAAAGGGCTCGGAGTGCCACCTCTGGCACCCGTGCCATAGGTTCGCCACCCCTGCCATAGAGTCTGCCTTCCAAAGCAGCCATTTTCTCCAAATGAATTTATGTCTACGGTTCAGTTACTCTCCCTCTAAGGCAGTGGTGGTGAACCTTTGGCACTCCAGATGTTATGGACTACAATTCCCATCAGCCCCTTCCAACATGGCCAATTACCCCACGGCTCTAAGGTAAGTGTGGGAAGGGGGGGGGGTGCCGCGGAGGGAAGGGGGGTGCTGTGGGGGGCAATGGGGGGAATATAGACTGCGCACCGGGCGCAGTTTGGCCCAGCTACACCTCTGGGTGGTCTCAATGATCAAAGCAAGTTTTGCTGCTCCTGATTTCCCCCACTACCCAAAATGATCCTAAACATCATGGGATTTATTTTCATAAGCTTTGCAGGACTTGGTCAGCCCCTAGGGTGATCCTCTGTAGTTTTGCCTACTCCCCTTGTTGGCTCTGTGGTAGTAGAGGGGAGAAATGCAACGGTACAAGCAGTTATAATGAATCACGAAGCTTATCTTGTCCTTCGATTCGTCTTCTGTTTGCCATTATCGCTTGTGCCACTGCAACCCACAGCAACGCTGTGATCTGTAGATCAAAACTAACGTTTCTCTTGGGACACCACTGTCCAAGGTGGATCCTTAACTGAGGAGATCAGGGTGATGAATGGCCATTTCAAAGATATCTCAAGCATTGTCCACCCGACTGTGCTTCAGCCATGACTGCAGTAATGGATTTGCTGCAGATAATGTAGTATGGAAAATCTGTTGCTTGGTGCTTGTCAGGGCAATTATTGATTTTTAATAGATGACAAACCCAAATACCAAAGGCCGGGAACTATAAGAAGCAGAGAGGAAAAAGAATAGGTTTTTATACGCCGGGTTTCTCTCCTGGAAAAAGTCTCAAAGCAGCTTATAATCGCCTTCCCTTCCCCAACCCCAACCAGCACTTTATGAGGTAGGTGAGGCCGAGGCCCCTTCCGCATATGCAGAAAAATGCACTTTCAGTCCATTTTCAATACACTTTGCAGCTGTGAGGAATAGCAAAATCCACTTTGAAACAGTTGGAAAAGTGGGTTGAAAGTACATTATTCTGCATGTGCGGAAGGGGCCTAAGAGAGTTCTGAGAGAATTGTGACTAGCGCAAGGTCACTCAGCAGGTTTCATGTAACAACAACAACCACCACCTTTATTTGGCATTTAAAAATAGGTTCTAGAGCGTTGCCAGACATTTTTGAAATACAAATCAAGAGAACATTCAAAGCGCAGACAGGAAGACTGTATATAGCAGTATACATTACTTAGAAAGTTCGGTCACTTGTAAAAGAAATTTTGCTACTTTTTCCAAGAGCATGACATCTGTGTTGTTTAGCAGAAGCTCCACAACAGAACAGTCAGAGTCACTTTCAGATTTGTCTAGGGCCAGCCTGGGAGAGAAATTCCTGATGCCCACATATCTCGGACAGTCAAGAATAATGTGAGCAAGAGTCTCCACTTTATTTTACAGTGTGGACAAACCCGATCCTGGAGAGGGAAGGATAAGTAACGACCCTTTGTAATGGCAGATGGGAAGGTATTGGATCTGGCCCTTGTGGTAATCCATCTCTGTTGGGGTTCAGTTAATAATTCAAGATATTTGGCTATGTGCCCCTGTTCCGGCATTATTCCAACAGAGAGGGGTGAGCATGATTTATTTGCTTGCCCCAACAAGATATGATATTCCTGTTCTAGAAGTCTACTTTTTAAGGTTCGGAAAATCTCTCTGGGTGTCAGCATACAGAGATCTTCAAGTAATAAGAGGTTTCATGTATAGGAGTGGGAAAACAACAGAGGCGGAGATACCAGGGGACAGGGGGGTGCGTGTTGCACCGGGCATATGCCAGGGGTGGGGGCGGGACGGGAAGAAAACACAGAGTGTGCACCGGGCGCAGTATGGCCCAGCTACACCTCTGGAAAACAAAACCAGTTCAAGTAAAGGAATGGGGAATCAAACCTAGTTTTCCAGATTAGAGTCTACTGCTCGTAATCACTGCACTATGCTGGCTCACCTAGAGGGAGAAATGAAGTAACCTGGAGGGAGAAAAGGAGACTTCTAAGAGGAGTGCCAGAGGTGGAGGAGAGATGATTTTAGATCACTGTAAGAAATGTTGTCTAACATCTGATGGAAAACAAGATGTACATCTGGACAGCTTCTCCCTAAAATGAATTTGCCTTTTAATTCAGTGTCAAAACATTTTTTTTATTTATTTATACCCCATTTTCCCTCTCACTAAGGACCCAATGTGGGTCTTCCATTTAATTTTCTCAACAGATCCAGCTTATTATTACAAATCATTGACTCTACGAAAACCCTGACAGAGCTTGATAAAGTAAATATGCTCTTAAACTGTAATGACCTTGACTATTGTCTCACAGTGGCAAAGTTTCTGGCTGAGGTTTGCGAACTGAACTTATGATCCAGTGTGAAGTTTTATCTAGTAATTTTAACTGTATTTATATTGTATGTTCTGTATGCCAATAAAGGCTTATTGAATTGAAAATTTTCTCATCAGTCGAATTAGGTAGGTTAGGCTAAGAGAGATGACAGGCTCAAGGTCACCCATCAAGACAGTCAGGATTCAAACCTGGGTCTCCGAGATCCTAGTCCAGTACTCTAACCACTACGCCACTCTGGTTCAGCACTGTTCTTTTTGAAAGTTAATGGCAGATATTATCCTGGATATGCAAATACAGTCATTATACTTTGGCCACTATTAAGTGTTTGGCGTCAACATTAGAGTTTTTAGTGGCAATCAACATATGTTCTTAGTCTTAAAGATGCAGTTTGTCAGTATTTGATGTTATCTGGCAGATGGCAGGCACTTGCAGTCAGCATTTCTCAGTGCATTTTTTCAGCATTTTGCAATATTGTGTACTAACTCCTTTCCATCCATTCATTCAGCATGTTAAGACATACCCTGGTGAAGAGCTGTCAAACCTGACTGATTTCAAATTTTGATTTGCAATTTCAGTTCCAAACGCCAAATGTTGGATTTTAGTTAATATGCAGCAAGCCTTTATTGGCATAGACAACAATACAACAATAGTAAAAAACTGATTTTTTAAAATAAATAAATAAATATACAACACAGGAAATAAATGTTAAGTGAAAGGAAATGTACTGGCATTTAGTAATTTCCAGGAGAAAGTCTGCCACTATCATGCAGAGAGAAGGATCAGGACTGTATCTAAATAAATCGGGGTGATCGGGTAAGTGTGAAGGAGTAAGATTCACATACTTGGATCCAGTGGTGGGATCCAAAAATTTTAGTAACAGGTTCCCATGGTGGTGGGATTCAAACAGTGGTGTAACGCCAATGGGGATGGGCGGGGCATGAAGGGGCGTGGCCTGGTATTCAGGGGGTGGGGCATTCCTGTGGCAAGGACGCAGCCGCTGTGCCGGTCCTTGGGCGGGAAACAAATGCACGCAGGCGCAGGCTGCCATGCACGCTGGTGCACCTCCTGCTAGACTGCTTCAAGTTCTGCGCCCTACTGCTGAGAGGAGGGGTGTAACTAAGGTAAAAATCACATGGCAAAATCACCAATTAGTAACCCCCTCTCGGCACACACAAATAATTAGTAACCTACTCTCGGGAATCTGTGAGAACCTGCTGGATCCCACCTTGGCTTGGATCTGATTTCCTTTAATCTGAAACAGTGTAATAATTGGTGGGCTAGAGAGTCAACTGAGCCAGCATTATACGGGAACAATCTTTTAGACTTTTCTTGCTTGTTAGTGGATTTGAGTTAAAATTTCATAACAGTCTCAAAAGTTGAAATGTTTATTTTATTTTTTTTCTTTCATGCAGCTCTATTTGTCATATAGTATTTTATATAGCAATACAAAAGATAAGTGAAAATATAGTAAAAATATAGAAATGCTGCTACTGTGTCAAATGCTTAGAATTTATGCATGAATATATACAAAGTCTGAAATACATATATGTGGGCATGTTTCACATGGTTGTTTCTCAAGTACTTCAGGTGAACTAGTAGCAAATAATAATTTGTATTTTGGGGAACTTGCTACCAGTAGCTGAGTCTGCGATTGCCTGAAGACTTTACGATACTTAAGAGGCTGAATTAACACTACTTGTGTTTTTTAAAACGAAAATGGGAACCTCAGCATTCTGTAACTCTGTTCTATGTCACTCTCATAGTTTAGATAACCACATGCTTTTATACATCTCTGTTTGAAGTTTAATAACATTCATGGCTTTTGATCATTAATGGCCTGTGTCCGATCACTCCGTATTGCAAACTCTGAAGACTTCCTCCAGTCTGAGGAGCCTTCTTCAAACTTACATGACTTCCCACTGGAGGAAATGCTTCTTAAGTTAGAGCAGTGGTTCTCAACCTGGGGGTCGGGACTGTGGGTCAAACGACCCTTTCACAGGGGTCGCCTAAGACTCTCTGCATCAGTGTTCTCCATCTGTAAAATGGACAAATGTTAGGGTTGGGGGTCACCACAACATGAGGAACTGTATTAAAGGGTCATGGCATTAGGAAGGTTGAGAACCACTGAGTTAGAGGAAGAATTCATAGACTTGAGGAAGATGTTCAGCTTTTGTGAATACAATTGCAAGATAAAGGCCAATATTGATTGATTAAGGAAATATTCACTGATTATTCAGAATCTGTCATGGACCACCCATCTAAGTATGGGGGGATAAGTCCTCATTGGAAGAAGAAAACAAGGTGTCTTCAAGCCATACCTTGGCAGACATGAGGTCATAGTCTCGGGGTCTTCCTGAAGGGATCCCCAGCCACCGGGGCCCTCCAGTCTGGCCTACCTGAACATGGACCTACCTGGGACCAGACCCATCACAGTCTCTCAAAGTATCCCAGGAGCAGAGGAGGCTGAGGCATAGATCAAGTTCAGGAGCTCGCACCTGGCAATCCACAACCTTCCCTCGGCTAAGGAAATATTGGAATTGACTGATAAGTCATCATAGGATCTAGGCTAAGGTGACCAGACGTCCTGCTTTTGGCGGGACAGTCCCGCCTTACACCAATCTGTCCTGCGTCCCGCGGGGTTTTGGTAATTGTGCCCGGTTTTGCGCCTCTCAAGCGCTCCCGGTTCCGGCGCCCTGTCACAGGGCAGGAAAACAGGAGTAGCGCCCCAGAAGGTGCAATGCGGCAGCCTCCACGTGCAGCATGGCACGCAGGAGCGCACTGCCTTTTGGGGCGCTCCCCAGTTGCCCGCCCTGTGACAGGGCAGGAAACAGGGTAGCGCCCCAGAAAGCAGCAAAAGCGGCAGCCCTCCTTGCTCGACGTAGCTGCAGGGAGCCGCACTTCGCCTTTTGGGCTGGCGCCCCCCAGTTGCTCCACCCTGGTGATACAGGGCAGGAACAGGGCAGCCTGAGGGCATGCGGCAGCCTTCCGCGCTGGCCACACACCTGCCTCTTCTCTGGGCGCTTCCCCGTTTCCCGCCCTGTCACAGGGCAGGAATCCGGGGAGCACCCCAAAAGGCAGTGCGCTCCTGCGGCCGCGTGCGCGGCAGCGCAGAAGGCTAACCGTGACTGCCTTCTGGGGCGCTACCCTGATAAAACTGCATTTAAATTGCTATGGCCTCATTGTTCCACTGTATGACCCATGTGGGTTCTCTGCATCCCCAGGCATAATTATGTATTACTGCAGTTAAATGGAACATCCATATTCAGGAGTAGTGTATCTGTGAATACAAGGTACTAGGGACAATCAGCCAAAGACCATTCAGTGCCCAGAGTTCTCTGTTTTTCTGCTGCAGAGACTAGTATATAAAACTAGTTGCCTGACCCAGAAAAGCAATTCTCATATACTTAAGAATTATTTTAAGGAATACAGAGGACAGAAATATGTCTTTCAGATCTATTTCTCCTCTACTCTTGGACTTTAATTGACAACTATATATCACACAAGGTAGATAACGTTTTCTCATGGCGTGAAAAACTCATTTCTAGATTGAAAGTCGTGACATTCTCATGAGCAGCTGCAGAATGAACCTCACCTGCCTTGAACCTCGCAGGCGGGAAAGGATGTTTAAATATACGGCTGGAGAAAAGGAAAATACTATATTTTTGAGGGAAATGAGAAAATAGCTGCCTTTTGTAGGGAGGAAGCTGTGACAAGTTGACTTTTTTTGTTTGTCAAATTGCCACAGCTTGAAACTAATTCCAGCGTAATAAATTAATAGAGGGGAAAACGACATCGTCATTTATTGCTTATGTCTCGAATTGGCCGCAGACACAGATCTATGTAAACACTGGGATGGACTTAGCTGCTAAAATCTGCAAGTGAGCTTATTGTTTTATAATGGCAGCAGAGTTACTGCTAGTGCCGCATTCCTTGGCGTCCTTTCTTTTTTGTTCCTATTTATTATAATGACAGTTTGTACCGTGGCATCTGTGTAGACTGGGAGGGGAGACGTTGCCTGCTCCCAGGAACTTGCATTCTAAATGTTGACAGTGTAGGGCACAGGTGTCAAACTCATGGCCCTCCAGATGTTATGGACTACAGTTCCCATCATCCCCTGCCAGCATCATGCTGGCAGGGGATGATGGGAACTGTAGTCCAAAACATCTGGAGGGCCATGAGTCTGACACCTATGGTGTAGGGCGTGGAGTGGAAGCAGGACTCATAAAACTGTGCAAAGAGGGGACATATATTAGCACAAAAGCACAGAGCATCTGGGTAAATGCAAGTTTGTGCTTTGGGGTTTCCTTTGAAGCTATTGTATTGAGGTAGAAAATAGAGCATCAAACTCCGGGTTGGGTAATTCTGGGAGATTTGGGGAGGCGTTTTGGGGAGGCAAGGGTGTGATGCCTAAGAGTCCACCCCCACCCCCAAACAGCCATTTAATCCAGGGGAACAGTTCCCTGGAAATCAGTTGTTGCTTCAAGTTTCACCTGGAGGTTGGCAACCCTATAAGAGGGGAAACAGGAAAACTAAAAGAATGAGCACGTTACAGTCATACAACCAATCACACCAACGCAGATAAACAGAGCATCTTAAAACAAGAAGCAGCTTTAGATTTTTTCACCCCAATTCTGCCGCTGCTTAAATGAAGAGAACAATTAGCTGACAGGCAGACAAATAAACCAAAGAGACGGAAAAAGCTTAAAAGAGAGAGAGAGCTGAAAAAACACAATGAGAAGGCAAAGGCAAAACAGACAAAAATGTTTGTTGTCGTCAGCTAAGAACATAAGAACAAGCCAGCTGGATCAGACCAGAGTCCATCTAGTCCAGCTCTCTGCTACTCGCAGTGACCCACCAGGTGCCTTTGGGAGCTCACATGCAGGATGTGAAAGCAATGGCCTTCTGCGGCTGTTGCTCCCGAGCACCTGGACTGTTAAGGCATTGGCAATCTGAGATCAAAGAGGATCAAGATTGGTAGCCATAGATCGACTTCTCCTCCATCAATCTGTCCAAGCCCCTTTTAAAGCCATCCAGGTTAGTGGCCATCACCACCTCCTGTGGCAGCATATTCCAAACACCAATCACACGTTGCGTGAAGAAGTGTTTCCTTTTATTAGTCCTAATTCTTCCCCCCAGCATTTTCAATGAATGCCCCCTGGTTCTAGTATTGTGAGAAAGAAAAATTTCTCTCTGTCAACATTTTCTACCCCATGCATAATTTTATAGACTTCAATCATATCCCCCCTCAGACGTCTCCTCTCCAAACTAAAGAGTCCCAAACGCTGCAGCCTCTCCTCATAAGGAAGGTGCTCCAGTCCCTCAATCATCCTCGTTGCCCTTCTCTGCACTTTTTCTATCTCTTCGATATCCTTTTTGAGATGTGGCGACCAGAACTGAACACAGTACTCCAGCTGTCTTTCTTGTCAGATTCATGGAGTGACAAATCAGCGGTCACTGATGCTTTTGGACTGCCTAGGAAAAGAGAAAGCCCTTGTCTTCAAACCTCTAAGGATGCCTCCAGACTGCACTGTTAAACTGATTTAATGTGTATTTCCCTATCATCAACGAATCCTTGGAGAGGGTTTGAGGCTTGCTATCCAAGATGGCTCAGATGCCTCACCAGACTACGGTTCCTACGATTCTATGAAGGAAGTCATTGAACTGGACTAAAAGGATGCCAGTCTGTCGGGAAGAAGAACATCAGCATTTGCCCCCATTTGCTGAAGTGACATAAGGCAGGACAAATGTCTTGATCGAGCCTAACCTGCCCTATAAAACAGGAGTGCTGACTTCGGAGATGTTTAAATACTTATGATGGAAAAGGCCAAAGCATCTGGAGAATGAAGAGAGGTGTGAAGACTTTGTAGTCATAGTTAATTCTATGACTTGTGGTGAATCTCTGGTTCAAAGATAATTGTGCGAATTGGGTTGAAGAAGTTGTTCCTTGATATCCCCCAGAGGTGGGAGCCAGCAGGTTCTCACAGGTTCCCGAGAGCAGGTTACTAATTATTTGTGTGTGCCGAGAGGGGGTTACTAATTGGTGATTTTGCCACGTGAATTTTGCCTTCGTTACGCCCCTCCTCTTAGCAGTAGCGCGCAGAACTTGAAGCAGTCTAGCAGGAGGTGCACCGGCGTGTGTGGCAGCCTGTGCCTGGCGCGGCATTCATCATTTTCCCGCCTAAGCGATCAGAGCGCAGCTGACTGCGGTCCTTGCCACAGTTCCGTTTCCAGGAAATGCCTCCGCCCAGGAATGCCAGGCCACACCCGGCTTGCCGTGTCCTTGCCGCCCAGCCCCATTGGCGCTATGCCACAGTTTGAATCCCACCACCATGGGAACCTGTTACTAAAATTTTTGGATCCCACCACTGATCTCCCCCCATTTTCGTCTAGAGCAGAGGTCCCTAGACTTTTTGAGTCTGGGGGCACCCCTGAAATTCTCACATAGGGTAATGAGCCAACCTCAAAATGGCTGCCACAGGAGGCAGGGCCAACCACATAGAGGAAGCCCAAGTGCAGGGGAGAAGGGGGTGAAACAAACACAGTGGGAAAAAGGAATCAAGTAGATTAAAAGTGTGAAACAATGTTATCGTAATCTGCCCAGCCAAGAAGATCTCCACTAGCCAAACAAAATCCCTGCAGGGCAAATGTCACACCTGGTCCAACCCACAAGTGCCCCCAAACACCAGTAGGCACCATGCTTGGTTTGTAACATTTGTAACAAAAAAACATCAAAGGGTTAAATAAGTATATTAGTCTCCAAGGCTGTTTCCACAAAATATCCTGGGTTGAGCAAGAAAAATATCCCTGTGCAGCCAAGAATTCTGCATGGCTCCCAGTGCCCGGGTGTTGCCCAGTGATATTTCCCTTAGCCCAGGATTTTCAAAAATCACCATTTTGGAGGTTCTTTTTAAAAATCCCATTGTGACCCTGTTTGTGCCTGCTGCCATACAAACACCAATCGGGAGCAGACCCAGTTTATTTTTCCTGCCCAGCCGCCTGATCTCCCCGCCTGACATTCATTCAAGCTGCCCCTCAAAATCAAAAGCCAATTAGAACATGGGACACCGGGCACACTCAGATCTGCTTCCAATGTAAATACAGAAGTCTCGTGCCCTGGCGGAACAAACTGGAGCATTTCCTCCCGGCCTTCGCTGGATCCCTTTAAAAAAACAGGCAGCCATGTGAACACACACCCCAGGATAAAATAGACCCAGGTTAAAAAAGAAACGATGGTGCACAGGTATTTTTTTTGCAGTGCAGAAATGGCCTAAAGCAATTTTATGGTTTTTTTAGTAGCCAGAGGCTGGAATTCAGGATGTGTCCTATTGATGTTCTGTGTGTTCACATCAAAACTAACAATAACAATAAATGTTGTGCATGAAGGTATTGCAGATTTTAAATGAATGCTCTTGCATAAAGGCCTTGTTGCACCATATCAGTAGCTCATCAGTCATTTCCTCTTGTGTCAGAAGTATTTGTAAAATACAGCATACACAAGGGTTCGTTCTTCGACCTGCAGACCAAACGTGACCATGGGCTTTCACATCTGAGTGTCGAGGCATACATCTGGGGGTTGTTGTTGGGGGGGGGGGACTTTTCCATGCAGTTCGCCACAGATCCAACAAAGATTTTTACACCTGAATCCACCAAATAATACGGACAGTGCTTGAACAATTTATAGGTATGGTATGAACAGTGCTTGAACAATTTATAGCCCCTTCCAAAGGCTATCCATCAACCCGTGCGAATGGTTCTCGGAGCCCCCCCCCCTTTACATTGTAGGATAATTGCATGTTATATTGGGCTCACCTTCTTCTGACAGTTAATGACTGTGAAATATTACTGCTAATATACACGTAAGAGTTCCTATCTTCCTGTAGCTTGATTTCCTTAGGGTAACTCCACCCCACCACCTCCGCTTTTCAATTCTTGTATTTCATCAGACTACAAAAAGATTAGAGACTTAATTGCGTTCCTCCATGTAAACAGCAAATATTGTAGACTTCAGAAACACCAACATTAGCCGGTAAATAATGTATTACACCCCAGCTAGGAACAATCCAACAGTGATTCACAAAACACTGGCTTCGTTCCTAATAAAAGCCTTTTCCAGGTTTCAAAAGATGACATATTTGTGGCGAGGCTCCACGATGTAGTTTGTAATTCACTGTTAATAATTATTTACAGGGTTTAAAAAAAAATCTGAAGCCAGCAGAGCTGTCAGCTAGGACGATTTCACAATTTATGGTGGGCTGCGTGCATCAAGCAAACTCAGAAAATTATTAACTTTGGCTGGCGGGAATGACTGTGACAGTAAATAGATCACAGAAAGAAAAAGTGTCAGAAAGGGGTAGGGGAGAAAAGAGGCCTAATTGTGAGAGCAATTTAAAAATCAAACGAAGAAAACTGATCTATGTAGCCCAGAGATCAGTTGTCATTTTGAGATTTCCAGCCCTCCCGCTCAAAATCTGGGAACCCGAGCGTCTACCAGGTCAATTTTGGACAAGGTCTGCATTTCATATATCAGAAGGGGAGAGGAGAATTATATCTGTGCTCTGAGCCTCTCTAGTTGTACACACAAACTTCCAAACATCTGTGGGTATATTAAGAGCATTTTCGCATATTTTGCACAGTGACTTTGGTTTTGCTTCCTAATTCCTCTCGGTGCTTTTCAGAGTTTGTGTAGAAGTTTGTTGTATTGCAATGAATTAGCGGAGTAAATCATAGAGCAGAGGTGCAACTGAGGGGCTTTCCGCACTACAGAAGGGAGCTATGGTCGACTCGGTTCCCTTCAGTGGGGGGCGATTCCAGGCTGTCTGCACAGCAACTTACTTGGCCCCCTAGAACCGAGCTAAGTGGGCGGGATCATCTTGGTGCCTGTTGCGCTCCTCGATCGTGATTGGAGCTTGTGTTACCATGGGAAACGAGAGCGTTCTCTTTTTTTTAACAGTTTACAGTTAGATGCCCGCCTTACCCACTCTCCTCCGGGTTTCCGCGATGCCACAAAAGCTGCCCTGATTGGTTGAACGAGATGAGGTGTCGCTTCGATAAGGCCCGCACTTCGAAGCTTCGAAGCGGTATCAACCTTGTTCCAGCAGAAAGGTGCAGTTCATAACTGCGACAGGGATGTCGCAGTCCTGAGGGAGGGGAACTGAGACACAACAACGTTGAGCTCAGTTGCAGTGTGGATACACTGAGGTGAGCCTAGATAGAAACCAGTACAACTCTGTCAGTGCAGAAAGCCCCTGAGTTGTTTTGTAAAGCTTTGCTAGATAGCAAATAAACATCGGAACAGCAAACTCTGTCTCCGCAAGTGCTCGCTCTGGGTGTCTGTTTAATCTATCGGTGCCTGTGGTCTGTCTCACTTCTTTTGCTGAAAAAAGATATTTTTTTTAGAAGCTCATGTGACTTCAGCAGTTAACTCTTGCTTGTCTGAATGAAGCAGGCACTTGTAAAATCCTGGAAAGGAAGAATGAGGGCAAGACTAAACCAAGAGACAAGGAACAAGGTTGGCCAAACCCCAAAAAACTTGCCATACAACAGGAAGTGCACAAGGAAGTGTTAATAACAATGACTAAAGTGCATATATGCAATATTCACAAAATAGCATAATCAAGAATGAAATCATTGTCAGGGAAGCAAAGTAAATATGGTGTGCATCTTGTGCACAGATCTTGGTGATCTAAATGACAGCACCTGTCATCCAGGGTCAGTTGGCAAAAGCCTGATGCAACTGAACCAAACCAGTCTGATCCGGTGCTGTGACCTTCTCAGTGATTGGGCAGTGTTTGTATATTAGTAGAGCACTATCAGTGCATTAGCATTGTCCCTGTTAGGACTTTGTTTACTGGCGCAGGCATGCTGCCGGGTTTGTTCCCTTGATGTTCACACTCGTATATAGCTTTGCACCTGAAAGTAAAACTTCCTTTGAAGTGAAGCTACTGTGTGGTGTGGAGTTATTCTGCCTTGCTGTGCCAAGCCGCCTTCAACTGCACTTATCTGGTAACGCGACCGTCTATCCTCAAGCTTGATTAACCTACCTCCTGTCAATCATTCCATGAGCCCATGAGGTTCTCCCGACCGTAATTCTATAAATATTTCATTCACAGTCCAATGGAAAAAATGCAGAATCTGGTAGAATCTAGGATTTTTCTAGGACATTACTTTCTAGGACATTACTTTACTAAAAATCCTAGAAAGAACACCTAGTGCGGTGATGGCGAACCTTTTTGAGACCGAGTGCCCAAATTACAACCCAAACGCCACTTATTTATTGCAAAGTGCCAACCCAGCAATTCTGAACCTGGAATACTGAGGTTTTCGCTTAGAAAAAATGGTTGGCTCCTCTCTTCCAATCCGGGCTTCCTACCCGGGCTGAGCAGGGGCCAGCCTGCTCTAGCCTCCAGCAAGTCCCACGCGCACCGCTCTGTGCCTCTCTAGCATCTCTGTCTCCTCTGCAACCCCCCCCGCCCCGGCAGCAGCCACCTGGAACACAGGGACAAGGCCCACCAGCTGAGTTCTCTCTGCTCACCACGGTGCACGAGATCGCTTCCCCCAGCTCCAGTGGCTCCAGGCCAGCCTAGATGTGTGTGTGGGTGGGTGATTTTCGACCCCTCATGTCAACATTTTCTACCTGTGCATGATTTTGTAGAGGGCTCTGAGTGCCACCTCTGGCACCCGTGCCATAGGTTCGCCATCACTGACCTAGTGAATGATTTGCAACATACTTTGGTAGCATATAGCAATTTCTGAATGATGGAAATAAGTACTAATACAATACATATGCACTGAAGAGGACGCACATGCATGGAAGAAGATTAGCGAAAACACACTTCAGTGCGCAGGCGTTTTGCTGCTGCTGCTTTGAACCTTGCTGCTCCTTTGAACTTGTACAATTTGGCGGCAGTTGGCTGTTTCTTGTACCGGTGCCATTTGGCGGTGTGGTGAGTGGACCGTGATTCCACCAGATTCTGCCTTTTTCTCCATTGGACTGTGAATGAAATATTTATAGAATTACGGTCGGGAGAACCTTACGGGCTCACGGAATGATTTCATTCTTGATTATGTTATTTTGTGAATATTGCATATATGCACTTTAGTCATTGTTATTAACACTTCCTTGTGCAATCCCTGTTGTGTGGCAAGTTCTTTGGGGGGGTTGGCCAACCTTGTTCCTTGTCACTTGTCAAATCCTCACAAAATTCCTTGACGGTGACGCCAGTGTCTGGGATTTGATCATTGTCGAACAGGAGACTCCCTCTCCTCTGTAACTCTGTTTGCCCAAGGAATCTTGTCAAGTCATTTCCCCTGACATTAGGACTAAAGATATCTGCTATAACAGTAGTGGTGAACCTTTGGCACTCCAGATGTTATGGACTACAATTCCCATCAGCCCCTGCCAGCATGGCCAATTGACCATGCTGGCAGGGGCTGATGGGGAATGTAGTCCTTAACATCTGGAGTGCCAAAGGTTCGCCACCACGGTGCTATAACAATAAAATAAATACAATGTATTGTCAAAGGCTTTCACGGCTGGAATCACTGGGGTGCTGTGGCCGGGGTGCAATACATACGCCAGCCACAGATGCAGGCGAAACGTCAGGAGAGAATGCTGCTAGAACACGGCCATACAGCCCGGAAACCACACAGCGCCCCAAAATAAATACAATTCAGAACAACAGTGATGTTATCCGTTCAGATTAGGGAGTCCTCGGGGCAGATTGGCCGTTATGGCAATTGAGAAAAGCCCTGGTGGGCAAATGATCTCATTGGTCAGCTTCTTCCCAAACCTCACCCAGGGCCAGCTAGCCGGCTCCGGAGCCCAGCTCAGCTGACTCATCTAGCAACTGCTGCGTGATTTGTGTAGCCGACTCCAGCCATGGGACTAGCTTGGCTAGAAGAAAAATACAGTTGTGCAATGAATCTGGGGGACAGCAGCCATTTTATCCGCCTGTCCAGCAATGATACTGTGGTAATCCAGGCAATGGCCTCATTTGCTTTGGATGGTGTCAGCAGCATCGTGAGGTCTGGTCTCCCAATACATCGCTCGGAGTAACTCTGTTTGTTATATTGCAATGGGATTTGGCCTTTCTCTGATACCCAAAAGTTTTTTGGGGGAGTTTTGGCCATCAAGTTGAAGTCCGCTTACAACAGCACTGTAGTTTCAGAGCAAGAGATGTTCAGCGGTGTTTTGCCATTGCTTGCCTTGGTATAGTGACCCTGTTCCTTGATTGGTTTCCCATGCAAACACTGAACAAGGCCAACCCTGCTCAGTTTCCAAGTTGACCCGACCTGGGCTATTCAGACCAAGGCATCCAAAAGATGAGACCCGTTTTTCATAGTCTACTGGTGCACATGGAATGGGTGGTTTGGTTCAAAACAGGTAATCACATGAACTGAACCACAGAGGATGATGGGACAGCCCGGGATGTTTCACTACAGACTTGTGGTACCTATGCGATGCATCTACCAGTGTAAAGGTGGATGATATGGACTTGTCCTGCTTACTGCAGCACCTTCCTCAAGTGCATAAGAACATAAGAACAAGCCAGCTGGATCAGACCAGAGTCCATCTAGTCCAGCTCTCTGCTACTCGCAGTGGCCCACCAGGTGCCTTTGGGAGCTTACATGCAGGAGGTGAAAGCAATGGCCTTCTGCGGCTGTTGCTCACGATCACCTGGTCTGTTAAGGCATTTGCAATCTCAGATCACAGAGGATCAAGACTGGTAGCCATAAATCGACTTCTCCTCCATAAATCTATCCAAGCCCCTTTTAAAGCATAATGCCTTCCCTGATGCAAGAGTATCTTCCAAGGGTGGAAACCTTTTTTATTTGTGGAATGTATATCTCACCCTATACCAAAGTCTCTGGGTGGATGACAAAATTAAAAGCAACAATGAAACCATCATCATATAAAACAGTCTGAAAAACCCTAAAACAACCCACCCAAATGCCCTCCCCCACCCCAGCCAATGGGTGTACAGAACTCTGTTATCCCTGCTATCCTGGAGGGAAGAGGAGGGGCTCCCCCCCATCTTCTTGAGCTCATTTTATTTTCATTTAAATTGGGCTTTAGTGCTAGTTACTAATAATTGACATGGTGACTAAAATAAATCATCCATAAAGTTTATGCAGCCCAAACGCATGAGTATTAAAAAGCGGCACACATGAGGACATGATAATTACTACACACAGCATACTCCAATGTTGTTTGAACACACTGGCATAAATCTATCAGAGTTCTCATTTGGATTATTGGCAGCTGCTGACACCTCGGGACTTCCCTTTCCGTGAAGAATTAATTTAATCCCTTAAAAACCTTTGCCTGCCATTCCCTTCATCGGCTGGTTATTCTAGCATCCGACGTACCCCTTTCAAAACACCTTAATTTTCTTTTTTTTAAGAGCCACTTTTGACTCTGAAGCCATAGGTTGTAAACCTCCTACTCTTGCTTAATTCACAGGACAAAAAATTAGAAGGGGGGCCTCTTCTATCCCAGTTTCCCAGCAGTTTTGGCTTCAAGTATTTTCCATGATGGGTTTTAGAGAAGAGTTAGTCTGATGAGTCCTTACTTCTACGGAGCTGCCGTTTTCGAGATCTTCATCCAAACTGCCTCCTTAGTACTTACTGTTCACCGGCAACTGCTAGGTTAAGCAAGAGCTCAAAACGGTAACACTTGTCTTAGTGCAATATGCTTTCAAGGCCTACAAACTCTGTCATCCAGAGATTGTGAAGCTGTTCGACTGACTTGTGTCATAAAATATTTCCTTAGCTGAGCCGGCACTAATGTTGCCGAAAGGACATTTCTTCTTCTTATCGCGTCTGTACGATGTCTTGTGACAACTACAACACATCTCATTTACTGCTGAAATACATCTCAGTTGCCACAGCTGGATTTGTCACCAGGGTTGCAAAACAGCCAGAAAGCAGGAAGGGATAACAGAAAATGCGCAAGGAAAATGAAGGAGGGAGAAACGAAAGAACGTGAGGACCCATCTCTGTAATATCAAATTGACCTCAAAAGCCTGAAATCGGATGCTTTAGGAACATATGTTCGGGGAAAGGAAGGGCTCCCAATTTCCTCTTCGCCACATATATGTTCTCCTAAGGAGCTGCCTGTCACTTGAGATCTGTTTTAGAGATCTTTATCCAAACTGCCTCCTTCAGATGTTTGATGTTTCAGTGCTGGAGAAAAGAGGAACTTGAGCATCGGCGCTCCCGTCTCTCATCAAGTTTGTCTGCTGGCTTTGCTAGCAAGTTTTGGGCACCCTGTCGACTCTGCCTTGCTTTCCCGTGCTTTTGAATAATTTATAAATGATGCTAGCGGTCATTTGCAGTTTTACATGTTGACTTGGAAGATACGTGTTGAAGAGAAAAACTGGGCAAAGCAAAGCAGGCAGCCTCACTAGTAAATAGGGAATACAGGTCACAAGAAATATCCCCAGTATATCCCACCTTCAGTGATGGGATTCAGCCGGTTCGCACCACTTCGGCAGAACCGGTTGTTAAAATGGTGCTTGTAAACAACCAGTTGTTAAATTATTTGAATCCCACCACCGGAACCGGTTGTTAAATTATTTGAATCCCACCACTGCTCACCTTCCTGTCTCCATACCTAAAAACAAAAAGGGAAGACCATGATTTGTTCAATAGCATCTGGTCATTTTCAGACTGCTTCTGTTACAGCGACTTTCCCCTTTCCCCTCACTGAATACTCTACACATCCAGAAAAATTTAACCCCTCCCCCCAGCTTTGCTTTTAAGTTTTACAAAGTAATAAAACTGCCTTTAAATGACGATCATGTCCAAACTTTTGTTAAAATCTAATAGAAGTTCCTTTGCTATTTGTGTAGGCCTCTTGTATGCAGAGATCATTTAGATCCAACTACTCCTACCAACAACATTGTAAAAGGAAAAATGACTCGCTTCTCAAACTTGGGACTCCCCTGTGGAATATGGGGATAACACTGACCAACTTTATCAGGTTGTTATACAAATCAGTGAGATGGCAGATGTTTACTAGGAACGTCCTCACATGCCGAGTCAACGGTAAACGTTATCACATTGCTTCTTGGACATGTGATGAATTCAGGTGAAGAGAAAGAGCAAGAAGAAAGAACCGAGGTAGCAAACTCAAGCATATATCGGTGTTTTGCAATTTTCAAACAATAAGGTAGATCAGAACTCTTGAAACCGTTCAATGTCCTCCCCCACTTCGAATTAAGAGTTCGGCTCCAAAATGAAAGGCAGACCGTAAAGGAAAGTTTGTTCCGTTCTGAGTCCTTGGTTATTTTCACAGATCACTCCCAATGGCTTAGGCAGCAGGCCGGTCTTGACGCCCTTCAACGGTCATCATTCCGAGGATGCTAAATCAGGTTCTCACTCTACATCAAGCCGTGGCAACACAGGAAGAATGAGATTGCCAAACGCAGAGTCCTGGGTGATGAAGTATCCTGAAGAATGTGCATGAGCATGCTGGAGAAGGAGGGAAAAAAAAGGCGTGTGTTTTTAAAAATGGCAAATGCAAATGTTTGTTGTTCTGAATGCCCAGGTATTTATAGAACTTGACCTGTTCAATAGTTTCACTATCTAAGTACCAGTTGGAGATCGTGAAGGTGCTTGAAAAGACCAGGATCTTAGACTTGAGAGAGTTAATTGACAACAGATTGTTAACACAGTATTCACTGCATTTGGATAGAAGGCGGGATAGAAATCTTTGGAGCATGTTCTATTAGTCTGCCCGAAATTCATAGATCTCAGACCTAGCTTGTTTTTTTCAACACCGACTTACTTGTGCCCTCCATATTCCAAATTGAACCACCTCTTGAACAATGAGGATCCCAGGCAGTTGAAAATGGTGGCCAAGTTCCTGCTCGATATTGTATAATAAGTTTCTGGCTCTCCTTTTATTTACTTATTTTCTTGAAGTTTGTACTGTATGAACTATGAGCAGTTGTTTTACCCTATCAAACTCAGGATCATATTACCGCACAGTTTTATCTGTATTTTCTCTTGATGCCTAATAAGGGTCTTTGAATTTGAATTTGTTCTGAATATGCCCACTGTCAGTCCTGGAAATGTGTACTTAAGGAAAATGCAAATTCAGGCAGCTTTTGTCTAACGAGAAAGGGGGCTGTCCTCCACTCAATTAGGGTATTTAAATCCCATCGGCCTCCTGTGTTATTTAAGCAGACTGACAGTATACTTGACTGCAGGATCTATAGTTCAGAGCAGGAGGTGAACAGCGGTGCGGGATAAACTGAAATCCTAATCTATTTATAGGGTTTCAGGTTATCACAGCACCCTCTGCTGCCGGAACTCCAGCATGACGGTATATAGAGGAGAGAGCCGTGAAGAACACTCTGCACCTACAACATGGCACAAGAAACAGACACAGCTTGTAGTCCAGACTTCACACACATCACATCAGTCTGTGATGATGCACTATGAGGAGACTCAGGGAGCTGGGTATGTTTAGTTTGGTGAAGAGAAGGTTAATAGCCATATTTAGATAGCCATATTTAGATATCTGAAGGGATATCATGTGAGTGAGGGAGCAAGCTTGTTTTCTGCTGCTCCAGAGACTAGGACCAGGAGTAATGAGTTCAAGGTGAAGGAAAAGAGATTTCACCTAAACATCAGGAAAAACTTCATAAGAACATAAGAACGAGCCTGCTGGATCAGACCAGAGTCCATCTAGTCCAGCACTCTGCTACTCGCAGTGGCCCACCAAGTGCCTTTGGGGACTCACATGCAGGATGTGAAAGCAATGGCCTTCTGCTGCTGCTGCTGCTCCCAAGCACCTGGTCTGCTAAGGCACTTCCTGACAATAAGGGCTGTTTGACAGTGGAATTCACTGCCTCGGAGTGTGGTGGAGTCTCCTTCTTTGGAGGTTTTTAAACAGAGGCTGGACGGCCATCTGTCAAGAGTGCTTTGATTGTGTGTTCCTGCGTTGCAGGGGGTTGGACTTGATGGCCCTTGGGGTCTCTTCCAACGCTATGATTCTATGATTAGCAAGCAATGTCATCCATGCAGAGTTTCTATGTTTTTGTGAGATATGTTAGTCTTGCTCTCCACACATGAAAAAGGTACTCTGGGAGCTGCTGCTTGGAATGCACTAGAGCAGGGGTAGGGAACCTTTAACACTCAAAGAGCCATTTGGACCCGTTTTCCATGGGAAAAGAAAACACTTGGAGCCGCAAATAATTTTTGACATTTAAAATAAAGATAACACTGTATATATTGGGTTTTTTTTACCTTTTACTCCGCCCATTCTGAGAAGTGCATGGATGTGTCCGCCCTGCTGCCTGCAGGGCGGGCAAGGATGGGGCCAGCGGCTCGGCCTCGCTGGCTGCCGAGAAAGCGCCCGCCCCGCTCTAATGGGGCAGGCGAGAGGGGAAGCCCATGGCGCGGCCCAGCCGGCCGTGGGCAGTTGGTGCGCCCGCCTTGCTGCCTGCAGGGCGGGCAAGGATGGGGCCAGTGGCTCGGCTCGTGGAGCTGAAGTGCAAGGGCAGAAGAGCCGCATGCGGCTCTCGAGCCGCAGGTTCCCTACCCCTGCACTAGAGCAAGGTCCCAGGGAAACCTGCCACCCGCACCTGGTTTGGGACGGCTTCAGCGAGGACCACTCACCTGCAAGGCAGCCTTCTGCTGTGCTGCTATGTGCTGTTGCTCCGCGTGATCACGAAAATCCTTATTGAGGGAGGACCTAGTGAGCGAGATGCTGCAGGCAACGGGGAGAAAAGAACCCACGTCATACAAATGCAACAAAATCGAGCACCGCCACAGGACCACGGCCAGGGTGGGCGCTGCAGAGCCAAGAACGTCTGCTTTGATACAAGGCTTGGATGTTTAGGACACCTGACATGCAAGATGGTGGGCAAGCACCAGACGGACAAGTTCTGCTCAGGAACATCGCTCCAGCGGTGGCAAGTTAGGGTCAAACAGGAAGGATGCCTGAGCCCCAGTGTCAATCAAAGGAAAATCAACTGGAAGGCATGCAGTAGAACAGTGGTTCTCAACCTTCCTAATGCCGTGACCCTTTAATACAGTTCCTCATGTTGTGGTGACCCCCAATCCTAATATTGATCCATTTTACAGATGGAGAACACTGATGCAGAGAGTCTTAGGGCTAGTGGTTCTGTCAGCTAGCCCCTAATGCCGCGACCCTTTAATACAGTTCCTCATGTTGTGGTGACCCCCAATCCTAATATTTATCCATTTTACAGATGGAGAACACTGATGCAGAGTCTTAGGCAGTGGTTCTCAACCTTCCTAATGCCGTGACCCTTTAATACAGTTCCTCATGTTGTGGTGACCCCCAATCCTAATATTGATCCATTTTACAGATGGAGAACACTGATGCAGAGAGTCTTAGGCGACCCCTGTGAAAGGGGTCGCGACCCCCAGGTTGAGAACCGCTGCTGTAGAATGACACTTGATCCCCCGAGCTCATTTGTGTCTCTTACCAGTGCTACCCAGTGACCTGCCTGAGCGATACCTGAATAAAATACTACTAACCAGGGTTCGATAGTTTTCATGATGGGGAGTTCATATGTTTGGTGGAGTGACTGCAGAACTCTGTATGCGTGAAAAGAGTTTCCCATTGAGATCCATCCCAAACAGACGTCGTTCGTAGCCAACATATTTACATGGTACATTCAAAAGAGCGCCTGCACCGCTGCGGGCAATAAGATAAAAGCTCCAGAGCAGGGGTCCCCAAACATTTTGAGCTTATGACCACCTTTGGGATTCTGACACAGGGTTGGGAGCACGCCTTAACAAAACAGCCTCCCCTGGAGGCCAGGGCAGCAGCACAAGACGGCTAAATACCGTGGAGTGCGTAAAAGGGCCAACCACAAAATGGATACACAGAGGAAATCCCAGTGCAAGGAACAATAGGAATAGTTTCTAAGAATACTCTGGGGAAGTGGGACAAGAGAGAGAGTCAAGCTGATTTTGTGGTGGCAGCTGCTGCAGAAACAACGTTATTTTAATGTATTGTCGAAGGCTTTCACGGCCAGAATCACTGGGGTGCTGTGTGGTTTCCGGCCTGTCTGGCCGTGTTCTAGCAGCATTCTCTCCTGACGTTTCGCCTGCATCTGTGGCTGGCATCTTCAGAGGATCTGAATGTTATTTTATTATTCAGAGTAGTCTGGGGAATCCAGCCCAGAATTGAGCACCCTATCAGTTTCGTCAGCATGGCCAATTGGCCATGCTGGTAGGGGCTGATGGGAATTGTAGTTCCTGAACATCTGGAGAGCCACAGGTTCCCTACCCCTGGCATAGCCAGTCAGATCGCCAGTGGCATGAAGAAACCCTGCTGGGCAGCAGCCTACCCACTTTCTGAAAACAACTGGTGGGCACAAGGAAATGTGTCAGCCGGCACCACGGTTGTCCACAGGTGCCAAATTGTGGACCCCTGCTCTAGACTAAAGACTTGAGGAAAAGAAATAATACACAGTCAGGCATTTTTGCACTTTTAAAATCAGAGCACCTGTGAAATCTCAGAGATTTTTGTTAAATCACAGATGGTCATGTGAAACTATTAAAATGTTTGCAGCTAGGAAAAAAAGAGAGGATGGGTAAGGCAAAGTATTGAGGACCAGAAACCTGCCTCTACGTTCTTCAAAAAGCACCCAAAGTTAATGGCTGGGCATTTTCTTCGGGAGTTGAGACAAGCCGCGTCAAAACCAAGAAGAAGAGTTTAGTTTTTTGTATACCCTGCTTTTCTCAACAGTAGGGAGTCTCCAAGTGGCTTACAAGCTCTTTTCCCTTCCACTGCCCACAACAGACACCTTGTGAGGTAGGTGGGGCATGAGAGAGTTCTGAGAGAACTGTGACCGGCCCAAGGTCACCAAGACTTCTGAAGAGCTACATATTTGAATAGCTGAACTGCCATGATCCCATCTCTAGGCATTCCCTCCTACTTTGAAAATTGGATGCTTCGTTAGGCTGCTAGGATCAAGATCTCATGAACACGTGCAGAAGCAAATACTCCTGTGAGGAATGCAACACACGCATTTGGTGACGATGATATAGAGATGTGTGCGTGTGAGAGAATGTGCGCAGTTCTCATACAATTACAATGTTCTCATACAATGTCCAAAGGCACCTGGTGGGCCACTGCGAGTAAGCAGAGTGCTGGACAAGATGGACTCTGGTCTGATCCAGCAGGCTCTTTCTTATGTTCTTAATTATCTCAACTCCTGTCTAAATTAAAACAACACAGTGCAAGAATTTGGTCAGCTTTGCGATTCCTGCCTTCCTTTAATGGAGAGCACTGGTGTTTTTGCTGCAAGAGAACAACATGGCTCCTGTTCTGAAAACTGAACACATTTCCACTAGACTGATCACCACAAAGGGATCGTTTACAACTCCTATATAGCAGACCACAGGCATTACTCACGGTATGAAAGGGTGCATCCAAACCATGGGATGACCCTGACTAGCCCACCCTGCCGTGCTGGGGGCTGAGGTGCCTTTAGAGAAGCCCACTTGAAGCCGGTTGTGGCTGCAGGCTTCTGCGGGGCTTCAGTACCCTCACCCTACTGCTTTAATGGCCTCCACAATATTTTCTGTTTCTTATGCGGCCCCATGGAAAAAATAATTGCCCACCCCTGTCCTATGGGATCTAGTCTGCCACTGCTGAAATTCGTTTCAGCAGGATTCATTTACATGCTCAGTTTCAAGCCCTTTTGATGTTGCCTGGAAGATGTGCTTAGTTTTAAGATTTTAATTTTTTATTACATTTCACCGACTATGTTCCTATGGCTTCCAGACTGTAGGCAGAATTAGGCATGGATCTTGATTTGAGAAGCAGGGTGAAATATTAGACCAGCCATTCTCAACCAGGGTTCCCTCGTACCCTGGGGGTGCATGACATGTCCCAGGTGCAGCAGGCCACTACCCCATTTCATGGTGTCCCCACCAGCCAACCAAGGACATGGAGCTGGCCCAGGGCAGGGCCCTGCCACAAGATCAACCAGTCACCACCACCCCAGTGCTACCCTTCACCCTGGGAGGGAAGGTGGGAGTGTGTCAGCAAGCAGAGGGGGAACTGTGGGAGAGGTGGAGGTGTGACAGAGGTACCGTGAGATATAAAAGTGAGGTCAAGGGTACCCCTGTGCCCAAGCTTCCGTTTCCAGAGGGGAAGGGAAACGTTTGAAGACTCAACATACGGAATGGGTGCTGGTTGTCCCTCTGAAGGTGGCTGCCGGGAACAATCAACGTGCAACTCTTGAGAAATGAAGTCATGCAATTAGATTTATGCAGAGGTGGAGCTCTCACAGGGACATGTAGGGTCACATATCCCTGGGCGCACGCCAGCTGGTCATGTGGGGCCCCCGGAGAATTGCCCCCACACCCCTTCCCTTGGACTCGCCCCGCCAGGCTGCTCCTCTGCTGGCCGAAGGAGAAGTTTGGCTGGGCTGCCGCCAGGCGCCCCTTGGACCTGCCCCACCAGGCTGCTCCTTCGGTCGGTGGAGGCTCCGCCAGCCGGAGAAGCAGCCTGATGGGGCGGGACAAAGGGGTGCCCAGTGGTGCCCAAGTGAGGCATGAGGAGAGGGGTGCGGGGGGGTGCGGGGATGGGGCGGCCAGAGTAGGTGTTGCCCCGGGCCCCATCCCCTCCCCACCCCTGTGGATTTATGTATCCTATGAAAAAAGCAACATTAAATTTTTCGCTTTGATCAGACAACACCACCGAAATAAATACACGGGGCACAGAAAGCACAGTACCTGGCTCCAGGGTGATTTGCGGAACACTGGTTTTGCATCAGCAGCTTCCTCTTTTCCTTGTCTAGCTCAGCCAAGATTGCAACCCTGTTTTTATTCTGAAAGCCTGCCAAGAATGAGAAAAATGCAAATGTCGGCGATGTGCTTTATTTCTTCATCCCGCCCCATAACCTCGCTGGCTTAAAACCTCTCCCTGGTACATCGGGATGCATATAAATGAGGACTATATTAATCTTCAAAGTAGATGAACTCCATCCTTGAAGTCTATTAACGCACACACCCCTCTCTCCACTCTTCATTTATAATCTGCGCTGGCTTCCTAACAGTACTGTGAATGCTAACTATTGGAAGAAGTCTTTCATCTTGAGCAAGCTTGCTTTGGGGTTACCCGATTTAAAGAGAGCAAACGGAGCGTTCCGTTTGCAACAGCCACATTTCCTTTCCCTGCCATTGGTAGGTTTCTGCATTATAAATACTGTATACGCTACAGACCGGGAGCCACTGTTCAGAGGGGACACGGCACTCTTCCTTCCTTCTATGCCCATTTCCACCCAAAGATCCAAGTGTGGTTAGTCGTGGTGCGGCGGAAGTAAAAGCAGCGTGTTTCAGCAGGTGAAAAGTCCCAAATGGGTGTCAGCAGTGGCGTAGGAGGTTAAGAGCTCAGGTATCTAATCTGGAGGAACCGGGTTTGATTCCCCGCTCTGCCGCCTGAGCTGTGGAGGCTTATCTGGAGAATTCAGATTAGCCTGTACACTCCCACACACGCCAGCTGGGTGACCTTGGGCTAGTCACAGCTTCTCGGAGCTCTCTCAGCCCCACCTACCTCATAGGGTGTTTGTTGTGAGGGGAAAGGGCAAGGAGATTGCAAGCCCCTTTGAGTCTCCTGCAGGAGAGAAAGGGGGGATATAAATCCAAACTCTTCTCCTTCTTCTTCATCAGCTGCTGGATTGCAACAAAAGACGGTCTCCCGCTCTCCCCTGCTTCCAGCTCAGCTTTCCATGCGAGGAGGAGGCTTGGTGCCCACTGTGAGAATCTAATAAAGGGAAAACCCGGCACCTCGTTCCTGCTTCTGCTCCCACCTTGGGCTGGATTCCTTGGCCAGACACTTTGTGCCAAACTGGTTCTCCTTGATACATTCCTGCTGTCTCCCCACACACATGCTCGCACGCTCACTCCATCCACACACAAGGAGAACACCTACGTGCGGGTGTTGCTCTTTGCACAGCCTCCTGAGCTGCAAAAGCCCCATTTCCACCCTGGCTGGCCGGCAAGCACCTGCCCTCTGGTTCCCCACTCACCAAGGGAGAGGAGGAGACGTAAGACACCGGGTACAGTCACGGCAGGCAAATCCCTCAGACTGGCAATGCAGAAGCAGCTCCAATGAGACCCTGAGGGGCACCTCTTCCCCTTCGCCATCGTCACCCAGAGGGACGCAGGGAGCCAAAGCAGCCAAATGGGGGAGAGGTGAGGAAGCCATGCAGGATGTCAAAACAGGTGGAGAGTTGAAGTGGCCATGTTTGCCAGCCCCTGGTTAGCTGCCGGGTGTAGCATATTCCCCGGTTGGGCCAGATACACACTCCTGAGCCTGCCACCTAGCCCATTCTCAGCTGAATATTTAGAAAATAGGCGGGTGGCCTGGCAACAGCAGCTTGAGGCAGGGAACAGTGGAGCGGAGCACCGGGGGGGGGGGGAGGGGGGCAGCTGGCCAAATATGCACCCCCTGGTGCACTATAAAACATGGTAGTTTGATAAAGGAGCATTCAAAATGCCTTGAACTATCAGCAAGAGTTGCCTCTTTCAAATAGAGACATTACGTTCTGTTGAAAGAACAGCCGATGGAGCAGGAGCAGGCTTTTCAAACTCTGCAGAGAACTCTCCTTGCTTTATTTCAAATCAAATCGCAGACCGTGGCCTAACTCCTATAACATGGTGAGGGTGATTTTTTCTCTCTCATTTGAAAGGGCTCAGTGGGACAAGACAGGCACTAGGACCCCCCGTGGAACATTCTACTACAAATAAGGTCGTGAAAGTAGCGGCAGATGAATTTACAACTGTGCTTCGATCTTTCGGTGGAAAAGAGTATAGCAAGTTTTGGCTGAAAACTACATTATCAGCATTAAAAATAAAAGTTCTTTTGTACGCATGCTCTTGTGCCACCTACAGGGACTAGCTCGGATCCTGAGAATTACAGATTTTAAAAACAGAACAAACTTCTGTCCCTATAGACAAGTTTTGGAATGTAATGGGGGAAAAACAGAGCAAGACATTGTCAGAATCAGACAGCAGGATTGTAAGAAGAAGAAGAGTTTGGATTTATATCCCCCCTTTCTCTCCTGTAGGAGACTCAAAGGGGCTGACAATTTCCTTGCCCTTCCCCCCCCCACAACAAACACCGTGTGAGGTAGGTGGGGCTGAGAGAGCTCCGAGAAGCTGTGACTGGCCCAAGGTCACCCAGCTGGTGTGTGTGGGAGTGTTCAGGCTAATCTGAATTCCCCAGATAAGCCTCCACAGCTCAAGCGGCAGAGCAGGGAATCAAACCCGGTTCCTCCAGATCAGAGTACAGCTGCTCTTAACCACTACGCCACTGCTAAGAAGTTCAAGCTATTGTTTTTGAACTCTGATTAGGCTTAGGCCTATGACTCTCACAATTACCTGTGGAGCCTCCCATCAGAGGCCCGGCTTCATGGGCTACGGAGACCGAGTGCCCAAACTGCAACCCCAAACCCACTTATTTATTGCAAAGTGCCAACACGGCAATTTAACCTGAATACTGAGGTTTTAGTTAAGAAAAAATGGTTCGCTCTGCTCTGCACCTCTCTAGCATCTCCGCCTCATCTGCCCCCACTTCGGGCAACAGTCATCCAGAGAACAGGCACCAGGCCTGCCAGTCGAGGCCTCTCTGCTCGCTGCGGTGCGTGCACATTGTGCCCAGCAGCCCAGACAAGCCTAGATGTGTGTGTGTGTGGGAGGGTGATTTTCTGCCCCTCCCACATGATGAACTCTGTGCGTGCATGACCACAGAGAGGGCTCTGAGTGCCACCTCTGGCAAGCGTGCCATAGGTTCACCACCACTGGGCTAGGGGGAAGCCAGATGCTTAGCTGAGAAGCGTAGCAGGATTCAATACATTCTTTCTCAGACTATATTTTAAGATTTTTCGAGGGTTGCTTCCAGTCTGTCACATTTGAGGGTAATTTGTGCATCCATCACATACGCCACTTCAGACAGGGTAATTATGCAACGTCTAGGAAAACACAGGCTCCAGTGGATATAATTCAGCATACACATTTAACCTGAAACTGATTCCGAAATATTATTGTGTGTGTGTGTGTGGACAGTTTTGAGTGCCTCTCTAAGGATAAGAGATCTATACTGTTGGTAGGTGTCTGAACACATGATGATTTTGTTAAACAGCAGGATGATGTTTTTAATTTGGTGTTTCAAAGCAAGCAGTCTTTTAAAAAGATGCTTGTACGTTCTTATGCAAACAACCACCAGAACAAAGTCACTATGCCCAAGATAGAAAAATAAGCAAAAGGCTGCTAGCAAATGTGCAGGTTTATTCCAACAGTGAACAGAAACAAAATGCAAGGATCAAAGTTCTGTATGAGAATATGCTGCCAAAATGCTAGTCTCAACCAACATTGTGTGAATAGCAAACAAATGTCCACAGATGAGCTCCCTGGTATACACTTGTTTTGTGGAAATCTTGTCCATTTCATCAATGACCTTTAGTCTTGCCTATATTCTGGGATCACTATCATATTATATGCCATAAAATGCTAGAATTAACTTCATTGATGTGTCCCTTCCAATTGGGCTAAGATAACAGGGGCCCAATGCTATGCTCCTATGCCATTTTTTAAATAGCCTGGGCATAGTGGCTTTGTTCTGGTTGTTGTCTGAACGCACACTATTCCCATTTTGTTGTTTATCTTGTGCATTCTTACACACCAGGCAGCAGCCAGTGGCATTTTCTTCATTGCACCCTGCAAGACATGAGGGCGTGATTTTAATTTGGGCCTAAAAACAAAGACCGGGTCATATAAAAATAGCTGCTTGTTCATAAATCACTTAAACTAAAAGGGTAGGCATATGTTTCTGCGTGGGAATTAAGTTAATGGGCCTATCCTATCGAAGAGATGGGTACATGAGAGGGCCTTCTCGGTGGTAGCCCCACAATTATAGAACAACCTCCTCAGGGAGGTGTGTCTGGCCCCTCACGTTCAACCTTCAGGAGACTGTTAAAGAAAAATTTGTTTAGGACTGAGTTTGCCTTTTAAATACTCATCAGCAGTCTCAATTGTGATGTAAAATTCTGGTATGTATCTATATATCTAATAGTGACATGTGACCACCCCCCACTCCCACCCCGCCACCTCTGGATACCTGCATCTGTGGTTTGGAACCATACTGATGCTAAACAGATTCTTCTGCAAACTAAAGATGCTCTCCAACTTTGCAGAAAAAAAATTGATACCCCTAAACATACACTTTGGGGATTTAAATTCCTTCCATTTAAAAATTAGCGTTGTTCGCACATGTTATACTAAAATCTTACTGGCTCAAGAAACTGTCCACTATTCAACTACAGAGACGTGTGGTTTTCACCAAGACAGTGTGTTATGGTGATGCACAAAGCACTTGTAGCAGGTGAGCCCAGCAAAGGATTCTGGGAACCACCAAGGTCATCTGGCTATTGAAATATTGCTTCTGTTTGTTAGACATAGAGAACAGCCTGGGCAATATTTCAGAGGGGCTCTTCCTGCCCCTGGTCCACTGTTCACCCCTCTGTCACTACTACTCGTACCGCCAAGCTTCAGTGAAAAGAGGAGAGAGGATCTGTCTCCCCACCACTACTCCCCAGTACTCTCAGCAGGTTCAGCTGCAACTTCCTTGGCCTGTACCGGGCTCCCTTTAAATAACCAGTGGAATGCCATGGCCTCTTGGCCATTTCCACCCACCCATGTGACTAGGAAGTACTGGGATTGGAGGAAAGGCCTCAGTGTCTGCCCCCATACTGCCTTTCCACAGTACCTGTCTGCAGGGCTGTCTCTTGCTTCAGCGGCCAGCCCCATCCCCAACCAGAGGCTTGCCAGGTTGCATCCACACAGTGCTGCCCCCCCTCCCCACTTCTCTGGTTCCACTGTGGCTTGTGTGGGGAGCCCAGGCCAGCCTCATCATGGAGGAGGAGGAGAAGGGACTTGTATTGCTGCAGCTGCTAAGGCGTCTTGCCATCTGACAATCTGCAATATATTACAAGAAGGTGCCTACAATACAGGAGTTGGGAATACTTTGCTCCATATCCTCTCCCATAGGGATGGATGTGCTGTCCCACATTCCTCCCAAAGTGTGGAGAAGCAGGCAGGCTACTTTATGCATCCTTGGCCTCAGTGGTGGGATCCAAAAATTTTAGTAACAGGTTCCCATGGTGGTGGGATTCAAACTGTGGCGTAGCGCCAATGGGGCTGGGCGGGGCATGATGGGGGCGTGGCCAGGCATTCCTGGGTGGGGCATTCCTGGGTGGGGCTGTGGCAAGGACGCAGCCGCTGCGCCGGTCCTTGGGCGGGAAACGAATGCACGCAGGCGCAGGCTGCCATACACGCCGGTGCACCTCCTGCTAGACTGCTTCAAGTTCTGTGCGCTACTGCTGAGAGGAGGGGCGTAACTAAGGCAAAAATCACGTGGCAAAATCACCCATTAGTAACCCCCTCTCGGCACACACAAATAATTAGTAACCTACTCTCGGGAACCTGTGAGAACCTTTTAGCCTAGATTTTTATTTGGGGTGTGTGCGGGCAAGGGGCTGGTTTCTTTATTTCACCTACCTTCCTGCTCTCCCTTTGGTAAAGATGTGATAATTGGATTTTTATGAGACTTTATTACATCGTGTAAACTACCAACTGTGCCAACGACAGTTTATTATTTTAATGAAAGCACTCTTGGGCACCAATCACGGAGCTGTATAAATTTTAAAAATATTAGAATTAAATGCGACAGTGTGATTGCTTGCAAAGGGCACTGCTGTTGAAGGCATTTCCAAAGACAGGGATGCTGGAAAGGACCCAGAGACCATATTAATGCGTTCAGAATGTCTATTTACATAAAACACTGCTGCCTGCAATTTTTTTAAGGCAGAAAATTCACTGGCCTTAATCTATCTCTAGTCATGTGCGACTACAGGTAACAATGAGTGACGCCCAGGTGGCGATGCACATTAAGAAACCAAAATTCAGATAGTTCAAACTGGATGATCATTGCTAAGGAGAGGTAAATACAGCAAAATTTGCCTGTTTTTCATAAAGATGTTAGTAGTTTTTATATTCCTCTGCCACAAAGCATGCCAGACCTTCTTGGTTGCAGAATGCTCCACCAGAGTCCCAGCGCCTGCCTAGCCCTGCTCTTCCTCCTCCCCCACCCCAATCCTTTGAAAGTAAATATTATTTTGGTGCATAACTGTTTCAAAAATTCGTAAAGTACCATGTTCACAATGCATCTAAATAATGGTTTTGACAGAGCTTGGTGGATATAAAATGAATGATAATTCTCCTATTCATTTTGGACTAATGTGGAAGTACACAATTTTCTCAGCCGCTGCGCCTCAACTGACCGAACTAACATCTTTATGTGAAACAAGAGTATGGATCTGAGTAAGTGCCTTTTCCTTTGGTTTCAACTCTTTTGAGCTGAATCTGCTTGTTATCCCTCGGATTTAGAACTGCTGCATTACAGACTGCTAAGGCTTAAAAAAAAACCTCCTAGAATTTTCCTAGTTCAGAAGAGCTGAATAAATTCATTAGGATTTTTTTTTTGGCCTAGAAGGAAAAAAAGCACAGATTTTACAGAATTCCACACACTTCAGAAACTAAACCACAAGATAGACGAAAGATCACCCCATTTACCTTGTCCAGAAGGGTTTGAAGCCATCTTGGATTCAGCCAGTCTTAATTAATTATAACAGCAACAATCGCAACTTGCTGTTAAAAGAAGAGCTTTAAGAAAAAAACCCACAAGAACCCAAACAGCATATAGAAGCAGCGCAGAAGAGTTTGATTTATATCTCCCCTTCTCTCCTGCAGGAGACTCAAAGGGGCTTTATACCTGTCTCTTCCCTCACAACAAACACCCTGTGAGGTATAGTCACCAAATATGCTGTAATGAGCTAATATCTTTCTTTAATGACTGCCAGTTTACAAAGAGAGTTTACAAAAATTGTTTTCAATCAAATATAGATAACCGGGGCAAACCAATTTGAAACATGGAGTTCCTTCTACCAACCCTGGGCATTCCTCAGAAGTTGGGGTTTCTGAAGTATGGTCAAAAAATCTAATTCGTATAATTGAAAAATCTAAGCCAATAAAAAAGTCAAGGATCCGAGACCTTCAGTGCTTAAGGAGGAACTGTTTGATTCCCAGCTCCTGTCACTTGAGCTGTGGGAGGCTTATTCAAATCTAGATTAGCCTGTACACTCCCCACACGCCTAGCCAAGGACCTTAGCTAGTCATACTGGAGCTCCCCCCCCCAGTCCTAACACCTACCTCACAGGGTGTTTGCTGTGAGGGGAAGGGCAAGAGATTGTAAGCCCCCACCCCTGCAGGAGAGAAAGGGGATATAAATCCAAACTCTCTTCTTAAATGGCCCAACTTTGTTTCAGTTCTCCCGATTAGTAATTTGGATTCCCAGAATTTTTGGATGTTACTAATGAAATGATACATGCAAATAGAGTGTCCCCCATTTTTTTAAAACTAGCTCTGCTCCAGTAATTCTACCATGTCCGTTAGCCTCCAAGCCATGACTCTGCTAAAAGGTAACTCTCCTGAGGAAATACACTATGAGACAGAGACTGAACAAAACAGAAAGTTTTCTTTGAATGATAACCAACTGGGAAAAACTTTTTCTGTTAAATCTGTCTCAGATACTAAATGGATTACTAAAATGATTTCATTAAATGGATTTCTATATCCGCTCCCTCTTGCTGAATCGGACTCCAGGTTCACCTGGCTTGATCTTGGTACTCCCTATTGTGCCGCTGAGTTCAACGCGGGTCCACCTCAGCTTCACCCCCGCTGTCAAATTTCCGATTCTACCAGGGAGGTACAATTTTTTTGGCAAACCTAGGTCGAATTCAGGTCGAAGCCAGTAAAGTGGGGAATCGTTCTCATTGCAACTCTCCCGTTCTGCCAATCACAGTTCAGTGTTTGGGGCATGCGCAGAACCAGAGACTCGCGTGCGGCAGAAAGTATAATTTTAAAAAACATTTTCCTTCTTGTATAATTTTAAGCTTAATAGCCATACATATAAAACAGCGACGCTTACATGCGCGCTGCTTTTAGGCCACGTGAGCACTGCTTTGTGGCTACGCTTGCTGTTATGTAAAACAAAAATGGATGCACGCTTCATTTTCCTGTAATTGTAGAATAGCAGCCACTGGGAACGGCGCTGGCTATGCGGTGAGGTGATCCCGCCTCTGAGTCTGGCCTCGTATGAACGCACTCCTCGGCTGCTGTGGGAGTAAACGAGCTCTAATTCAGGGTCAGTGCTTTTCAGGGACTCAGTCGAACCTAGATCGATTCTCAAGTGCGGAATTGACCGAAATGGACTATATAACCTGTTCTCTCCTCACAGAGAACTGTAGCTATTTAGGTTCTGTAGCTGTAGGTTCTCCTATCACAGTTCTCCTTATCTTAACAAACTACCATTCTTGGAGGTAAACTACCATCATTAATCTCATTATAGAACCAACTTAAGTTTATACAGTAAACATGCCCTAAAATTGCTAGTCATACCGGAAAACTGGAGCCCAAACTGGAGCATTTCCACTTTTTATTAAAAATAGAGGTGCAAAATACTACAATCAGAAGATCAGCCAACCAGCGACATGGCAATTTACACTTCTTGCCCACCCTTAATGCCTGCAACCATTGCTCAGATCCCTCATAGAAGGTGCTGTAGCTCTTCAAGCATGCCTGGACCAAGGGCTCAAGCAAATGGCATTTCAGCTGGTATTTGTGCAATATTTCAACAGCTATGTTTTGGATGAAAAACTGGATAAAATACATGCAGATAAAACAGATGTATCCATAGACTATTTTTGAGTCCAGCTACTGCAACAGGGGACAAACACACACACAAGAGCCAGTGTAGTGTAGCGATTAAAAATGGCGGCCTCTAATCTGGAGAACTGGGCTTGATTTCCCACTCCACAAGAGTGGCGGACACTCATCTAGTGAACTGGGTTTGTTTTCCGACTCCTGCACGTAACTCCGTTGCTTAATCTTTAGCTCACAGTTCTCTCAGAACTCTCTCAGCCCTACCTGCCTCACAAAGTATCTGTTGCGGGAAGGGGACGGGAAGGTGATTGCAAGTCGCTTTGAGATTCTTTATAAGAGAGAAATGTGGGTATAAATCCAAACTCCTTTTCTTACAAATGTAAAACTTGAGTTTCTTCCAAACCATGAAAGAAGCTTCTTTTGCTTATTACGTTATAAACGTTCGGTTCTCTAAAGCTTCCCTCAATATCTCATAGATGTTGGCCTTTAAGGAACAAACACCCAAATTTTAAATGGAACCAGAGGCAGTGGGGAAAAGGGGGAGCGTGCAGAAAACTGCTGCAGGGCAAACTGGGGATCAACAGGAGGTAGTGGGATATCCCCCGACCCTAATGGGTTACTCAGAGGTCCTCACTTGGAACCCTTGATCCCAAAACAAACAGGAAATGGGAGCATAAAGCAACTGGCCATGGCTTATGCTTCTTGGGAAGCTTGTTTTACTTCCTTCTTTCCTATATCTGCCCTATTTTCCAGTCTCTAAGTTCCTCCTCCTCACCCCTCATTCTTCCCTTCTCCATCTTAGCCACACACCAACCCGGTGAGGTAGGCTAGACTGTGTGCGTGATTGGGCCAAGATCAACCACCAAACTTTCACGGCTTTGTGGAGAACTGGAGCCCACTGTGCAACTGGAGAACCATACACAGATGCAGTAGGTTAGGACACTCTCTATAGCACAGCGGTAAAAGGACACCAGGAGTTTTCCATCCAGTTGCTGCTTCCTTAAAAGTCTCAGATAGTACAGTCTTTGCTGGGCTTTCTTAACCACCGCGGCAGTCTGTACTCCCCAGGTCAAATCCTCTTTAATCATAACGCCCAGAAATTTAAAACTAGCCACCCGCTCCACTTGATCTCCATTTATAGTCAAGGGCTGAATTTCTGAGCTATTCCTTCTATAGTCCACTATGAGCTCCTTTGTCTTGTTAGTGTTAAGAACCAGGTTATTTTCCCTGCACCATGAGAGCAGTCGGTCCACTTCATTCCGATAGGCAGACTCATCCCCTCCAGAGATGAGCCCCACCACCGTTGCGTCATCAGCAAATTTGATAATGGTGTTACTATGATAGACAGGAGTACAGTCATATGTATAAAGGGTGAACAGTAAAGGACTCAACACACAGCCCTGTGGCGTTCCCATATTTAGAGTAAGAACTGAGGAAACCTGATTTCCCAGTCTAACCCTCTGGGAATAACCACAATAGATATAACACAATAACCACAATAACCACAATAACCACAATAGATATAACACTTTTATTATTTATATTTTCATTCATTAATCGTTTTTCCATTGTTGTTGGTAATAAATGCTCTGGGGTAGGGTTTAAGAGGGTTGGATTATTTAAGAGACTTGCGTTCCAGTTATTCACTAAGCCATGAAGGCTTGCTGGTTGACCTTAGGCAGTCACATACACTCAGCTGAACCCACCTCACAGATTTGCCAGACCACGGCCACACAGCCCGGAAAACCCACAACAACCTACCTCACAGGGTTGGTGTGTGGCTAAGATGGAGAAGGGAAGCATGGTTTACTCTATGCAAAACTTATTGGACAGAAGCTCAGGATTACAATGTGGTAAATAAATCTACCTCAGTGTTCTGCTTCTTGCTCTTCTTGAGTTCTTTTTTGAAACAGAGAATGCGTCTACAATTGTGTGGCTCTTTGTGAACCCTGATTTTGTTCACTGGTAATTGTTCACTGGTAATTCAAAACTACATCGAATTAATGCTTGTCGTCTTTAACAACGCCCTGGAAATGTAGGACAGGCTCTTCTGCCTTAATGGAGACAAACTGGTGGGGGAAAAAAATTCTCTGGCATAAAATCAACAGATGCAGAATTGTTGAAATAAAACGCTACCAACCGTATCCAGAATCCATGGTGCTGTTGCACATCTAAGTGTTTGGGTTGGTTTTGTATTCGTTCTAATTCTGTTCTGCAGAAGTTGACTGTTTAGCTACAATAATTCCTTTTAAGATCTGTGCTGGATGATACTTTGATACCTTTTCATATAAAATTTGTTTGAGAGGTGTGGTACAGTATAAATAAAGTTATAGAGACAATCACTATTATTTGTGATTTGTCATGAAGTTGCAGTCGACTTACAACAACCCTGTAGGGTTTGTAATCACCTGCCTCTGTGAAGCAATCCTGAATATCCTCTAGGTCAGGGGTAGGGAACCTTTAACACTCAAAGAGCCATTTGGACCCGTTTTCCACGGGAAAAGAAAACACTTGGAGCCGCAAATAATTTTTGACATTTAAAATAAAGATAACACTGTATATATTGGGGTTTTTTTACCTTTTACTCCACTCATTCTGAGAAGCGCATGGATGCACCCGCCCTGCTGCCTGCAGGGCGGGAAAGGATGAAGCCGGCGGCTCGGCCTTGCCGGCCTTTTCCGGAAAGCCCGCCCAGCCCAACGGGCGGGCGAGAGGGGAAGCGTCAGCTACCGACTACCAGGCGGACAATTGGTGCTCCCGCCCTGCTGCCTGAAGGGCGGGCAAGGATGAAACTGGCAGCTCGGCTCGTGGAGCTGCAGTTCAAGGGCAGAAGAGCCGCATGCGGCTCTTGAGCCGCAGGTTCCCTACCCCTGCTCTAGGTCAGGGTGGGCAATTATTTTTTCCATGGGGCCGCATAAGAAACAGAAAATATTGTGGAGGGCCGGGCCAAAAGGCAGGGGGGCGAGGCGCTTTTGAAAGCCCCGCAGAAGCCGGCAGCCAAGGCAACCGGCTTCTGCAGGGCTTTCAAAGGTGCCTTGCTCCCCAGCGGGCCGGATATGGCCCGCAGGCCGTATAATGCCCAGGTCTGCTCTAGGTGGTCTTTAAGTACTAACCAGTGCCCTGCCTGTTTACCTTCCAAAATCTAATGATATCAGGCTAGTCTGGGCTATCCACGATAGGGCAGTCATGATTATTCCGACTTCTGCCCGCTGTTTAAATGGTTTTAATGGATTTTAGTGTATTTGGTCTTTATCGGGACCCTTGTTATATATTGCGTACATAGTGTTGTACACCGCCCAGAGCCCCTCGGGGATTGGGCGGTTTATAAATCCAAATAATAAATAAATAAATAAATAAAATAATATTTATGTATCCAGTTGCTGAGAGGCACACAAGAAAAGATGGCTAGAAAAAATTGGAATACATATTGCAAAACTGTTTTATTAAAGACCTGCTTTAAGTGCCGATCTAAAAGGCTGAATGCCAGCATTAATAATGTGTTCCTTTGCAGTACAGTAAAGCTGTGAAATCTTTGTGTGTGTGTGTGTGTGTGTGTGTGTGTGTGTGTGTGTGTGTGTGTGTGTGTGTGAGAGGGGGGTATTTTGAAAAAAATCGAACCTCAAGCTGTTCTTCCAAATGTTCTCCCTTTGTGATCATATATAAGCACCATTTATTCAAGAAAGAAAAATTAAAGATCTGGAACTGAAGAAGCTTACAGCAAACTAAGTGAGATCCTCTAACTAAGCAAATCAACAACCATTTTATATCAGTGCTAACTAATGGTGCCTATCCACAGTATGGAAATAAGGTTCTCTGGAGATATTGCTGTGTTACTGTGAAAGATTGCTGGCAACTCACCTATCTGCTGAATATAAAATATTTTTACATGAGTGGTATGATATCCCTCTGGCATGTTGGTACTGTTTCTGGCCAATGGCAAATGTGTACTTTCAAATGTAATTTTATAGATCCTTTGAAGATGCCAGCCACAGATGCAGGTGAAACACCAGGAGAAAATGCTGCTAGAACATGGCCATACAGCCCGGAAACAACACAACACCCAGTGGCGGGATCCAAAAATTTTAATAACAGGTTCCGATGGTGGTGGGATTCAAACAGTGCTGCCACCGCACACACGCACCTCCAGTCCCTATTGGGCAGGGAGGTTGCTTTAGTAATCCCTTCTTGGCACTCAGAAAAAATTAGTAACCACTTCTAGAGAAGTGGTGAGAACTGGTTGGATCCCACCTCTGACAACACCTCAGTGATTCTGGCCGTGAAAGCCTTTGACAATACATGTAACTTTATAGTAAATTGGTTTGCAAACATCTTTAGTTATGTTGATGATTCTTGAAGAGACGCTGCATCCTAACTTTATTCCTTCCTTGAGTAGTAAGCTAGACAAAACCCTACAGTGTCAATATCTGTGCTCACATTGTGTTTTTAGAACCAGATAAATTCATGTTTATCCTGGCAAGATTACAGGTTGTCTTCATGAAGTGAAATTAGTATCCAGCCTCTATTGAACCATGTCTATCCGTTCTTTACAAATAGGTTTGTAGCTACCCAGTGATAAATGTTGGCAGTTGTTCCTTGGTACAATAAACAATAGTTGACTAGTGTATGTATACATAACATTATTTACATTGGGCCTGTCTGCTGGTACCCAAAGTGGCTTACGTTGCTTTCCTCCTTACGTTTAATGCTCGCAAAAACTCTGTAAGGTAAATTAGGTTGAGAGTGTGTGACCGGCCCGAGGTCACCTAGCATAAACCTTTGGCCTAGAAGCTTATAGCTTAGCTGCTTCTGAGGTAGATTTATGTCAGGGCTGAGTCACTAGAGGGCTGTTTGCTGCTTCTGTTTTCATCTGGAATTTCTGTAGCAGTCTTTGTTTTGCAGCACTATCCTAAGCAGAGTTACACCCTTCCAAGCCTACCGACCTCTCTCACCAGCCATATGAAGTGTGTGTAAAGTGCCATCAAATTGCAGCTGACTTATGGCCACCCACTAGAGTTTTCAAGGCAAGAGACTAACCAGAGGGGATCTCCCATCCAAGTACTAATCAGGGATGCTGCTGCTTAGCTTCTGAGATCTGACAAGATCAGGCTAGTTGGGTCATCCAGGTCAGGACACCCTGTATGAATTAGGCAGCCTTATTTCCACTTCTGCGATTACTTAGTGAGGCTGAAGGAGAATGACTTTCCAAAGGTCCCACAATCAATCTGTCCGTGACCAAAATAGAACTTGAGGACTGCCTGAACCACATCCAACTAGGATTGTGGGTCACATTCTACTTTCTCAGTGCAGGTAT
This sequence comes from Sphaerodactylus townsendi, assembly GCF_021028975.2. Classification (NCBI taxonomy): domain Eukaryota; kingdom Metazoa; phylum Chordata; class Lepidosauria; order Squamata; family Sphaerodactylidae; genus Sphaerodactylus; species Sphaerodactylus townsendi. The sequence goes on along the minus strand of NC_059431.1, from coordinate 111,245,876 downwards.
GCTAATTACAGTTCTTGTAAGTCTGGGCTCTTGGCCATTCATCTCAACATTACCGGCCCCTTGAACATGATTAGGGGAAAAGACCATACTGGCAGAGCATTGGCAGTTGAGGGCTAGATCTAGGGTGGAACCAGATACTGGGGTCAACAGCACCAATGTCAGAATGGAAACCAAAGGGAGGAAGCCAATGGGCCAGGGATGGAGCTAGAAATGGGCCATATCTAGAGTCTGGTGAAATCTCAAGTACCGTGTTTCCCCGAAAATAAGACAGCATCTTATATTAATTTTTGTTCCCAAAGATGTGCTATGTCTTATTTTCAGGGGATGTCTTATTTTTCTGTGTTCTGTTCGTTGGACATGCTTCCAAACAAAAACTTTGCCATGTCTTACTTTCGGGGGATGCCTTATATTTCGCACTTCAGCAAAACCCCTACTATGTCTTATTTTCAGGGGATGTCTTATGTTTGGGGAAACAGGGTATGTGGATTTTCAGATCCTAGAATACAATTTTACTGTTAAAATACTGGCACTTCTCCAGCACTGTCTGATGGAAGATTGCTTTTGATGTGCACTTGTCAATCTAAAGCAGGGGTCCCCAAACTACGGCCCGGGGGCCAAATGTGGCCCCCTGAAGGCATTTATCCGGCCCGCCAGGCATGGCAGAGATGGCTCCATTCATATGCAGTGGGGGCTTGAGGGAGAGGAGGAACCGGCCCCAACGGCTGTTGATTGCAATTACATGATGGCACCCCCAAATCTCCATGAATTTTCTGACCCAGAGTTGGAAACCTTACATGTGGCAATGCCTGCTCCGCCCTTCCCTCTCAGCTACTCCATGTGTTGCTCTCAGGCTTTCTGTTCCGCCTCACTCCCATTGGCATCAGCCAGGCTGGCGAATCGCTCGCTGGCTGCTAGGGAGGAAAGAACCCAGGAAGATACCTGATCCTGGGTTAGATGGAATGCTTCATTGGGAAAGTTCTGCTTTTTTTTTTTTGTTTACAGGGGCAGGTATTCCACAGCCTCCCCAACAATATTTGGAGCCCACCCTGTACTTGACATACTTTGGTCACTGTTCTAAAAATAGACCATGACAGAAAGGCTGAAAGGTGAAATCAAACATTTTACAATCATTTGTGCATAGGAATTGGTTCATAGTTTTTTTTTAGTCCGGCCCTCCAACAGTCTGAGGGACAGTGAACTGGCCCCCGGTTTAAAAAGTTTGGGGACCCCTGATCTAAAGCCTGTGTTCAGATTCCCCATCAACATATTAGCCAATCTGTCCTGACCAGAATATACATCTCACTGTCTCAGTTTTGGGAACCCAGAAATCTGAAGCTCTTTTGGTGTCAAACATAAATATAAAGGGTATCAGAGCCTAGTTCAGTGGGGATGATTTGAGGCAAATGAAAGCCAGAACAGATTAGCAAGCAGAAAAACAGAGACAGAGAGAGTGAAAAATACTGCTGCTCCAAATCTACTCCATTCACAAGGAGCAGTAAATCACAGTTAATGGATGGGTTGCTTTCACTTTGCGCTGAAGAAAATTATGACTCCTGCATTTTGTCAGCAGATAGGAGAGGGACAAAGCAGCTGACGCCGGCACTTACAAAGACACCGTGGTGTGTTACTCATTTCCCCCCACTAAATGAATTCCCGGTGAAAGTGAGTGTGTGTATGCATTTTCGAAAGAATTAACTGCTTTCACCCGGGTGCTGAATTGCGGCTTGTAAAGGCAGAGTGCTGGTTTGGAATGATTGGCTGAGAAAAATCTTCCTATGTAGTGAAGAGGAGATTCTGCATCCCAGCAAGGATTTCCATTGATATATTCACGGCTCTACTCAACTGCATTACACTGCTTATTTTTTTTTTTTAAATAGCCAATCCAAGCCCTACTTTAAGTATTACTGTAGGCACCTCTACACTGTGGAATAGGAAGCATGTTAGGGGGGATTTTGACTACTATTTTGAAGGGGATTCTAAGGTTTATTTTAAAGGCAAATAGTGGTCACTTTTGGTCAGTGCCGAATGGATTTAATTCGACTGAAAAAAAATATGTGAACACAGGCTTCACACTGAGCTAAGGCCATCTAGATCACCTTGGTGTACCTCTAGAAAGCTCTATGCAGCAGGCTTCAGCTATTCAGTGGTGGCGAACCTTTGGCACTCCAGATGCTATGGACTACAATTCCCATCAGCCCCTGCCAGCATGGCCAATTGGCCATGCTGGCAGGGGCTGATGGGAATTGTAGTCCGTAGCATCTGGAGTGCCAAAGGTTCGCCACCACGGAGCTATGCCATCTGAATTGGAGGCACCAGGGATGGAAATAGGTGCTTTCTGAATGCAGAGCATGTGCTCTGATATTAAACTAGATCAGGGGTCTTCAAACTATGGCCCTCCAGATGTTCATAGACTACAATTCCCACAAGTCCTACCACTTGGCCATGCTGGCAGGGGCGGATGGGAATTGTAGCCCATGAACATCTGGAGGGCCAAAGGTTCGCCACCACGGAGCTATGCCATCTGAATTGGAGGCACCAGGGATGGAAATGGGTGCTTTCTGAATGCAGAGCATGTGCTCTGATATTAAACTAGATCAGGGGTCTTCAAACTATGGCCCTCCAGATGTTCATAGACTACAATTCCCACAAGTCCTACCACTTGGCCATGCTGGCAGGGGCGGATGGGAATTGTAGCCCATGAACATCTGGAGGGCCATAGTTTGAAGACCCCTGAACTAGATCCCTTCCCAGGGATCCTTGATAGAAGCTAATTCAAATATAAGGCTACCAATCTTGATCCTCCTTGATCCGAGATTGCAAATGCCTTAACAGTCCAGGTGCTCGGGAACAGCAGCAGCAGAAGGCCATTGCTTTCCCATCCTGCACGTGAGCTCCCAAAAGCACCTGGTGGGCCACTGCGAGTAGCAGAGTGCTGGATGAGATGGACTCTGGTCTGATCCAGCAGGCTCTTTCTTATGTTCTTAAATAGTCACAAAGTGGACAGATTCGCACACCTTAGCCACTGAGCCACAGTTTCCTCAGCAAGTATTATCAGAAATAAACACCCTAGATTTTCTCTTGGGCACAAGAGGATTTGAATTGGCAGACCTACCGCTACAAAAGTAGCTGGCCTGCTAGGCTGAATCAAAACTTGTCCGTGATAAAGAAACGACAATGCTAATGGTGTAAGTGGTTATAGCAGAGAAAATTACTCCTTTAGGTGTTTACACTGCTGGATTTCTCCAGGCCTGTTCACAAATTATAGTGAACACACATACACCTGTTTGTAAGAAAAAGCAAACATGTGTTCACTTCACAAATGAAACCAGGGACCAATACCTGGATAAACATACAGCTAAATGTGGGTTGAAATCATATGTGATGAATGTAACATGCAAATTGCTCAATTCAGAGATAAAGAAAAACCAGGTGTACACTGTACATGGATTGAACAAGTGTTCATTGTGAACAGGGCCTCCATGTCAATGTGTACCTGATATACTATCATGAAAAGAAAACTTAGTTTGATCTAGGTAGTATAACCTTAATGGCTCCTTTTATATCACAGTGCTTAAACTGTTAAGCATTACACAGGACTCTGAAGAGGCAGCACAGAAATATCCTAAATAAATACAGTGCAATTCTAAGCAGAGTTATACCATTTTTAAATCTAGTGAAACCCAGTTGTTCGCTTTTGATGAGCCAACAGGAATTTTCATTACAGTTGATGTTAGCAGAGTCACAATCAATAGCTGTGGAGGCTAGCTTACAAGGAATCCCTACAAACCACAGAATCTTTGTGGGAACATGTCTTTTTTTTAAAAAAATAGATTTTATTGATTAAAAACATAACTTTTAATAATTGCATACAATGCAATTACACATATGAAGTAATACTCTTATCTTAAAACCTCTTGATAATAATAGTTTAACTGAAATACAAAAAGTGAACAGAGAAAATACAATTAATTATCATTGTGTTATTCTAAAATATAATAGCCCTAATATTTAGTATCATTTATTTATCTTATCGGAACATGTCTTCATCATTGCTGGATAAATTTGGTAGCATTCATCTACTCTGATCCCTTTTTTTTAAACACACTACTGAATGAGAAATTGCATTGTCCACATTAGTCCACAATAACCTGAAAATATATACGATACCAAGAATTTACACCCTACATTCTAAGTTACATATAGCAACAATATCAGCTGTTCTTTACACATGGTTACATTGGGGTTCACTTCTGTTTTTGATGAACCACATTTTTGTGCTATGGCTGTGTGAAAAGGTTACCCAAAGCCAAGTGTCCTACCAGTAACGTACCGAAACCAGGGTTCTTTATCCAGATACTCTCAATCAGCTGAGTTTTTAAAATTTTATTAAGAAGAAAAAGAAATGATGAAATCAGCTCTCTCTCAGTTCTAGACAGTTCCAAGTATAAAAACAACACAGTACAAGTCTATTCAACCTAAGGCAGAAGAACAACCATGAGAAAATCTCAAGAAGAATCTTTTATGAATGAATCTCCCTTAAATGGTGTCAAGGTTTTTTTAAAAATAGAATTGGCTGATCTAGATCGTTTGATCAGAAACTAACCAGTGGGGTGTGAATAGAGTTGATGAGGGAGATGACCCCCACCTGGGCATTCTTGGCAATTAAGACCTATCTGCAGAGGTGGGATCCAGCAGGTTCTCACAGGTTCCCGAGAGTAGGTTACTAATTATTTGTGTGTGCCGAGAGGGGGTTACTAATTGGTGATTTTGCCACGTGATTTTTGCCTTAGTTACGCCCTCCTCTCAGCAGTAGCGCGCAGAACTTGAAGGAGTCTAGCAGGAGGTGCACCGGTGTGCGTGGCAGCCTGCACCTGCGTGCATTCATTTCCCGCCCAAGGACTGGCGCAGCGGCTGCGCCCTTGCCACAGCCCTGCCCAGCAATGCCCCGCCCCCGGAATGCGCAGCCACGCCCCCGTCGTGCCCTGCCCAGCCCCATTGGCGCTATGCCACTGTTTGAATCCCACCACCATGGGAACCTGTTCCTAAAATTTTTGGATCCCACCACTGCCTATCTGTCCAGTTTAGAATGTGGCCTTGGAAAAGTCAATTCTGTTATCTAAAGAATAACACTACCTAAACTAACACAAACACCATTTACAACTTTCACGAGGGCTAAATTGTTGCACTGTAAATGACCTAGCAAAATCAAATGGCTGCCTCCTATAGACCCAGTATACAAGATAAATTATCTCTATATACACTTTCTTCACAGATTGCCACTGAACAAGCTTTCAAATTCAAATTTGGCTCTTTCTACTCTGCTGTTATGGGTGCTTCCTGGGTGACCTTGGGGCCAGTCATACTCTTTCAGCTAACCTACCTCTGAGGACTGTTGTGATGATAAAATCAAGGCGGGGAAAATTTATATTGTAAGTCACTTTGGGTCCCCACTGGGGAGAAAACGGAGGCATAAATATCTGAATAAATGGACAGGCCATTTTGGCATGAAAGCAAGAACAGCAGCCTCCAGGTAGTGGCTCCAGGTAGTTGCTAGAGTCCAGGTAGTGGCTGGAGATCTCCTATTACAGCTGATCTCCAGGCAACATAGTCATTCCCCTGAAGAAAATGGCCAGTGTCGAAAGTGAACACAATGGCAGCCACATAAGTCCCTTCCTTACCTAAACCTCACCCTCCTCTGACTTTACCTCAAAAATCTCCTGATATTTCCCAGCAGGCACCTGGCAACCCTAAATAACAGATCCAGCAAAGAACTGATACAGCTTGGGAGGGAAAAATAGTAACTCCTTTTTATACATTCCATGTGCATGCATTCAGTACACAGATTGCATGAACTAAGTCATTCTCCCACACCTGTGCATTTAGTACAGACAATCCCTACTCTGAATTTTCCAAGGTCTTGCGTCTGCAGTCGGGACAAATGTCCCTCCAGACACATTTATACATTCATTTATATTTATGTTACACAAATGTATGTGAACACAACAAAGCATGCCAAAAACGCTAGTAATTCTACTACCTACAGACTAATTACATTACAAAGAAAACAAAGTCTGCCTATCATGGTAAATAATGCTGAGTAAGACAGAAAGGGTAGATTCAAGGAAATAGCGATGGCCCCTAGTGATAAAGAATGAACAGCAGGGCCAGAAAATAGAGACGGTCCCTAGTATAGGAGGTTGAATGAAAGGGTCAGAAAAGAGGAGAGAGAGATGGCCCCTAGCAAAGGAGGATGAATGAAAACGTTAGAAAAGAGAGGAGGATAGAGACGGCCCCTAGTAAAGGAGGATGAATGAAAGGGGCAGAGAAAGAGGATAGAGCCGGTCCCCTAGTAAAGGAGAATGAAAGAGAAGGACGGAAAAGAGGGGAGGATAGAGACGGCCCCTAGTAAAGGAGGATGAAAGAGAAGAACGGAAAAGAGAGGAGGATAGAGACAGCCCCTTGTAAAGGAGGATGAAAGAGAAGAACGGAAAAGAGAGGAGGATAGAGACAGCCCCTAGTAAAGGAGGATGAAAGAGAAGTACGGAAAAGATAAGAGGATAGAGACGGCCCCTAGTAAAGGAGTACGAAAGAGAAAGATGGAAAAGAGAGGAGGATAGAAACAGCCCCTAGTAAAAGAGGACGAATGAGAGGGACGGAAAAGAGGAGGATGGAGACGGCCCCTAGCAAAGGAGGATGAATGAAATAGAGACGGTCCCTAGTAAAGGGGAATGAAACAGAAGGACGGAAAAGAGAGGAGGATAGAAACAGCCCCTAGTAAAGGAGGACAAATGAGAGGGACGATTGGACGATGGAGACGGCCCCTAGCAAGGGAGGATGAATGAAAGCGTCAGAAAAGAGAAAATAGCGACGGCCCCTGGCGAGACAGGGCTCAATGAGCGAGAAAGAGACGCCGCGGGTCTCCCGGCCAATGGCTGCCGGCCGTGCTCGGAGAGGGCGGAGCCTGGGCGCGTCCTCTCTCTCTCTGCGGGAAATTGCGCTGGGTGCCGCCGCCGCGAGTTCTCCGCGTCTCCGGCTGGCCGGCGCGGGGGAGCTGCAGCTGGTCGCCGCTGTCGGCGGGGCGAAGGCGCGTGTCCCGGGGGAGCCGCCGGTTCGAGGCCGCGGCAGGAGAGGCGCCCGCGCGGCCTGGGCGGGGTGTCCGGGGCTGCTTCCTCCTGCTCGGCCGGGGCTCCCCGCTGCTCCGCCTCCGCCATGGCTGCAGCCGGGGGCGGCGGGGCGGGGACCCCCAAGGCGCTGCCTTCCTCCGGCCCCAAGTCCCTGCGGGAGATGCCGCACCCGCTGGCCGCCTCCAGCAGCGACGAGGCCGGCGCCGACCTCACGCCCAGCCCGGACTTGCAGCTGCCGCGCAGCATCGCCGACAAGGTAGCCCCGGGGGTGCGCCGGGGAGGGGGCGCGGCGTGGGCTGCGCAGGAAAGCGGAGCTCCTTTCCTAAGGAGTTACTCCTGGTCGGTGTTTCTCCCCCCTCGTCCCTTCTTCCCTCGACCTCGGCTCCTTCCTACTGATTGGGCCAAGCTCCTGTCGGTAACAATGAGGCTATTGTTTTGCTACAATTAACTAGTCCTTGGCACCATTTCCTAACCACCCTTAGGAGTTGTGACAATGTGCGCTAACAATAATTAGTAATGATATTGTTAATTATTGTTATTAATAATAGTAGTTACTATTGGCCCCATGCTTGTCCCCCTTTGCCTCCTCCCTCTTTCTAATTGATTTAGGTGGAGTGTGTCTTGGGGCACCTGTTTTGTATTGTGTGCCCTGATGGTGCTCTGCAAAGCTGGAAACTGAGGAGTGTTCACACGTGCAATGGGATATCAGGGCTGGGAGTTGCGCAAAAGCTTGCTAAATGTGCCTATGGAGAGGGAGCATGTGTAGGGTTGCGCGGGCTGGCAGGTTTGAACGCTGTGTTACACTGCTGGTGAGCATGGTGAAAGTGTCTAGGGATCAGTGCCAAAATGTCTAGGGATCAGTGCCAACTCCTGGTTCCTCTTGGTTATGGGGGCGTGAGCATAAGGCGTTTACCACCCAGTTAGTGCCAGTGACAGATGCTTATTTTCGTACTGAAAGTTCACGGAGCTGGCAGTGGGAAGTATCTCCTTCTCTTTGCTTGATCTGATGCTTTGTTCCAAATCTATGCTTCCCTGTATCCTCGAGCATCTTTCTGCCTTCGTAAGCCAAAGGCATGGAAAAGTCTAATGCCCATCTTGCTAATCCCCGTTAGCATTTTTCAGGACTATACCCAGCTGCGGATGGCTGTGTTTGTCTGGTTCAGCCTGCCCAATTGTAGTTTTCAGCTTCCTATGTCACACTTTTTAGATATGGGACAGAAGTTGATCAGCCTCGTAGGCCTGGCTGGGACCATGTCTTGCTCTGAGCATCACTTGAGCTGCCCCAAGACAATGATGAAAGTTATAATCCACATTTGGAAATATAAGTGAAGAAAGATACGGGCCTAATGCTCTCCCATGATGCATCCCCCTTTCCTCCTTCACTTTTCTTGTCCTTAAAATGCATAATAAAAACAAAGGCCAGTACCTCTTAAAAGTGTTCATTGAAGTCTTGAAGGGGATATGAAGGGGATATGATTGTCTTGAAGGGGATATGAGGGCGATCTGGCTGCGACATCTGTCACCCCATTGATCGCCAGGGTTGATTCGGCTGATCTGGCTGGCTAGGCGGGTGTCCCCTACCTCCCTCACCGCTCCATGTGCGTCCCTCCCGAAGCTGCGCGCTCGGTGGAAGAGGACGACCATCCCAGATAGAAGGAGTGTACCGTTCTTCGGTCAAGGGTATACGATAGCTGCGCTCCCCTGCTAGAACCTCCAAACAAGCTCAAGGTTCATTGCTTGAAGTCTTGAAGGGGATATGAAGGGGATATGATTGTCTTGAAGGGGATATGATTGAAGTCTACAAAATTATGCATGGGGTAGAAAATGTTGACAGAGAGAAATTTTTCTCTCTTTCTCACAATACTAGAACCAGGGGGCATTCATTGAAAATGCTGGGGGGAAGAATTAGGACTAATAAAAGGAAACACTTCTTCACGCAACGTGTGATTGGTGTTTGGAATATGCTGCCACAGGAGGTGGTGATGGCCGCTAATCTGGATAGCTTTAAAAGGGGCTTGGACAGATTTATGGAGGAGAAGTCGATTTATGGCTACCAATCTTGATCCTCTTTGATCTGAGATTGCAAATGCCTTAACAGTCCAGGTGATCGGGAGCAACAGCCGCAGAAGGCCATTGCGTTCACATCCTACATGTGAGCTCCCAAGGCACCTGGTGGGCCACTGCGAGTAGCAGAGAGCTGGACTAGATGGACTCTGGTCTGATCCAGCTGGCTTGTTCTTATGTTCTTATGTTCTTATGCTTTACAAGTTTTGCAAGTGTCAATCTGAGCTTCAGCCGGTAAGAAGAAGAAGAAGCAGAGTTTGGATTTATATCCCCCCTTTCTCTCCTGTAGGAGACTCAAAGGGGCTTACAATCTCCTTGCCCTTCCCCCCTCACAACAAACACTCTGTGAGGTAGGTGGGGCTGAGAGAGCTCCGAGAAGCTGTGACTAGCCCAAGCTCACCCAGCTGGCGTGTGTGGGAGTGTACAGGCTAATCTGAATTCCCCAGATAAGCCTCCACAGCTCAGGCGGCAGAGCTGGGAATCCAACCCGGTTCCTCCAGATTAGATACACGAGCTCTTAACCTCCTATGCCACTGCTGCTCTTCTTATTGGGGACAGTCTTCCATAATATGAGTTATGGATGGCTGTATCTGACTGTTGCATCTATTAGAGCAGCAAAGCAGAGCTGTTTCCCAGGAGTTGTGTGGGATGGGCACATGTGGTATCTGTCTCAGAAGTCCAGCTGTCAAATTTGGTTGCAGCAGAGATAGTGGAGATACATGTGAATATGTATCTAGATCAGCTGCTCGAGGCCTTTCACATTTGTTCTGGTTAACTAGCAGGGAAGGTGTAGTAATGAAGCACTTAGAATTTCACACAAGCTACAGTTCTACATCCTAGGAGATCCTGTCACGAGCTTCCCATGAGGGGCACCAGGTGTGTGAACAAATAATCTGTTTCCATTCCTTACACCTGAGCCACTGACTTCTCATGGTATTGAATTAACCAGCGCTTTTGCCTCTGATGTACCTGCGGCAGTCAGAGAACATTACCAGCGTTCCTAGGAGGTATTCTGAATATCACTGCTATTTATAATGTTGAAATGTCTATTTGTATACTGTTGATTGTTTTGTATGCTTTTATTGTGAGCCACCCTGAGTCCTGTGGGAGATTAAGAAGATACAAGTGTAATGAATAAAATCAATAAATAGTCTGTTTTAAAGTAAAGAATAGAAGATTTAGGGTCTCGACTAGCAGAATTATTGCGGCATGGGACCTTTGTAGCACCAACTATCTTTTGCTAGTCTGCTAAGGCAACCAGTTTTACTTCCCGTGGAAAGAGCTGTCGATGTGACTCCTTCTAGTGCAGGGGTCTGCAACCTGCAGCTCTCCAGATGTTCATGGACTACAATTCCCATCGGCCCAATCGGCCATGCTGGCAGGGGCTGATGGGGTTTGCAGTCCATGAACATCTGGAGAGCCGCAGGTTGCAGACCTCTGTTCTAGTGTTAGTTGAAAGAAGTTATGGTATCTTTTGGGTTACCAGCGCTACAGCCTCGCTATGCTCTAGCCCTCCTGTTTCAGAGGTGACGCTGGAAAACTCATGTCTGTCTCACCCAGATATGCGAGAGATGCTGTGGTTATTTGCACATGTTGTGTGGCTTGCTATATTCACAGGTTCCAGGGCTGCACTCAAAAAAAGTTTGAAGTCTAAAAGTCATCCCAAAAGTTTTGGTTGTTTCTAAAAAAAAAAGTGTAAAAGTCTTGGTGGTTTTCCAAGAAAACAACTGACATAAATGTTGGTTGTTTGGAAACCGTCCAGTGGAGTAGCTTGTGGACTATTTGAGAAGGTTTATCTAGGCCAGTGATGGCGAACCTTTTTGAGACCGAGTGCCCAAATTGCAACCCAAACCCCACTTATTTATCGCAAAGTGCCAACACGGCAATTGAACCTGAATGCTGAGGTTTTAGTTTAGAAAAAAATGGTTGGCTCCCTCTTCCTCCGCCCCACCCGCTCGAGCAGGGGCCAGCCTGCTCTAGCCTCCAGCAAGTCCCACACACACTGCTCTCTGCCTCTCTAGCATCTCTGCCTCTTCTGCGCTCCCCCACCCCCCTCGGGCAGCAGCCACCTGGAGCACAGGCACCAGGCCCTCCAGCCGAGTCCTCCCTGCTCACCACGGTGCACGCATGTCGTGCTCAGTGGCCCAGGCCAGCCGAGGTGTGTGTGTGTGTGTGTGTGATTTTCTGCCCCCCACATGACGAACTCCATGTGTGCGTGCCCAGAGAGAGGGCTCCGAGTGCCACCTCTGGCAGCCGTGCCTTAAGTTCGCCATCACTGATCTAGGCCTTCTAGTCACCAAAAGGTTTATGTAGGCATTCTTCTAGGCTCCGTGTCTGGATTAAGATGCTATGCTTGGTCTTGTTCAGGAGTTCCGGGGCAGTGAGGCATCCTTGTGGAAACATACCTTGTCGCCTTGGTGTTTCTGTGTCCTTTTTGTATCCCGTGGCTTCTGCCTGGAACTGAAGCAGGTAGCTTTGTATTCAGTGAGTGTGGGGTCTTGAGATTTCAGAAGCTGTCTTGCTTTTCTGGATGGTTTCTCCAGAACTCTTCGACATGTCTCTACAGCCAGGCTTCTCTTGGTCGACATGTGGACTTAAATGCTTCCTAAGCATGTAAGCCCTTGCTAACAGCAACTCAGTACTGCTGCGGAATTTGGCGGCGTAGCAGCCTCGAAGATCTTGCCGTCCCTGTGTCTTGCTGAGGTCACTGCTGTCTGAAGAATCCTATTCTCAAAGCAATGTGTGAACAATACCCATCGGTTATCCAGTGACGTGTTGTGCGCCTATACTTTGCACAGTGTGTTCTTCCATCCTGTTCTTGCCAGTCTATGAAAAAAAAAACTGTCAGGCTTCCTGTGTTTCTTGATCACAACTTCCCGCCACACAATCCCTGGCTGGAACGCTCCCCCTATTCTCCAATTTTTTTTTTTTGCTTTTGTAGCAGGAGTGTGGAAATCTGAATTCTTATGCACCTGAACTGAAGAGGAGACTTCTAGATCACTGAAACCAGAGACAGGTAGCAAAACTGTAGCCTGCCAAAGGTACCACCTGTGTACATTGGGTCTTCACAATTCAGTTGCATCCCTCATCTAAATTTTCTTCCCCCCAAATTAGACTCTGATTGTGGTGTTTCTAGAGTCTCAAGATTTGAGCTGTTGCTAAGGAAGAGCAGTAAGCCACCTGGTTTTTTCCAGTTAACGGCTATTTCTGGCTCCAGTGGATGCATTTCCAGCTGGTTAATGATTTGCCGATTGGAAATAAAGGTTGTGAACTGTTGGTACCGGTAGTTCTTTGTCTAGTTTATTTTCCCCACCGTGGGGTTTTCTTGATAAGTGGGTTTTAAGGCCCAGAAAAAATAAAGTCACGGACCTTATAATCAATGTTAAGCAGCCACGTAAAATGCTAGTACAGTGGCCACTGCTGTGTGGTAGAGTTGTCTTGTATGTGTTGGGGGACCGGGTGGCGCACACACTCTCAATGTTGGTTGGTTAACCTGGTACAACAGTTAGACCTTTCAACAAGCCCTCAACACTTCCTGGGATCCAGGACAGTGTCTTTTGGCCGAGTCAGTTCCATGAGAAACTGCTCAAGGCGCAATCACTTCTGTCTCAGAAAAAGATGCTACCCTGTTTCCCCGAATATAAGACGCCCCCTGAAAATAAGACGTAGTAGAGGTTTTGCTGAAATGCGAAATATAAGGCATCCCCCGAAAGTAAGACGTAGCAAAGTTTTTGTTTGGAAGCATGCCCGACGAACAGAACACAGAAAAATAAGACATCCCCTGAAAATAAAACATAGCGCATCTTTGGGAGCAAAAATTAATATAAGACACTGTCTTATTTTCGGGGAAACGCGGTAGGACAGCCAGTTGAGGTGCATTGGTTGAGAAAATTGCATGTGTCCACATTAGAATATAGTGCCGAACAAATATAAGAATTATTCATTCTTACACTCTGCCTTTGTCGAAACCATTATCTTGTGCATTGTTGAACTTGGTACTTCGATACAAGAGCATTTATGCAAAATTGTATTTTTACTTTCAAACTGTCAAAGGGATTGGGGGGGGGGGAGTGGGGCTAGGTGGGCACTAGGACCCAGGCAGAGCATTCTATAGCAAAGAAAGTCCGGCATGTTGAGTTTTGTGGCAGAGTAATATACAACCCTACTAACAGCTTTTTCTGAGACAGACTATAGGAATTTCCTTGCAACCGCAGCATGAGTTTTCCAGTTCCAGCGAGAGCAGGTGAAAGTGCTGTTTGTGCAATCTTTTTGCTTTGGTGGTTTGCCTTGTCCTTTTGTATTTCAAGATCGCCTTCAGAGCGCTGAAAGAGGAAGGGCATTTCTTAAGTGTAGACTCCCTTATGTGCAGGATCCCGGTGGGACATTTTTACAGAGCCATTATATGCAAGAGAATAATTGTTCCTGCCAATTCAATTCAGCTGCCTTCTGAAACCCCATCCCTTCCTTTTTCTCTTAAAATCAGGCCAGCCAGTCTTATCTCCTTATTCACTAGGCATGTTGATGAGCAGCTGAAAGATTTTCTCATAACCTCCTTACAGAGCACAGTTGATCCTTATAAGAGCAGATGCAAAGCCTCACCTGGCTTGGTCGATGGGGAAAGTGCTCCTTCTTCACTTCGGGGTTAATTTGGACTGCTCCTTATCCTTTATCAAGCTGAATTATTCCTTATCCCTTCAATGTTTAACAGTATGTTCTCCATATTGATATTGGCTGAAGAGTATTAGGTTGATTAACTGTTGCTGAATTCAGTCCAGAGACAAATCTATATGCTTTAAACCACCAGGGATATCTTAGTCTTCTGCAGGAGAGAAAGGGGGGGGGGGAATATAAATCCAAACTCCTCCTCCTCCTCCTCCTCCTACTTCTTCTTCTTCTTCTTCTACTTCTACTTCTACTTCTACTTCTTCTTCTTCTTCTTCTTCTTCTTCTTCTTCTTCTTCTTCTTCTTCTTCTACTACTACTACTACTACTACTACTACCACTACTACTACTACTACCACCACTACCACCACTACCACCACTACCACTACTACCACCACTACTACCACTACTACTACTACTACTACTACTGGCGTAGGAGGTTAAGAGCTTGTGTATCTAATCTGGAGGAACCGGGTTTGATTCCCCGCTCTGCCGTCTGAGCTGTGGAGGCTCATCTGGGGAATTCAGATTAGCCTGCGCACTCCCACACATGCCAGCAGGGTGACCTTGGGCTGGTCACAGTTCTTTGGAGCTCTCCCAGCCCCACCCACCTCACAGGGTGTTTGTTGTGAGGGGGGGAAGGGCAAGGAGATTGTAAGCCCCTTTGAGTCTCCTACAGGAGAGAAAGGGGGGATATAAATCCAAACTCTTCTTCTTCTTCTTCTACTTATTCTTCTTCTACTTCTTCTTCTTCTTTCACTATCTTTCAAAACAAAAATTTTACTGGGCAAGATACAAAATTCATGCAATTTCCACAGTTTAATTTTTCTAGTATTTCCATGATTTAATTTTTAAAATATTGACAACCTCTCTTTTCATCAGACGCCATATTTCATGTTTGCAAGATTGTCTGATTTCCTCCTTCGCAGGAATTGTGTTATCTACTGAGACAACTTCAGAATGTGATCATAGTGGGGAAGGGAGATTTCTTCAGACTTGATTTCATTTGGTGTCCCACTGTTGCTGAAATGACCTGGAAGGATGGGGAACTAGCTGGCTGATGGTTCAACAGAATTGTACCCTGCCTTTCCTGGACTCAGGGTTGCTAAAGAAATGGATGACAAATGTAATATCCAGGAAATACCTGTTGGAACGGGGCAAGAATTGTGATGTCTAAACTTTCCAATAAAAATAGCCACCACTCAGTTTAAAACACTTTAAAGAGACATCCAGTGAAAAAGGTTTTGCCAATGATGGTTTCCTTCCCTCTTGTGTGTGGTTTCAGATCCAGAGTGCAACTACTGAAAGTCTAAATCCAGCCACAAATTGGGGGTGTGAGGTCATGTTTAATAAGTGCAGTTAGCATCTGGCAGGACTAGTTAGTATATATCTGCTTTTTTTTTTGCTCTCGGGGCACATTATTTTTCTTTTGGATGGAAGAGGAACCCTATGCAGCAGCGAGGCCTCTGTGGCATAGTTCACTTGGCAACAGCAAGCTGTGTTTTGCCTGCTGCAAGAGTGAACCTCCCTTCAAACTTGTATACACAATTTTTCTTCCTTACCCATCTCCTTGTCTTGTGCACAGCCTAATTAGCTAATTCCGATTCTCTGTTTTGGTATAAGGACAAGCTATAGGTTGCTGTTAAGAGTCGCAGTTTCTGTGACGGTATCAAAACACCTTGAAGTCTTGTTTGCCGAGTGACAATCTGTGAGTTGCTCTTGAATCTGAACCGTGCCTCTTTTCTTGGATGTCTGCCCAGAATGATGGATAGGGAGCCTCCTTGCAAGCAAATAACCTAGATAATATGGCATCCCATCATTCCCTTTCATCATTCCCAGTCGTACTGTGATGGTGCTTTCTGGGTTATGTCGATTTTTCCGTATCAACCTGCCTCCCCTTTGCTCCTGCCTGCTTTTTGCAGGTTAATGTTACTTCCTGTATCCTGGCAGAGAGAAGATGTGGGCTGCGACTCAGTGGAAGAGCATCCGCTTGACAGGCTTAAAGCTGCAGGTTCGATCCCTGGCATCTCCATTTAAAAACATCAGGTGATCAGAGGGACTTCTTTTGGAGATCCCAGAGAGCTTCTGCTATCTGAGTAGTCCAGGGGTGGGCAATTATTTTTTCCATGGGGCCGCATAAGCAAGCTCAGGTTATATGGGAGGGTCGGGCCAGGCGAGTCTCCGCGAGAAATGGGCAGCCAAGGCAACCGCCTCTGCGGCTTTCTTAAAGGCGCTTCCCCAGCACGGCAGTGGGTCGGTCAGGGTTATCCGGATGTGCCCAAGGGTCAGAGGCAATGCCCAGGTCTGGAGTAGTCAGTACCAGCCTCGATGGATCTATGGTCTGATACTGTACCAGCCCATTTCATATGTTCAGATGTAGAGTAATTGATGCATCCAGTGTGTTGGCTTAATTGTTTATGGTCTTCAGACCCTCTTTTGGTATCCTCACATCCCCAATATATAGTTGAAGATGAGTATGAATGTAGGAAATGTGGAAAGTGAGGCTTGTATTGACTTTTTATAAATCTGGTTTTGTTGTTCCCCAGGGCCGGAATTTGATAGGACACTTATCATCCCCGCTGTGCATGATGCTGGCAGGGGATGATAACCAGTCCATAACACCTGGAGAGCCGCGAGTTTGACACCTATGCCTTAAGAGAAACTGCTTGTTCAGCCCTTTACTAACCCTACTGAGCAGCAGGCGAGAGGTTAAGAGCTCCATGTATCTAATCTGGGAGGAACTGGTTTGATTCTCTAGCTCTGCTGCTCCAAGCAGTGGAGGCTTATTCAAATTCAGATTAGCCTGTGCACTCCCACACACGCCAGCTGGGTGACCTTGGGCTAGTCACAGTTCTTTAGAGCTCTCTCAGCCCCACCTACCTCACAGGGTGTTTGTTGTGAGGGGGGAAGGGCAAGGAGATTGTAAGCCCCTTTGAGTCTCCTGCAGGAGAGAAAGGGGGGATATAAATCCAAACTCTTCTTCTTCTTCTAGACAGAGCAACACTTACTGTGGATCAAATTCTGTGGATAGTTTCTGGGAGTAGCCATGTTGTTCTGCTGTAGAAGAACAAGATTCTGCATCCCATATGATTCAAATCTGGTCATATCAGGATGTGAGTCTTTGAAAGCCATAGTTCATATCTATCAGAGGGAGCTTTGAGACTTGAAAGCTCATGCCTCACAAATCGAAAGGTGCTACTGGACTCCAATCTAGCTCAGATCATATGGAGATATTCCTGATGGCTGTTACCACTCTTTTCCATTGTCAATTTAATCAGAATACAGACTTTCCTTTCTCCATCACTAAGCCCGCATGGTATCCTCGTCCAGAACTGCTGTTTGCACGTAGATCTAAAAAAACGCCCTTGTCCCAAATATTGATGGCTCGAAGCTGGCTTTTGCTCTACCAAGAACCCAGAGCTTGTGTATACTTTGTAAGACAAACATTTTCCTTCGCGAATAGTCAAAATTGTTTTGTAGCTTTATTAGAACCACGCAGGCTTAATTTTCATGGTGGCATTATGCACCCCATTTAGCGCGTTAAATGTTAATTGGCTTCACACACATCCTCCCCCCCAGCTGAGGCATGTTAAACTTTGCATTTAAATCCTCACATAATTGGATTAGAATCCCCACGGAATGCAACAGAGTATGCTTTTTAATTGTTTTTAAGGACAACATGTTTTTTTTACCCCTCTTAGGCTGCTAGAACGTGGATCAGCAGTTTGTGATAGTGTAATCTTGAACAGTTGACTTATGAAATACATTATGGGCAGTAGTAAAAACAGCACTGAGATACAGTGGAACCTCGGTTTTAATTGCCTTCGGTTTTTATCGGTTTTGGTTTTCATCGATTTTTTCAGTGAAAATTTTGTCTCGGTTTTCTTTACCCAATTGACTCTTGCTTTTACCGATTTGCAGTAAAAGGTGCAGGGGGTTTCAGGAGAAAAATCACCTCGGACAAAACTGCTTGCAGGCCTGTGTCTGTAACTTTAGTTTAATGACAAATGTCTTGCCCCATTTCAGACAAATCTTTAAAGAGTAAGCGCCAGAAACTGACCTCTTTGAACAGCTTTCTGGTGCGACATTGATCCATTGGCTGTGAAAGGAAAGTGTTATTGTTTGTTACTGTTATTGTTTGTTACTGTTTTCTGCATTAAACACTATGTTTATTCACCAGAAATGTGTTTTTGGTATGCCTTTTGGAGTGCCTAGAATGGATTAATTGGATTTACATGGGATTCCTATGGAAAAGTTTTCCCTGGTTTTCATCGGGTTCGGTTTTCATTGATTCTTTTCGGACAGATTACCAACGAAAACTGAGCTTCCACTGTACTTACATGGAGCAGGTTTATCAATGACTGTTGCCTCTTAGCCCTAATAGCTAGATGCAGTAAGGAGGGATCATGAGAGGCATTGTTGTCCATGTAAGCTGTTCCTATAGGTTTGGGTTTCCCTGTGGTTGCCCACATCTGGAAACAGGAGACCCAGGATACTGTTACAGTGCAATGCAGAGTTGCTCCCGGCAATTGATTTTGGTGGTAAAAATGGGGGGAATGCTGCTGCCAACTCTCTGAGTTGTGCTTTTGTTTTTCCTTTCTGTTTCTATATATAAATCTGAGGAATGACAAAAGGCAGGAGCTGTATAGCTTACAGCTTTTGTGTGAGTGGCTCTTTGCATTCAAGCCCAATCCGAGATAATTTATGAATGTGCTTAAATTGTATTTCTTCTGTTGCAAGCAGCCATGAGTCCCTTTGGGGAGGGAAGCGGTAAATATTTATTTTATTTTATTTTATTTTGTACATTTTCTCTTTGAACTTTTATACCTACTTCATCCCCTCGGAAGGGCCTCCTTTCCCTCCCACCTAGGAATTGCACTGGTAATTTGGTCTGATAGGGCTGCTTTTATGTTGGCTGTGGCTCTAGCTTCGTGGTTTGTTGTGGGGTAGAAGGCAGAGAGAGAACTCTTGAATATGCTGTTCATGTGCAACCTTGTGTTTAGAAGGGATTTTCCAGGGTGGTATGGAATCTTCCAGATGCCAGAAGCTGCAAGCCAGCCAGTGAATTTGATTCTAGCTTTCATTTTAAAGTAGAGTTTGAAGAGTTTGATTTATATCCCCCTTTCTCTCCTGCAGGAGACTCAAAGGCTGATAATCCTCCTTGCCCCTTCCCCTCACAACAAACACCCTGTGAGGTAGGTGGGGCTAAGAGGAGCTCCGGAGAAGCTGTGACTAGCCAGGGAATTTAGGAACCTGCTGCTCTCCAGATGTTCAGGGAACTACAATTCCCATCAGTTTTCCTGTCTCAGCATGGCTAATTGGCCATGCTGGTAGGGGCTGATGAGGGAATTGCTAGATTCCTGAACATCTGGAGAGCCAGCAGGTTTCTTTGACCTTGATCATTCTGGTCACCCAGCTGGTGTGTGTGAGAGTGCACAGGCTAATCTGAATTCCCCAGATAAGCCTCCACAGCTCAGGCGGCAGAGCTGGGAATCAAACCCGGTTCCAATTTAAGCCTTTTACTTGTCATTGCAATAGCAGACCAAAATGAATTTACCAGCTTCCAAAAGAGCCAGCATGGTGTCGTGGTTAAGAGCAGGTGGATTCTAATCTGGAGATTTGGGTTTGATTCCCCACTCCTCTGCCACTCAGGCTTCTCTGGTGAACCAGATGTGTTTCTGCCCTCCTACATTCCTGCTGGGTGACCTTGGGCTAGTCACAGTTCTTCGGAATTCTCTCAGCCCCACCTGCCTCACAAGGTGTCTGTTGTAGGGAGAGGAAGGGAAAGGAGCTTTTAAGCCATCTTGAGTCTCCTTACAGGAGGGAAAGGTGAGGTATAAATCCAAACTCTTCTTCTTCAAATGGCCATGACACAGTTGTCAGGTGTGGCCTTGTGGGCTTTTTTGAGAGTCTTCCAGAGACGATGCTGTGATGGGCTGCACCAGCAAGTGAGGTTTGGAAGTGCAGCCAGAAGAACAAGTGTAGTCGCCTAATGCAAGGGAAGAACTTCATAGGAACTGAACAGCACTCTGATGGGGCCATGTGACCTGCCCTCTTGACAATCAGAGGCAGGAGGTGTCTCTCTGCGCAGGAAAAGGTGGAAGGCTTTGGAATTAGGAGTCTTGTGTGTTAATACCAAGTCCCTTCACTGTGTGTGTGTGTGTGTGGAAAATCTACCCATATTTTCAGTCAGAGTGAACCTGAAATATTTTGTGTGTCAGCATATACTGGAAGCAGAAAATGCCCAGACTCTTATATACTAGCTTTACAATACCCAAGGATGCATGCTAATATAGAAGTAGGTCCAGTGAAAGAAATTGCATATTGTGACGAATGGCTTTCTAGCTATCTGAGAAAATATAATATTCTAGGCAACGTAGAGGCAGGCAATGAATGGCAAACCACCTCTGACTGTCTCTCATCTTGCAAACCCTGCGAGGTTGTTGTAAGCAGCAGTGGCGTAGGAGGTTAAGAGCTCATGTATCTAATCTCGAGGAACCGGGTTTGATTCCCAGCTCTGCCGCCTGAGCTGTGGAGGCTTATCTGGGGAATTCAGATTAGCCTGTGCACTCCCCCACACACCAGCTGGGTGACCTTGGGCTAGTCACAGCTTCTCGGAGCTCTCTCAGCCCCACCTACCTCATAGGGTGTTTGTTGTGAGCGGGGAAGGGCAAGGAGATTGTAAGCCCCTTTGAGTCTCTTGCAGGAGAGAAAGGGGGGATATAAATCCAAACTCTCTTCTTCTAAGTCAGCTGTGACTGTATGGCACACACAAACAGACATGAAATTGGCAATTTATGTTCTATATTCAGGGAATACAGGGAGTCATTGCAGGCTTATTTTTTGGGGGTGACCCAAGGATTTAAGACTGCAAAGCAGTTTTCTTTGGGCTAATGGAAGGTGTTAATGACAACACTACTTTTTTTCTCTCCTGAAAACAGCCCTCATGCTTACTTGTGAGAATGGGCAACATGGATCAGTGTGTTAGCCTCAGGGATAAGTTATATAATTTGAGGACTGTCGACTTTCTTCTAAATCCTGCATATGAGCAAGTGAGGAAGAAGGCAAAGCTCACATGAATGACAACTTGCGTAAAGAGGGTTATTTGAAAGGGAGCTAAAATTAAGAGGTGGAGAACAAGATAGGAGTCAGTACTTGCATCCATAATCAAATAGCTTATGCATGGCTTTATTCAGCTTTAGGGTAGTTTCTAAATGCCTGCCACTCAAGAGAGAGCTGTTTGGATGATACACTGAGATTTGTAGCCCCAGTATGTACCTCATTTATTTATCTCTGATTTCTTCTGACGTTCAAATGCAGAAATCACAGTTGATGCAATCAGTGGTGGCGAACCTTTGGCACCCCAGATGTTCTGGACCAATTGGCCATGCTGGCAGGGGCTGATGGGAATTGTAGTCCATAACATCTGGAGTGCCAAAGGTTCGCCACCACGGCAATAGATGCATCCTTTTCAACGAGGGAAGCAGAGAGGGTAACATTGACCAACAAAAACATGCGGGCTACTCCTGTTTTATTCGGCTATTGGTTCTTCCTAAAAATAGTATTCTTAATTTTACTTCATTTGTGCCCCACTTTCCCCTCAGTGGGTTCTCCCCTTCTCCATTTTACTGTTTAGAAAACAACACCAACAACCAGTAAGCAACTCTTTTTCCTGTTTTTATGACTCTAACCCCCTGAGTTTCCTTGGCATACAGGGTATATAATCAACTGTTCACGTCTCTATGCCAGGAAAGGTATTGAGCCAAACAGTTCATGTTTTTAGTGTAACAGATGGTGGAAAGCAACTGACACATTGGTGAGTGTGTGAATTTTGTACCGTCATATCCCAAAAATGTTGTGATGCAAGTACTTGGTGTTGAGTGGAATTTCTAGATAACAGAGGGACTGAACGTTCCAAAAGCACAGAGAAGAACGCGGAATCACATTATCTGGTTGATGGTGTTGTTACCAAAGTTGAAACGAAGATTTATAAAGATTTATAAAGGCACAAATGGCAAGTCCTCTAGTTATCATATCAGCATAACAAAAATCTCACTTTGCATTTCAAAGAATATAGACTGAGCATGTCTGTACTATCAAGTTGATGACCTCGTAGACTTCAGACTCGCCCACTGCAAGTAGGATTGGCTGCCTTCCAGTGACCAAATAGGAAGGCCTTTGGAAGTAAAGTATCAGCATTTGGTTTTTTTTATCAGGTGGGTTACACGTGAACATAACAAAAATGGGGTGCGGGTGGGTGATCTGAATGGCGAAGCTGCAATCAAAGTGTAGTAGGTATCCCTTAACCCAGGGGTGGGCAATTATTTTTTCCATGGGGCCGCATAAGAAACAGAAAATATTGTGGAGGGCTGGGCCAAAAGGCTGAACTCAGTTCTGCATAATAGGGGCTGATAAGTGACAGACAGGTGCACAGATCAACTTGGAATCAGTGGCAACAGTTCTGCATACGACACTATTTGGCACAAAGAATCACAGGCTTAATATACCTGCATAGTTGTCCACTGTGACAATCAAGCAAGTGGGGAGACTTAAGTCCCTTGACCTACTTTTCATGTCGACTGGTGCTTTGAAAGCCCACTTGAAAGTCGGTTGCCTTGGTTGCCCGGCTTCTGCGGGAACTCTGCCTGCTGCTAACAAGGCAGGGAGGCGGCTTTGAGAGGCACTTTTGAAAGCCCCGCAGAAGCCGGCAACCAAGGCAACCGGCTTCTGTGGGGCTTTCCTAAGAGGGACATCGAACTACAAGACCCTGAGTGGCCTTTCTCACATGAGCATTTCGGCTACCCAATTAATGGCAAGGGTGAGGGAAAGGGAGGGTTAAGCGTAAGAATGAGCAGCAGCGGTTCTAAACAGGTCCCTCTTAGGCAGGGCCGTGAGTCTGTCATATGGAGCCAGTCAGGGTCATCCGGCCGGGCCGTGGTCCCGGGCGATATCGTACTAAGGTCTGCCCTAACCCGATCCTTGCCATGGCGACACCCCTACAGAAATGATCTCTTATTTAAAAAGAGAGAGAATATAGAGAGAGAGCGTCTGTTTTGATGCTTTCTAGTCTGTTTACTCCCCAAATACTCCCAAATACTCCCAAAATACTACATGTAGTAACGATAAATACAGTTTTGTGTTATTTTCTGTAAACATTATGTTCCTTTTAGTAGATTATCTTGCATTTTTGTGTGCTTGCAAAGATAAGCTCAAAGCACCATCTTTCCCTCCACGTCCCTTCCTGTGCCATCAGATATTTCTGCCATTTGCTACTTGAGAAGCACCTGAACTCAACAGGGATCCTAGAGAGGTCCTTTTAAGCAAGATTCATAGGCTGCGGAGAGGCCTGCATTGGAGAATGCTTGCTCCGAGGTAGTAGGCTTGTGAACGCAGAGAATGTGCTAATTTAACATAAGATTTTTGCATCTTCAGCAGTTGGTTAGTAGTAGTTGCCCTTTCCTTGCTAACTCTCAGAGGAGTTGCACAAAATCAGCAGGGTTCTTTTTTATAATATTTTAATTAATTTTCTCAAATATGGTTTAAAAACGGATAAGAAAATATAGAAAGAGGAAAAAGAAAATTCAGTTACTCATAAACTATGACCCCTTCCACACTGGCAGAATAATGCACTTTTAATCCACTTTCAAAGCTAGATTTCACTGTGCGGAATAGCAAAATCCACTTTCAAACAATTGAAGATTAGTTGAAGAGTTTGCATTTATATTCCTCATATCACAGGAAAGGGCTTATATGTTCATATATTAGCTCTAACACACAGGTGTCACAACAAACTGACCCTCAGATGTTATGGACTGAGACAGTTCCCATCATCCCCTGTGGGATTAGCCCAAGGTGCTGGCGTAGGTGTGAGATGATGGGAATTCTGAATTCCCCAGATAAGTCTTCACAGCTCTGGAGGCAGAGCTGGGAATCAAACCCTAGTAAGTGGATTGAAAGTGCATTATTCTCCATGTGCGGAAGGGGCTTATATGTATATATTAGCTCTAACACATTAGATCGTAGAATGACAACAGTAATATCATTTAGAAAGAACATTACATAGTTTTAAAATTTGTTACTGTCTAACCTTTAGTTCCGATATAACAAGTATCTAGTAAGCAGTTATTTATATCTTAAGAACAAATTAATATTCTTAATATTATTGTTATTCTTATATAATCAATTCAGCTTCGTATAAGAAATACAGTTCCAGTTTCTCATCAGACTTCTGTTTTGACTGTCTGTTTACAAAATTTGTCAATTTGGCCATTGTAGCATATTCTCCAACTATCTTCCCAGAGTTCTGTGTTAAGATCTTTTTCAGTTTTCCAACGGGATCCAACTGTTACCTTTGCAACTGTTAATAAGTGCCAACTTAGTTCATTAAGCTTCCTTGAAAGATTTTCAGACAAAATGCCTAATAGCATAATTTTAGCAATAAAAGGAAATTTTAGTTTAAATGTTTTTTTTGCATTTTCATATGTACTTCTATCCAATACTTCTTGAATTACTTTTTTTTTTTACAAACCAGGAAAGTTCTTTAATCTCATAAACTTCAAATTCTGCATCCTTTGTGGACCGGTGCAAGGCTGCTGCGCTGCCCGTACTCCTTTGGCCATGCCACAAGTATCTTGACTATCTCTAATGCTAGAAATGTGCATTATAGTAAATACATGGCCACTTCCAAAGATTCATGGCCGCTCAAGCTCCATGCCTCTCCTTCTGTGGCACAGAAGACAATGTTTTCTTCCTTCTCCTACTGTCCTCTCCCAATCTGATATTAGGCATGGAAGTGGGGAAGAAAAGCAATATAGTTTAAGTGTGTGTGTTGCATTTTACAGTCAAAAGGTGCACCTCATCTGTATGTTTTACTGTGAAATGCTTAGCAAGGAAAAGTAGTATACAAGTATTGTAAAATGTGTTTCCCTGTTCTTTGTCTTTGGTTACTGCTAGTGAGAGGTGAGAACTACACATGACTTCACACAGTGAAGTCAGGATTTGTGTAAGTTGCTGTCTTTCAGCACCGAGTCTTTCATATTAAAATTTAAAACAAATTTCTCTAGAGATGACCAGGCAGCGGTCCACACTATGGCACCCACCAAGTGCTTTTAGAAAACGCGTGGGCCCTTTGGAGGTTTTGCTCAGCAGGGCTTCAGACAGACCTCTGGAAATTTGATTGGTTGTGCATATTTTTAAAAAGTCGCTTCAGCAGCAGTTGCCCCACAGCACAAAGATTTCACTTTGCAATGATATGTTCATTTATAGAGGCATCCTGTTAAACAGAGTCTGCCTAAAATGCCGAAGAGTTACTATCAGTTATGGATAACCTAATTCTGTGACATCTTGAGGTTGGTCTGTATCCCACGGCCGCCATTTTGTGATTATGCCCACTATTTTCTGTCAGAATTCCAAAGGGGTGCACAGAAAGGTTGGGGAATCCCTATTCTAAGGTATAAAATTAGCTATCCGTCTTGGAATATGGCCAAGAGTATGGTTCCCCTGCAATGGTCACTGCAGCGGAGACTGATCGACTTGGCCAATGAAGATGCAGTGTGTGCTTTTCTCCTGCTGTTTCTGGTGAACAGTGTTGGAATGGGCCATACAAGATGCTAAGTAATGCGCTGAATGTTTAGTAACATTGCGCGTAAGCTTCTTAAGGAGAAGAAGAAGAGTTTGGATTTATATTCCCCTTTCTCTCCTGTAGAAGACTCAAAGGGACTTACAATCTCCCTTGCCTGGGTTCCCCCTTTTTCATCCAAGGAACACCCTGATTCTGAGGTGGGGGGGGAACTGAGACAAAATAATGGCTACCAATCTTGAACCTCTTTGATCTGAGATTCCCCAAATGCAACCCTCCACAGACCAGGCAGAGCTCGGGAATCAACAGTTCCTCAGATTAGGCCATTGCTTTCCTCCTGCCACTGTGAGCTCACACCAAGGATCACCTGGTGGGCCGGTGCTTGTTATTGGAAGCACTAATTAGAGAGCTGGACTAGATGGACTCTGGTCTGATCCAGCTGGCTTGTTCTTATGTTCTTATCCCTTCCCCAGAGTTGCAAATGGACATATAATAAACTTAGAGGCTTTCCCCACTACAGAAGGGAGCTAAGGTCGACTCAGTTCCCTTCAGTGGAGAATTGATTCAGAACATGCAACTGGGTTAGCCCCCTGGAGACGAGGAGCTAAGTGGTGGGATCATCTTGGTGCCTGTTTCACTCCTCGATCGTGATTGGCGCTTGTGTTATGGTGGGAAACGGGAGCAAGGATGTCGCAGTTCTGAGGTGGGGGGGAACTGAGACAAAATAATGTTGAGCTCGGGGGCAGTGGGGATTCACTGAGGCAAACCTAGGTAGAAACCAGTTCAACTCTGTCAGTGGGGAAAGCCCCTTAGTATGGAAAAATGTGTAATATTCATTTATTGAAATATAGGATCTTCAAGTTGAATTTAAATCCATGTTCTGCATCGTTGACCTGGTGGGTTTCAAAAGGTAGTTCCAAATTTCAGTGTTAGAAATATTTTCTTTAAATGCACGCAGTGAAAAACTTGATCGGTCTGTCAGTCTTGATATTTGGTCCGCTGGCTTCAAAGCAGTCAAGATTTTAATACCGGTTCAAAATAATGGCAGCATCTCTTTATCCGGGCTGCATTGTTGGCACGCAAGCCCGTGGCAAGACAGAGAGCCAGTTTCTGAGATATTCCCTACCTGTCACATCTCCATTAGTGTCATAAACGATTCAGACTAAGATGGATGCCAAATCTTAATTTAGGATATAACAAAAAGCCGATTGTATCGAGGCATGCTCTTTGTGAACTAGAGCACTAGAGGTGCAACTTTTGTTACCCAGATTGCAGTGGCAGAGGCTTCAGGAAAGATGTTGTTCACTGCCAAGCATCATACAGAACGGGGTGGAGCCATCCTGTTCCGTATGTCAAGTATGCTTGGCAGTGAACAACACCTTTCCTGAAACCTCTGCCATTGCAATCTGGATGACAAAAGTTGCACCTCTGGTGCTCTAGTTCATAAAGGGTATGGCTCAATACCATCAGCTTTCCTGAGTCCTTTCTTCCCTAGCCAATCCAATCATAATTTTTCCTGTCCTTCTACTGGAGGACCATCAAACCTTACTTTGAATTGAAATGCCCTGAGTTGTACATTCATCATCCCTGCCTAAAACTTAATCAGGAACTGGACTCTCCCTAGCTCTGACTCATTCAAGCCATTTTCCACAGTATAGTTCTCTCCTGAGAACAGAACTTTGTTGTGTCCAGGAAGATTGCCTTTCTTAGCATTGCCAGAGGGCCACATTTCCTCATGACTAGGTCTCCCAGACAAGAACCCCTGGCCCTTTGGTCCCCGAATGCCTTTAGTTCAGTTCCACTGTGCCCAACGTCGCCCCTCTCCCTAAGAACATAAGTACAAGCCAGCTGGATCAGACCAGAGTCCATCTAGTCCAGCACTCTGCTACTCGCAGTGGCCCACCAGGTGCCTTTGGGAGCTCACATGCAGGATGTGAAAGCAATGGCCTTCTGCTGCTGCTGTTGCTCCTGAGCACCTGGTCTGCTAAGGCATTTGCAATCTGAGATCAAGGAGGATCAAGATTGGCAGCCATAGATCGACTTCTCCTCCATAAATCTGTCCAAGCCCTTCTTAAAGCTATCCAGGTTAGTGGCCATCCCCACCTCCCTCTGCATCCGACCTCTTGCCTCCCAAGACCTTTATTCTGGAACTGGTAAATATCACTCTCCCTGCAACAACCTCTGTTATTTCCATTGATTCTTCGGTCTATATCCTAGGCTCCTTAAACTCTGTATTTATTTGTGCCTGTGTGTTTTGTCAAACAGCATGCGTAGTTTTTATCATTTTTGTTCTTTAATAAAATCGTTCAACTTTGCTTAAATTCTGGTTTCCTGCGGTTTTCTAAAGGGAAACCCTCATAAAACAAAGGTGGAACAGATCCCAGTTTCCCTGTCTCTTGCAGTGTAAGGTCTTTCCCTTCTAATTCCCCCACCTAAAATGGGGCAGACCCCACAAATTCAGGTTATAGCTTCCTCCCAGGACGGCTGAATGTGGAATGGTTCATGGCAAAAACTTAATAGGGATGGAATCAAGAGTGCAACTGTAGGCTATAAATACATTGAGGACAGACTTCTCTCCTACTCAGAGTTTCTCTTGTGGTCTGTCTTTCAGCGGAGGCCAATTTTGTGTCCCGAGAGAAAGTGTGGTTTCTCTTGTCAGCCAGCCTCGTCTGAACCTGGTCAGAGTTATTGCACCAAGTGCTTAGCTAGCTTTGGTCACTTTCCTGTTTCATTCCAGGGCCTGCGTATCTCGGTCTGAAGATTTGCCTTGCGGTATGTTTGTGTTAGAAAGCCGTGTCGACATGATTTAAAATGCAGTTGCTGCGTAACTGTGCTGGGCTGTTGGGTGGTTGCTAAGGAGGCTGCTGCACAAATAAGAAATCTTTTAATACCCTGCGAACTTGAGGATTCTCTTTGCTTTCCCTCCCGATTGCTGTGCTTACGGCTGGATGAAGCACTAATGAATGGCTGCTGAAGCAAGAGATTTTTTAACTTGCTGTAGCCCTTCTGAACACATCTGTGGCTTCAGAGAAGGAATTGCCTGTATACATTCACTTCCTAACCTGCAGCAAAGGGTAATAAAAGAATGCTTGACTAGGCAACCGTGTAGAAACACTCTCGCACAACATTTAATGACAGTGCAGTAGCTGATTTCTATTTGTCCTGGAGGCTCTCTGTCTCAGAATGGTTTTGGAACAATTTCCTATCCACTAAAACTGGTTTAAGAGTTATTGGTGCACTTATATTTTGGCTCAAGGTCAGGGAATCAAGTACTTCTGAACAGAGACTGGGATTTGCTTAAACTAGGCTGTGACCCTGGCGGAGTAAGAACATAAGAACATAAGAACGAGCTTGTTGGATCAGACCAGAGTCCATCTAGTCCAGCACTCTGCTACTCGCAGTGGCCCACCAGGTGCCTTTGGGAGCTCACATGCAGGAGGTGAAAGCAATGGCCTTCTGCTGCTGCTGCTGCTGCTCCTGAGCACCTGGTCTGCTAAGGCATTTGCAATCTGAGATCAAGGAGGATCAAGATTGGTAGCCATAGATCGACTTCTCCTCCATAAATCTGTCCAAGCCCCTTTTAAAGCTATCCAGGTTAGTGGCCATCACCACCTCCTGTGGCAGCATATTCCAAACACCAATCACACGTTGTGTGAAGAAGTGTTTCTTTTTATTAGTCCTAATTCTTCCCCCCAGCATTTTCAATGAGCTGGTACAAAATCTAACAGGGTCAGACAAACTCATCAGGGTCTGGAAAATTTTGCGTGTTTGAACAACTCTCCCACGGCAGCTAGAAGCTTGAACGGTTGGCTACTGCTTTGCTGCCTATGGATAATTCAGTGAGTTGTAGTCTGGTGTACTTCCTTCATGGAATCCCTAAGCATCTTTGATGTCTAGCTGAATAAATGGCCGAGAGGTAGCAGAGTGGCCCATCCATCTTGGGAGTTGTTCTTTCAACAATTTCAATAAATCTGCTTGTGGAATATGCCATTTTAAGCTTCTGTTAGGGTTCTCGCAATTCAGTGTTCCTCCATGAAAAAGAAAAATCCTGCACTATGCAAACTGGGATTTCTCGGCTAGGTTAGAGAATCCTCCTCCCTAACACCCCTGCATATTTATTCCCTGTCGGCTGTTTTGAAGCTCGAATCTTTCTGTGTCAAGAATTTTGCTGTGTTGCTCTGATGAAACTTTGTTAGTGTTCGGCTTCTTATATCCTACCCTGTAGCTAGACCAGTGATCTCAGCCTTTCCTTTCTCGGCCTCCCACCTATTGGAACAATACTGACCTCCCCTTAAAAGGCTGTCAAAAGGATTAAGCTTAATGTCTTTTTATTTAAAATATACATTTGGATATGCTGCATAATTGATTGTCGGGTATCATTGCTAGCCTAGAGATATGGACAGAGGTGGGATCCAGCAGGTTCTCACAGGTTCCCGAGAGTAGGTTACTAATTATTTGTGTGTGCTGAGAGGGGGTTACTAATTGGTGATTTTGCCACGTGATTTTTGCCTTGGTTACGCCCCTCCTCCGCTCCTTAGCAGTAGTGCGCAGAACTTGAAGCAGTCTAGCAGGAGGTGCACCGGCATGTCTGGCAGCCTGCACCTGCGTGCATTCGTTTTCCGCCCAAGGACCGGCGCAGCGGCCGCGTCCTTGCCACAGCCCCGCCCAGGAATGCCCCGCCTCCGGAATGCCTGGCCACGCCCCCATCGTGCCCCATCCATCCCCATTGGCGCTACGCCACAGTTTCTCATCACCATGGGAACCTGTTACTAAAATTTTTGGATCCCACCACTGGATATGGGTTCAGGAGATCCAACGTTTCTTTATCTCCCATCTAATCAAGTTGTGTGACTGTGCTTTTCAAATTCACTAACCGTTTCCCCTCTGCTGGTTTCTGTTCCCCAGGATCTCAGTTTGCCCAACGGTACTCCTGTAGACACGTCTAGCCCAGCTTCCTCCTCCTCTCTCCTCAACAGATTGCAATTGGACGATGACTTGGATGGGGAAATGAGAGACCTCTTCGTCACTGTTGATGATCCAAAAAAGCATGTCTGCACTATGGAAACTTACATCACGTACAGGGTCACGACCAAGGTACTCATTTGCAACCTATTTTCTGTGCCTCCTTGTTTTAAGCCGAGGGCTTTCTTATTTTAGCTTCCCTGTGAATTCCAAACTAGAAGTAGGGGTCTTGCATTCATACAGAGCATGGGTTGAGAATCCAGCTGTCTAGTAATGTGCATGTGAATCGGTCCATGGGGTTTGTTGGATAACGTAGTGTCTAAAAGCCACCTATTCTCAAGGCCCCTGGCTTTCGTACCATACAATCTGCCTGTCCATGAATCAAATAACTTTTGAATCCTGGAAGCCCATCTGCAGGCATTCTGTCATGCAGGAGTATTTTTCTTTGCCCCCTGTCTTCAGTGTTCAAATGCCCAGTTAATATTATAAGCCAAGTGATTTCTCCTCTGGTCACTTTCCTAAATATTGCCACCAAAGCAGTTTTGCTTTGTGGAGTATGAATTCCAAACAAGTAGTATTGTGTCTTTTTGGCAGCATTATTAAACTTTGTATTTCATGAATGTCTCTAGTGGTTGTAACCTAGGTGCCTGACTGAAAGATGTGTTCAAACAGGTGGTTCTTTGCTCTTTTTCTTTTGCCGTATTGTGAAATTCACATTCTGGTGGAATAGGGGTTGCCTCCTAGGTGCATACAAATATCATCTGTTAAATCACATAAATGCACTTTAGTGGCATTAATAAAGGTGTGAGTACTTCTATGTGAAGTTTGTTCGTCCTTGTGTTAACAGTTCTATGCAGTTGGTATATACCCTACACAACTTAAGCCAGTGTTCTTGTTGCTCCAGAAAAGGAGTTATATGACTCATATTGTTATACCATCTTGCAAAGAATCCTGTTTAAGTTTAAGAATTAGATTACTAGTTTTCCCTCACACTTCCCAGGATTCTGTGGGTTTCTGACAGGCCAGTTTTATACCTTTTGATATATCTACAGTGTTCTGAATTTTGTAGAACACTTGTGTTTTGGGGTAAGATTCTACCTCGGATGTTCACATGCTGCAGGCTTTCAGCACATCTTGATTCAGGAAACTCCACTGTTCTGGGCACCAGCGTATTTCCGGGAACTTTGTACTGCAGTTGCTCAACATTTTTGGCTATGCTTCATTTTGCTGATGTGCTTAGCACACTTAGCACACTGCTGTATCCTCTAAAGAGGAGGTGGCCCACTGATTGTCCATGCGGGAATATAGACGTGTCCCTCAGGTTGTGCTGCTGTTCTTTAACCTCTTCTGTGTTAAAATGGGTATGGAAGTGCCTTTATTGGCTAGTACCTGGGAAGCCATGGATGGCAAGGCACAGGTCTTTCCCCCATCTGTTGACCAGTGTTTTTGTGTTGAAGTATATTGAATATTGAAGGATATCGAAGGGATAGAAAAAGTGCAGAGAACGGCAACGAGGATGATTGAGGGACTGGAGCACCTTCCTTATGAGGAGAGGCTGCAGCGTTTGGGACTCTTTAGTTTGGAGAGGAGACATCTGAGGGGGGATATGATTGAAGTCTATAAAATTACGCATGGGGTAGAAAATGTTGACAGAGAGATATTTTTCTCTCTTTCTCACAATACTA
The DNA here is from genome assembly GCF_021028975.2 of Sphaerodactylus townsendi. Classification (NCBI taxonomy): domain Eukaryota; kingdom Metazoa; phylum Chordata; class Lepidosauria; order Squamata; family Sphaerodactylidae; genus Sphaerodactylus; species Sphaerodactylus townsendi. Next base: position 111,213,801 of record NC_059431.1, on the reverse strand, counting down.
GAACCAGAGGGCATTCATTGAAAATGCTGGGGGGAAGAATTAGGACTAATAAAAGGAAACACTTCTTCACGCAACGTGTAATTGGTGTTTGGAATATGCTGCCACAGGGGGTGGTGATGGCCACGAACCTGGATAGCTTTAAAAAGGGCTTGGACAGATTAATGGAGGAGAAGTCGATTTATGGCTCCCAATCTTGATCCTCTTTGATCTGAGATGGCAGATGCCTTAACAGTCCAGGTGCTCGGGAGCAACAGCCGCAGAAGGCCATTGCTTTCACATCCTGCATGTGAGCTCCCAAAGGCACCTGGTGGGCCACTGCGAGTAGCAGAGTGCTGGACTAGATGGACTCTGGTCTGATCCAGCAGGCTTGTTCTTATGTTCTTAAGTAGGGTGTTCAAAGAAGGCTTTCTGTCTCTGATGCTTTTGCACAGAAGAGCATAATAGCCGATGTGTTTGTGGCGGTAGGGCTGGACTAGGACAATAGAGACATGGGTTCAGACTGCTATTTAGCTTTTGTTGGTCGTTTTTTTAGCCTACCTTAAAAGATTGCCCTGAGGATAAAATGGAGGAATCATACATAACTACCCTGCTTTAAGGATCTTGGAGCAGAAAATAAATATAGCAATGCATACTTGCCTGTTTTCCTCTAACAGTTGCTGTAGGATTGTGGTTAGTGTAATGGTATTCCAAAGTGGAAAGTTGCTGTTTTCAACCCCCCCCCGCCCCGCCCCCTCCTTGACAAGCACCAAGTAAGACAATGGCGGTCAGTTTAGCAAAATTCTTATGCTAAGATTGTGGTGAAAAGGAGGTTGGAATGTGCCAGATGTCATAGCAGGGCTCAAGATCCAGTACAGACATTTTCTAAAGTTACTTTCACATGACAAAGATTCTTCAGGTTGCCTTCGTTGTGACTGTGAATATAGAAATGTGAGTGCTGGCAATATGGCTTCCACACATGGCTGTGTAGTTTTCTCTCCCCCTCCCTGCAACTCTCCTCTTTCATTCGTGGTCTGCGTTGAATCCACATTGGCTCTTGGGTGCGTTGTCGTCATGGCTGCCGGGGAGACTCTTTACAGCTCAGCGTTGACCAGAGGTGGGATCCAGCAGGTTCTCACCAGTTCCCGAGAGTGGGTTACTAATTATCTGTGTGTGCCGAGAGGGGGTTACTAATTGGGTCTGCTTTTCCGTTAGAAATTCCATTCGGTCCCAAAATCATAAAGTCCTGTTGGTTTCTACGTGGCTGGTTAGCGAAGGTAGAAAACGGGATAATTCTCCCTGTTGGGCTGTTTTAAAAACATGTTTTAGAAATATGGTAAAGTTCCTTGTTTAAGGAAAGTATCCTTCTTTTGATTTCTAGAAACAAAATTAAGTATTTGAAAGTATTAAGTATTTGCCAGGCAGTCAATTAGAGGAGAAGTAGTTGTTTCTGTTGGAAGTAGTCAATAGGACTTGCTATGTGGACAGAAAGATACCAGCTGGAAATTAGGAACTTTTTTTCACAGTAAGAGTTTTTTACAGTAACAGAGAAATTATTAATGCCCCGCCCCTGGAATGCCCGGCCACGCCCCCGTTGTTCCCTGCCCAGCCCCATTGGCACTACGCCACTGTTTGAATCCCACTACCATGGGAACCTGTTACTAAAATTTTTGGATCCCACCACTGGTGTTGACATATGTTCAGTCATATTCCAGCTTCCCAGTTCCTTTGCAGCAATCAGCACAAAACTGCCTCCACCTTTCCCCTTATATGTCTGCCACAAAAACGTGGAATCCCCCCATGAAAATTCAGAATCCAGAGAATCTGAAATTTGAAACAGAGATATGTAAATATCAATATATCACTGTAGCACAATAGCAATTACCTTTTTAAAAAACTGGTGAAAATGACAACTGCAGGAGGCTGATAATATTGTTGATATGGGTGGTGGGGCATTTGCAGTAGGAAAGTGTATACCAATGATGGCGAACCTATGGCACGGGTGCCAGAGGTGGCACTCGGAGCCTTCTCTGTGGGCACACGCACAGAGTTTGTCATGTGAGGAGTGGAAAATCACCTCCCCCCACACACACATATTTAGGCTGGCCTGGGCCACTGAGCCCGACGTGTGCGCACCGCGGTGAGCAGGGAGAACTCGGCTGGTGGGCCTGGTGCCTGCGCTCCGGATGGCTGCTGCCTGGGGTGGGGGGGTGGGGGGCAAAGGAGGCAAAGATGCTAGAGAGGCACAGAGCAGTGTGCACGGGACTTGCTGGAGGCTAGAGCAGGCTGGTCCCTTCTCAAGCAGGTGGGGCGGAGGAAGAGGGAGCCAACCGTTTTTTTCTAAACTAAACCTCAGCATTCAGGTTAAATTGCCAGGTTGGCACTTTGCGATAATTAAGTGGGGTTTCAGTTGCATTTTGGGCACTCGGTCTCAAAAAGGTTCGCCATCACTGGTGTATACCATTTCTTCCATGCAACTTATTTGGACTGTGTTCCCTCCCTTCTTCCTCAAAACAATTGAGAAAATTAAATTTGGGAAAGATAGTGCAGGCTGTCATGTGGAAGCTCCTATCTGCTTTTAATTTTACAGTTTAGAAGTCAAGGGAGAAGGAAACCTCTTCATGGAAGCAGCTTAAGTATTGGTCAGTCAACATTTCCTTTAAACCTGTCCAGAATGATAGCTCAATTGTTAGAATATATAAACATATCTCCGGCATAGCTTTGTGTTCTTTCCCTTTTCTCCTTCTCAAGGAAAATGTTCCAGTGAAAGAATTGAAAGCAGAATTTAATCAAATGCTTTCCCAGTTACAATATTGAAACAGTTCCCAGGTTATAAGCATAAGCATTTTATTGTCATTGTGCACGCACAATGAAATTTACAGCAGCATTCCTCGATGCACACAAATTCAGACTCAGACCCCATCCTCACTTTCCCCTTCCTCCACCCATCCCTACACAGCCCCAAACACATCAACATGAAGCCGCGGAGTTCAGCATAGCCACAGCTCTAGAGTTGAAGCTGTCTCTAAGCCTCTTTGTCCTAGTTTTGATAGACCTGTATCATCTGTCGGATGGTAACATTTCAAGTGCTGGATGAGACGGGTCTCTCGGAATATTTTGGGCTTTCTTTAGGCTTCGGGAATTATAGAGTTCTTCCAAGGAGGGGAGAGGGCAGCCGATAATCCTCTGTGCAGTAACGATCAGGATTCTTCAGCTTGTAACATGTCTATGAGCAAGCAAACAAGACGGTCCATGCAATGTAATTCAAAAACCGAGATGTCTTAACCCTGAATAATTTTTCTTTTGCTCTTCTCTTTCTCTGTGTTCCTAGACCACGCGAGCAGAATTTGATTTGCCAGAGTATTCCATGCGCAGAAGATACCAGGATTTTGATTGGCTGAGAAATAAACTTGAGGAGTCTCAGCCAACTCATCTCATTCCCGTAGGTAGTAAGTCATGGTCTCCAATTATCGAACACTCACTGTTCTGCTTAAAAAGTGCATGCCTAGAGAGATCTGTAGTCTTCACACCACCACAGAAACAGTTCTGTCTGCAGTAGACGCTTGGCTGATTTCTGCAGAGAAAGGCCTCAGAGACCAAAGTGGTGGGGAATTCCTGTGGGGAGAAGGCAGTTCCTTAGATACGCCGGTCACTTGGGGCTTTAGGGGTAAAAACTGCCCTTTGGGTTGAATCAAAAGACAATGTTAACCACGGACTAAAAATGAGCCATCCTGAAAGTTGCCATAATTCATGTTTGCAGAGTCTTTGTAGTGTAAATTCGTATTATAAACAGATTTGCAGATTGGGAACTGTTCAGAAGGGGTAGGGTTGCTGGCACTGGGTTGGGAAAGGCTTAATGATTTGGGGCGTAGAGTCCGAGGAGAGAGTGGTTTGGGGAGAGGTGGGATCTCAGCGGGGCATAATGTCATACAATCCATCCTCCAGTGCAGCCGACACTGCTGGATTTAGATGAAGAGGGGTCTGGCCTATTCCATTTGTGAGGCCCCTCCCGATCCCCCACTCTCATGACTAGAGGCAGATGGAAGAGTGTTTTAAACAAAAGTAGAGATGACTGAAGGAAAATTACTGAAGGTTTTTTTTAGCGATTACGGTGCATGATGAAAGAAAGACCTATGGCAGTGTTGAGAATATTATACACCTTGGCTGGAGCCCCCCCCCCCCCCCCCCGAAGGCCCTAAGCTTCATCTTGCCAACCCTACAGACAGTGACAAAGGGAGGGGGAACTGCGGCTGGGGCATGGGCTGCCCGCACGCCCCTTGTCCCGCCCCTGACACATGACGGCAATGGCGGTGCCCGGAACAAGCCCTCCCAGGGCGATTCCGCACATGAGTAAAATAGGTTTGATCCAGTTCCATGAGAAGGGTACTAACCTAGGTCGAAGCCATTGTTGTTCCCCACTGCAACCAGCTTGATCCCAACTTGGAGGGCGGAATCATCCTGTGCCTCTTCGCCGCTCCGTTTCGATTGGCTACTGTTCTACGGCCATGTTCCGTCTATCCCCACACACTTTATAAAAAAAAACTGCCACAGGAATGGAGGGACGAAGGTGGTGTTTTTTTGATTGGCCAGCTGTACGCATGCCCGAAACACTCAGCTGTGATTGGCTGAATGGGGGACTCCTGGCACCAGAGATTCAGCACTTTACTGGAATGGAGCTGAGTTCGAGCGTGGTTCCCTGAAAAAGTAGTAGTTCCCAACTGGAGTCGGAAATTTGACCATTACATGGGGCGAAGCTGGTACAAAACCACATCGATCCCAGTGGTTGTGTGGAGCACTTAGGTCGAATGCAGCTCGAACTTAGGCCGATAACGCAAGTGCGGAATCGACCCCAGATGTCCCCATTGCCACTATGCGTCTGCCTATAGGTAAATCTGGCACTGGCAGCCATTTTGGATCTGATGTAAGAGTGGCTGTTGATCTGTACTCCACTTAAAAGATGCACATTCGAATGTTCTCTCTCCCTCTCCTTCCCTCCAGCCCCTTCCAGAGAAGTTTGTGGTTAAAGGAGTCGTTGACCGCTTTTCAGAAGAATTTGTTGAAACACGGAGGAAAGCCTTAGATAAATTTTTGAAAAGGATTGCTGATCATCCGGTGCTCTCTTTCAATGAACATTTTCATGTGTTTCTTACTGCCAAAGTAAGTACGGCTGCATCGACACAGCTTTTTCAAATGACCTATTTAAGCATGGACAGGTCAATGCTTTTTTAAAATAAATGTGTTCAGAATCAACTAGTATAGTGCCGTGGTGGCGAACCTTTGGCACTCCAGATGTTATGGACTACAATTCCCATCAGCCCCTGTCAGCATGGCCAGTTGGCCATGCTGGCAGGGGCTGATGGGAATTGTAGTCCGTAACATCTGGAGTGCCAAAGGTTCGTCACCACTGGTATAGTGGATAGGTTGCTTGATTAAGAGACCCGGGTTTTGAATACTTACTCTACCATGGAAGCTTGCTGGGTGACTTTGGGACAGTCATACACACTCAGCCTAGCATACCTCAAAGGGTTGTTGTGAGAATAGAACAGAGGAGCGCAGAAAATGTAAGCAGCGTGGGGTCCCCAATGAGGAGAAAAATGGGGGAATAAATGAAGTAGATAAAATAAATGATGAGAGAATCACTGAAGAGATGGTCTGTAGAGTTTAAAAGTGATCTATCTTGCTAGATAAACAAAACTAATTAAAAATGCAACTGTTATTTGCCAGTGTTTGTTAAGTAATAATTATCAATCTTCATATAATAATAGTTATCAATCCTCAACACCTCATTACCCCATCTAATGGGGTAGGAGCAGCAGTGGCGTAGTGGCTAAGAGCAGGTGTACTCTATTCTGGAGGAACCGGGTTTGATTCCCCGCTCTGCCGCCTGAGCTGTGGAGGCTTATTTGGGGAATTCAGATTAGCCTGTGCACTCCCAACACATGTCAACTGAGTGACCTTGGGCTAGTCACAGCTTTTTGGAGCTCTCTCAACCCCACCTACCTCACAGGGTGTTTGTTGTGAGGGGGGAAGGGAAAGGAGTTTGTAAGCTCCTTTGAATCTCCTACAGGACAGAAAGGGGGGATATAAATCCAACTCTTCTCCTTCTTCTCCTCCTCCCCCCTCCTCCTTCTCCTCCTCCTTCTCCTTCCTCCTCCTCCTCCTCCTCCTCCTCCTTCTTCCTCCTCCTCCTCCTTCTCCTTCTCCTCCTTCTCCTCCTCCTTGTCCTTGTCCTTGTCCTCGTCCTCGTCCTCCTCCTCCTCCTCCTCCTCCTCCTCCTCCTCCTCCTCCTCCTCCTCCTCCTCCTTCTCCCAAGCAAACTTGAGGTCAGCAATTGCGAATCTCCTGGTGGTCCCTGGTCCTACTACTCTCAAACTGGCCTCAACCATGACTTTTTCAGCCCTGACTCCCACCTGGTGGAACGCTCTGCCACCTAACATCAAGGCCCTGTGGGATTTGATGCAATTCTTTGGGTTGAGGCCGAAAATGAGAAACTGAAATCAAAATTGTAATTCCATTCTTAATTGCATTTGTTGCTTGCCCAAGTCTTAATTCCCTATCTGCTCTAAACGGCATCTGTTGCCAGTCTTATTTTAGCTCTGATCTGAAATTAGCTTTTACTCGATTTTAATTTAAATATTTTTTAATTAGATCAGATTGGATTTTAATTATTATAACTGTTTTTCTGTTTTAATTATTTACTTGTTTGTTTTAGCAGATTTTACGTGTTTATTGCTATGAGCCGCTCTGAGCCCTTGCAGAGAGAGCGGTGTACAAATCGAACTAACTAAATAAAAATTTTCCCTCATAGCCCCAAATGAAAAAAAGCCAAAGGTGTTTTTTTTTAAGTTGGAAACCTGTAGGTTGTGGCAGTAGATCAGTAGATGCCTGGTGGAATGCTCTACCTCCAACTGTCTGGACCCTGCGGGACCTTGGTGAGTTCCGCAGGGCCTGTAAGACGGAGCTATTCCACCGGGCTTTCGGAGGGGCTGGCCGCGGTTCTACTCCCCCCCACTGAAACTGAAACTGAGGCTGCCTGTTCTCCTTCTTTTGTCATCTTGGTTGGGCCTGATTCCTTGATTCCATCACGGGCCCTGCCTACTCCCTCCCTTTCTTTTTGGCCTTTCGATCAGGTGCCTGTTTTAAACAACTTTTGTTAAAAACTTCTGTTGTTTTAATCTATATTTGTTGAGTAACTGCTGCTTAAGTTTTAATGGGTTTAAGTTTGATGTTGTTTTGATTTGCTGTCCTGGAGAACAGCCATACTGTGAGCCGCCTCAAGCCCTTCGGGGATGAGGCGGCCTATAAGTTTAAATAATGATGATGATGATGATAATAATAATAATAGTGTTGTACTATATCAACCTGTCAATCACTTTTTTAAAAAAGCTTTCGATTGTGTAAGGGAAAATGTGTTAGAGGAAACGGCAGTTGTAAAAGTCTGGAGCAAGGAAAATACAGGGGGAACTATTGTGTAGAGGTGCCCATTGCCGAGCAAATGCCTCTGCATTCGCAGGGGCAGTGAAAGCCACAAGGAGTATTGTTACCTTCCAAGCCATTATCTTTGAGAGGTATAGCTGTAGCACTGTGGCCCCTCAAGTACAAATTTACTGTAGAATGACATGACATGTTGACAGAGAGGAATTTTTCTCTCTTTCTCACAATACTAGAACCAGGGGGCATTCATTGAAAATGCTGGGGGGAAGAATTAGGACTAATAAAAGGAAACACTTCTTCACACAATGTGTGACTGGTGTTTGGAATATGCTGCCACAGGAGGGGGTGATGGCCTCTAACCTGGATAGCTTTACAAAGGGCTTGGACAGATTTATGGAGGAGAAGTCGATCTATGGCTACCAATCTTGATCCTCCTTGATCTCAGATTGCAAATGCCTTAGCAGACCAGGTGCTCAGGAGCAGCAGCAGAAAGCCATTGCTTTCACATCCTGCATGTGAGCTCCCAAAGGCACCTGGTGGGCCACTGCGAGTAGCAGAGTGCTGGACTAGATGGACTCTGGTCTGATCCAGCAGGCTAGTTCTTATGTTCTTAATGCAGTGAACAAGAAGGTTATTCTGGAATCAACCAACACATTATGAGAAGCAACTTTAATTGAAGCAATGCTTCAGAATTCTGGGTCTTCTTCAAATGGCAGGAAGGTGTTTTGAACTTGAAACAGGATCTCTTTTTCATTTTGAAGTCATAGCGATACAACAGCCAAACATCTACATCGCTTTATCTGACTGATGACGAACTTTCAGCAGTTGCTTCAGGATGACTGATAAAAGATTTTTTTTCTCCAGATAAATTTAACTTGCAACTAGCAAAAAAACCTAATTAACGGCTTTGTCATCATCAGGATCTTAACGCTTACAAAAAGCAAGGGATGGCTCTGCTTTCCAAGATGGGCGAATCGGTGAAATACGTCACAGGAAGCTATAAACTAAGAAGTCGGCCGTTGGAGTTTGCCGCCATCGGAGACTATTTAGATACCTTTTCTATGAAGCTGGGGACCATTGATAGAATAGCACAGCGGATCATTAAGGAAGAAGTGGGTGAGTAATGCTCATATGTTTCCCTTCTAAATGTGACTTCTGGACGTGGTTTAAAAACTCTGAGCTGCTTGCTAGAGCACAGGTGTCAAACTCGCGGCCCTCCAGATGTTCATGAACTACAATTCCCATCAGCCCTTGCCAGTATAGCCAAAGCTCTTGTTGGGAGGGACTGATGGGAATTGTAGTTCATGAACATCTGGAGGGCCGCAAGTTTGACACCCCTGTGCTAGAGTATCGGTGTTTGTGGAAGGTTCCCTTGCCGTTTGCTGGCTTCAAGTTCTTCCCCTCTAGTTTGCCAGTATTCTCTATCACTTTGAGAGGTTTGCTTTGAACTTCAAATGGGAAAGAGCATAAGGAAGAGAACAAACCCCCGACACTTTGGTGTGTAAATTGTCATCTGTAGTAAAGCCAAACTTTGTCTGTGTTCCTTAGACACTTTAGGGGAAAGAGTTGGCTATACCCAGCCTCCTGCAAATATTCTGTTCCTGTAAAGCACACAGAACCTTAGAACACATTCAAGATTTATTGCAGTGTATGCCCAAAGAGGGCATTATGTCACAAAAGCTTCTGACAGCTGCAAAGTTGTCAAAATAAAGTTAAGAACATAAGAACTAGCCTGCTGGATCAGACCAGAGTCCATCTAGTCCAGCACTCTGCTACTCACAGTGGCCCACGAGGTGCCTTTGGGAGCTCATGTGCAGGATGTGAAAGCAATGGCCTTCTGCTGCTGCTGCTGCTCCTGAGCACCTGGTCTGCTAAGGCATTTGCAATCTGAGATCAAGGAGGATCAAGATTGTTCCTGGGTTGCTGTGTGGTTTCCGGGCTGTATGGCCGTGTTCTAGCAGCATTCTCTCCCTGACATTTAAGCCTGCATCTGTGGCTGGCATCTTCAGAGGATCTGAAGCGTCAGGAGAGAATGCCTAGTGCTGTCATCCACAACGTTCAATGTTCAACCATGAAAGCGTTCAACAATACAAATTTGTTCCTCTTTCTAGGGGTCCTGCAAGTCTCTTTGCTGAAACCCACTAAAGACTCTGGAATCTATTCCCTCTGTAATCTATTCTTTGCTTTTCTTTGGAATACTGGAATACTGAACACTGAATACTGAAGGGTTTTTTGGGGGGCGGGGTAAATCCTTCTGAGGGAATTCCCTTTGTGGTGAGTTTATTGTGTTGCGAACTGGCCAAAAGTATGCCATAGCTGCTCACTCTCGACGGCCTAGGAGCAGCAGTGGCTTAGGAGGTTAAGAGCTCATGTATCTAATCTGGAGGAACCGGGTTTGATTCCCAGCTCTGCCACCTGAGCTGTGGAGGCTTATCTGGGGAATTCAGATTAGCCTGTACACTTCCACACACGCCAGCTGGGTGACCTTGGGCTAGTCACAGCTTCTCGGAGCTCTCTCAGCCCCACCCACCTCACAGGGTGTTTGTTGTGAGGGGGGAAGGGCAAGGAGATTGTAAGCCCCTTTGAGTCTCCTACAAGAGAGAAAGGGGGGATATAAATCCAAAGTCTTCTTCTTCTTCTATATTATGAGTTCATTCATTTTTTTTCTTTATTAAAAACCCTTTTATGCCACCTTTCCGCCCAGTCTGGGTACACGTGGCAACAATCATAAAAGCATGAATCCTTTTAAACAGTTAAACAAGACAGTTAAAATATAACACTCAATTAAACACATAAATGACTCGATGTAGGATTTTGTCAAGCATAAGAACTGTCTCACCTGACGCTCTTCTGGTGCACTCTCAAAACCCGGAAACTGGAACTGGACTGGGGCTGCTCTCATGGATGGCTCTCTTGCAGAATATCTGGTGGAACTTCGGGAGTATGGACCTGTTTACTCAACCTGGAGTGGGTTAGAAAGAGAACTGTCCGAACCTCTGGAGGGGGTGTCCGCCTGCATTGGGAACTGCTGTACGGCTCTTGAGGAACTGAGTGAAGATATGACAGAGGATTTCCTACCTGTTCTCAGAGAGTACATTCTTTACGCAGAGTCCATGAAGGTAAGGTGTATTTTTTTGTGTGACGAAGTGTGCACTCTTAGGGTTCATTTTAAAGCTCTGCTGGTGTTTGAATGGTTTGGGGATTGGTTTAATCCCCCATTCAATGTGTGCATGCCTGGCAATAGGTCCTTCTGTATTCTGGATCACTTTCTAGAGCCAGCGTGGCATAGTGGTCAAGAACAGGTGGATTCTAATCTGGAGAACCAGGTTTGATTCCCCACTCCCCCCACCTGAGTGCCAGAGGCTTATCTGGTAAACCAGATGTGTTTCCGCACTCCTACATTCCTGCTGGGTGACCTTGGGCTAGCCGCTAGTCACACTTCTTCAGAACTCTCTCAACCCCACCTGCCTCACAAGGTGTCTGTTGTGGGGAGAGGAAAGGAAAGGAGCTTGTAAGCCACCTTGAATCTCCTTTCAGGAGAGAAAGGTGGGGTGTAAACCCAAACTCTTCTTCTTCTTCTTCAAGTTGGGGAAGCAGACGTTGACAGGGGATTTCTAATCTCCCCTTGAACCCCTTTACTTATTTGATTCCTAATAATTTTGAAAGAGTTGAATGCAATGTTTACTTAGGTGCTATAAAAACTGTGTGTCCCTTGCCTCTGTGAGTCATACAGGTCAGATAACATCTATGGTGCAATCTCTTAGCACTGCTCTGGTAAGTGGGTAGCCTTAACCGTTGCCAGCAAGTGCTATCTAGAAGGAAAAGGAGTTGCCTTTCCAAAAGTGATTCAGAATATAGAGGGAAGTTTTCTGAGAATTGCACCTTAAAAAAAAATCTAGATGGTATATCCAACATGGTGCCAGCTGGTACCTTGCCTGGGTTTGCCAAGTGTTTTTCAAATGGGGCTGGATTTTTTTTACCTGGGATGGACCGTGATTGGCTGTTGGAGATCTGATTTGAAGTGCAGGTTAAAACATTGCTTGGGCCACTGCAGCACAAGTATCTACATTATGTGATGGAAGGTAAGTGGAGAGTAAAGAAGAAATTACTTTTAAACAATGCTCATTTTAAAGTATCATGTATCATGTTAAAGTGAGCGTTTACTTCAAGTGTTGTAGAGTCTCTATTAGAGTTATGCATAAACTCACTCACTGACATTTTGTGGTTGTGTTTGCTCCTTTGGAAGCCATTTTGTGGCCGCACCCGCTGCCGTGTGTCAAAAATTTCCAAGGTGCCTGTTCGAAGGCCTTCTTGCTATATGGCTAGGCTTGCAAGTGTATGGGAACTCTGCTGTGTTCAGCATATAAAGCATTTTACAATCCTAATCTTCTAAATATCTGTGAGTAGGTTATCATAGGAACCCAAAGACCAAGTCTGTACCCTTTGCATCAGTGCCCTAAAGCTGACTGGTACCTGTAGCCGTCAAATTTAATGACATGTCATTTTTAGGTAGAAAGTTAGCAGTGGAGGTAAGTATCTTTGTAAACTGTTGTGCATCCTCTTGCATTTAATCTATTTAACAGTCTTGAAACTAGTTTTTAACTTTAATTGGTCTTCACTGTTGAGAGTTCTGCCTGTTTGAGGGCCTCGCACTTCTCTTCTAGTTTACCAGAAGATAGCTGTAGCTGTCTTGATCGGCAGTAGAGCAGTTGAATTTCAGTTGAGTAGAACCTAAGAGACCAAACAATAATTTCAGGGCATGAGCTTTTGAAATGCTTCTCAACTGAAATCTAGCTGCTGTAATTTACCCGTTATATATAAGTTGTGGAAAGACCAGTATGCCTGTTATGCACTGTTTCAGGAAATGGAAAAGGAACCATTGAGAAGAGGCAGAATATATTGCTTGCAATTAGTTCAAGCCCCCTAGCAGAGCTTTTTGATATTAGGCAGATGGAGTAAGCTGTAAATATTTATATGCATTTTTCATGTGAGGCCTAAAGTATGTTAAATGGTTTTCAGATGGGCACACCACGCACGCACGCACTCACGCACGCACGCACGCACGCACGCACACACACAGAGCACAATCTTAAAAGAATTTTATGTGTGGCTTTTTTATCAAGTTCTCAATCTTGGTGGTGTTTTATTGTCTTTGACACTTTGTATGCAATAAGTGGGATATAATCTTCATTTCAATTCTGTCTTGTAGTCCATAGAAAGGTTTGGGGTGTATGTGTGTGGGTCACAAGCCCTCTTTCCAAGGCTCTCGGTTCTCACCCTTTAAGCTCAAAACATTGTCCCCAGCAAAATAAATATAGTCATTTTTATGGTTAATTTTTCCTCCTCCTTTCCTCCTCCTCCTTCCTGTTTTGTGCCTTTTGGGCTGATTCTGTATGGGCAAATTAAAACGGGTCGAGCATTTCGGGGGCGAGTTCCCATGGATATATAGAACTCGCCGCCAAAATACTGCTAATCTGGATTAGTGGCCAGAACCCAGGCGTTCACTCCCCGCTCCCATCCCTCCACCATTTTGGTGGATTCCCCAAGCAGACGCCATTAGAGGGGATACTCTAATAGGTGGCCCCCATGCCGTGCAGGGCTCGTGTATCTAATCTGGAGGAACCGGGTTTGAGTCCCAGCTCTGCCGCCTGAGCTGTGGAGGCTTATCTGGGGAATTCAGATTAGCCTGTGCACTCCAACACCTGCCAGCTGGGTGACCTTGGGCTAGTCACAGCTTCTCGGAGCTCTCTCAGCCCACCTACCTCACAGGGTGTTTGTTGTGAGGGGGGAAGGGCAAGGAGATTGTAAGCCCCTTTGAGTCTCCTGCAGGAGAGAAAGGGGGATATAAATCCAAACTCCTCCTCCTCCTCCTCCTCCTCCTCCTTCTTAAAACAGCGATAACCGAGACTCTTGCCTCCATCTTCTGTGGAAAAGTCTTTGACTTGTTCCGGACTTCCAGTGTGTTCTTTCTAGTGTAACTTCTCCGTTAATAATTGGCCTCTCTTAATGTACTTCAGTATTCTGTGGACCATTTTATTAGTCAAGGGCTGCTTGTTTGCAAACTGCTGACGTTCTTGTACCCAAGTAGAAATACCTGTAAAACTTGAATCAGCAGGCCCTTAAGATCTAATAGCTACAGTCAAAATGCCACAAAGCGACTGTGGTGCACGGGTGTCTTTTAGACCAAATTATAAAGTGCTGTTTTTAAGCTGGCAGCAAAATATAATCTTTGTAGCCAGCTGAAATCCTTCGATGATAAACGCATCTCTTTGAGCAATTACCTTGAAATCAGTTATGTGAAACGAAATGGTAGGGTTTGCTCCAGTGTCTGGTACAGTATGGTCTAACTTCTGAGGCACCATAAACGCAATGCATTGTTGACAAAGTATTTCCGTAGTGATCCCCTAGAAAAGTTTTGAAGAAGAGTTTGGATTTATATCCCCCCTTTCTCTCCTGTAGGAGACTCAAAGGGGCTGACTATCTCCTTGCCCTTCCCCCCTCACAACAAACACCCTGTGAGGTAGGTGGGGCTGAGAGAGCTCCGAGAAGCTGTGACTTGCCCAAGGTCACCCAACTGGCGTGTGTGGAAGTGTACAGGCTAATCTGAATTCCCCAGATAAGCCTCCACAGCTCAGGAGGCAGAGCTGGGAATCAAACCCGGTTCCTCCAGATTAGATACACGAGCTCTTAACCTCCTACGCCACTGCTGAAAGCTGTATTTATGCTTTTGAGTTGGAGCATCTGTTTTCGATCGGTAGTGTTGAATAGAATAGCACATGCCAGTACTTTGCTTGACTTGCGTAGTGCCGGAATCCTATAATTTAGAAGTTGTGTTGAAGTGAGGTTGTTAATACTATTGTGCCTTACTTAAAATGAATTCTTGGTTTATAGCGTTGTTGGTTTCTCAAAGGATAGCAGAATCTAATGAATTTGTTGTATTGTGGAGCTGGACACGATGTCTTCAGATTAGCTGGATCATGCTCTTGTTAGAATCTTTTGTAAGGCTGGGTCTTTAAAATGGTGTCTTTGTATCAGTAAGTAAATCAATATCCAATTCTCAACGTGGTCTCATCTGTGGATACTCTAACCTGGAGGCTGGGGCCATGAAGAACAGTTGTGTGCATTGGTTGCTGACAGAAGAGCTTCCTGATATTTATTTATTTATTTGTTTATTTCTTGGATTTTTATACCACCCCATCCCCGAAGGGCTCTGGGCGGTGTACAACATAAAATCCATACAGCATCAGATAAAAGAACTACTACTAATCAATAAAACTCACTAAAACTCCATGTAAACAGCGGTTAATACAGTTAAATAATTAAATAAGAGGCGTCCAGAAAACCCACATTTAAAACCTTCCCCAAAGAGGGAGAACAGCGGGCCCCTCAATATGAGGGTTACCCTGATGTAAAACAGCACAGGGAGCAAAGAGGGGCATCACCATCAGCGGCTGGGCACTCCAAAGGCCCTGTGGAACAACACAGTCTTACAGGCCCTGCAAAACTCATCAAGATCCCACAGGGCCCGGACAGCTGGAGGAAGGGTGTTCCACCAGGCCGGGGCCAGAGCTGTAAAGGTCCTGGCCCACGTGGAGGCCAGCCTGATATTTATTTATTTATTTGTTTATTTCTTGGATTTTTATACCACCCCATCCCCGAAGGGCTCTGGGCGGTGTACAACATAAAATCCATACAGCATCAGATAAAAGAACTACTACTAATCAATAAAACTCACTAAAACTCCATGTAAACAGCGGTTAATACAGTTAAATAATTAAATAAGAGGCGTCCAGAAAACCCACATTTAAAACCTTCCCCAAAGAGGGAGAACAGCGGGCCCCTCAATATGAGGGTTACCCTGATGTAAAACAGCACAGGGAGCAAAGAGGGGCATCACCATCAGCGGCTGGGCACTCCAAAGGCCCTGTGGAACAACACAGTCTTACAGGCCCTGCAAAACTCATCAAGATCCCACAGGGCCCGGACAGCTGGAGGAAGGGTGTTCCACCAGGCCGGGGCCAGAGCTGTAAAGGTCCTGGCCCACGTGGAGGCCAGCCGCATCATTGAGGAAAAAAGGCCTTTTGCCTAGCAGTGGACTTGCAGCTTGTGGCCAGGGCCCACTCTTCAAGCTCGAACTGGACGGAGGATGTAGGAATCTCTCAGAAATGGGAGAACATTTCTCCTGTTCAAGCTTTCTGGAGTGCCTACTGGGGAATTACTTTTCACAAATGGAATTACTCTACACTAACTTATACACTTCTGCTCAAATTCTAGGTCGCAGATACTGATCAATTGTGTATTATAGGCACAGCGTGCTAGATATCGATCAGTTGTGTACTGTAGGGACACGGTTTCTATTAGTAGATGAAACCTTCATGGATGGTCTCAAGTTGACCTTGATAGTCCATAGGTTATGAGATTGATATGTTGAGCCGCTCTGTGCTGATCACGTTCCACGATACTTGAAGTTGACTGTTCAGAAGATAAAGGAAAGATAGTTGTCTCCTGAGTCCATTTTGATAGCATTTCATAAAGTCCTGCCTTCTCTGGAAAGAATCTGTACAATTGTTAAGAGGAGTTGGGATCTCTGTCTGCTTTCAGCAATGAGAAATAGAACCTTTTTCTTGGTATTCTGTGTATTAAGTTCCCTCCTTGTATTGGTACTTTAATTTATATACCGCCCGAGATGCTCATCTGACCTTTGAGTGCTAAGTGATTGATTGTTTTTATTATTGATTTACTGTTTATTATACATTAATCTGTGGTTGGTTGCTTTCCTGGTGCATATCTGAGTATTTTTTTGAAATATTTTTTGAAATCCTAGCATATTTTAGTTTAGCTTCTATTCCTCCCCCATACATTTCTTTATTTGATAGAATCTTTTGGCTGGACGAGGGACCGTTCATGAGAGTGTGAAGAAAGGCATTCCAAGTTGTTGAGCAACTTGCTGTTGTACCTGTCAAATCTTATTACCCAAGCCTTTTACAAAATTGATTGCTTGAACACAAGAACTCCATTTAAGAAGAAACCTCTGTCTTTTTTCCTGTTCTAGTTCTCCCCCTCCCCATTGGCACTGATTTCAACTTGATCTCAAACACACGGCTATATAAGCAGTGATAAACACACAACTAAATGAAACAAACATTGCAACTAGTTTATAACTTAGTGAAAAGGCCTTGAATAAATGTGACTCTTAGCCTTTCCTTTAATTACAGCATATTTATTTCTTTTCCCTTTTAGAATGTCTTGAAGAAAAGAGATCAGGTTCAAGCAGAATACGAAGCCAAACTAGAAGCAGTTGCTCTGAAAAGGGAAGACCGACCCAAGGTAATTGTTTTGTAATAATAATTTTTTAAAAAACCTGTCTTCTGGAAAACAAAACCCGAACTAAATGTCTTCTGGTTCTGTTGGGTTTTCTGGGCTGTGTGGCCGTGGTCTGGTGGATCTTGTTCCTAACATTTCGCCTGCATCTGTGGCTGGCATCTTCAGAGGTGTATCACAGAGGGAAGTCTGTTACACACTGTGTCCAGAGAGAAAGAAATGTTTTGGGTATATATTGTCCATGTTCCAGGGTGGGGAACCAATCAGTAAGTGTTTGGGTGGAACTTGTTATGCACACAGTCCGGAGAACCCACCAGAACCAGTTGAATCTGGCTGTGAAAGCCTTCGACAATACATTAAATGTCTTCTGTTTCTTATGGAAGTTCTCTAATGCCAGGAAAAATCCATCCTTGGGTGATAAGTGACATAGCTAGCCATGTATTGTCGAAGGCTTCCCATTCGTACTGGATTCTCATTCTCACTGGACACAGTCCAGTAAAACATTCCCATTCTCACAGGACTGAAACATTCTCATTCTCACTGGACACAGTGTGTGACAGACTTCCCTCTGTGATACACCTCTGAAGATGCCAGCCATAGATGCAGGCGAAATGTTAGGAACAAGATCCACCAGACCACAGCCACACAGCCTGGAAAACGCACCACAACCAATAGCTAGCTATGTTTCAAAGTTAATTTCTCATTACAAAATGTAGGGGCCCCCAATATTGAACAGATGTGTAATTTGTATTTTTAGATTATTCTATCACAAGTTATGGGGTTGCTGAGTTTGGGTGGCTTTAAAAAGAAGGATTTAGACCACTTCCATCACCGGATTGGATTAAGAAGAAGAAGAGCTTGGATTTATATCCCCCCTTTCTCTCCTGCAGGAGACTCAAAGGGGCTTACAATCTCCTTGCCCTTCCCCCCTCACAACAAACACCCTGTGAGGTAGGTGGGGCTGAGAGAGCTCCGAGAAGCTGTGACTAGCCCAAGGTCACCCAGCTGGCGTGTGTGGGAGTGTACAGGCTAATCTGAATTCCCCAGATAAGCCTCCATGGCTCAGGCGGCAGAGCTGGGAATCAAACCCGGTTCCTCCAGATTAGATACACGAGCTCTTAACCTCCTACGCCACTGCTGCTCTAATTAAAACACGCTCTTTCGCGCATGGCAGAATCTTTCATTCATGGAAGGCAGAACCAAACAGATCGAGTCATGGGACGAAGGGAAGGATGTATTTCCATTTTACTTCAATGACTTACAGCTGTTGTATTAGACTCGAGGCAACTCTTATATTGTACAGAAGCGGTCCACATCTGAATTCCAGATGTTTGGGGATAAATTTCAGGTGATGAAGACTGCTTTCCAGAAGTATTTGGCTTTTCACTGTTGACAACAGAATATTGGATTAGATCTGGTGGGATCTAACAAAGCAATGACTACTTTGTCAGCGCATCAGGAATTTTAAAGCTTTCCTTCCATTCGTCAATTAGCAGTAGCTTGAAAGGTGACGCTTATTCGCAAGCAGACATCTGTAGGATCATGACATCAGCCTCTTAGGAACTGTGAATACAGTTTGAAGCCAGCCGATTTGGGGCGGGGGGGTCCTCCCAAGTATGTTTCTTTTGGATTGCAGCCTGAATTCAAAGTCTGCACACATGGGCACGGTACACAGTTGCTCAGAGTTCTTTCCAAGCGAATGTCTGTAGCACTGTAAAATTTCCATTCTCAAATGGAGCTTTCCTTTCGCCACACCCTGGCCGATTATGCGCAAGGCACCTGCTGCGCAATGGGGGCAAATGTCTGTCACAGCAAGATTTCTTGTACAGATGTATTTTCTCAAGCCCCACTTTCACTTTCTAGTCTCGCCACAGCAAACGAAACCACGTCTAGCAGAAATTTAATTTTGCCTTACCACCAGAGGGGGGAGATTTTCCAGTGAGCACAGTTTTGCCCTGGACCTCTTTCCTCTACCCGCCGCCAGCCTGCCTAGCTCCCCTCTTCCCACTCTTCGCACTGCCATCCATGCCTTCTCCCTTGCCCCTCCCTCCGTTCTGTCGGCTCCTTCCTTCTCTAAATGCTCACATTGACATATCAAAGTATCGATATAACAGAGTTTGGTTTTTGCAAAGAAGAGCACAAGCAGGGTCTCTTTCTGGGTCCAGTCTACCTCCTCCTCTGCATCTGTCATCCCTAATGATTGGGAGGGCTTTTAAAAGCTTTTTTTCTAGACAAGCCTCTTTTAAAAAATAAGCCTCTCTCCCTTAGCCACAGCAGCTGCAGCTGCAGAGAGAGAGAAAATGGAGGGGAAGGCAGGGAGAATATCAGCTCTATTGTATTGGGACTTCTGAGTTTTATCAGATCTCTGCCTTTAAGTGGGGTGGAGTTAAGAGAACCAGGAAACAGACGCTTGAGACTAGTTCAGGGAGGACTCGGCTGCCTCCTCGCGTGTAAACAGAGAACCGCAAGGAGACCACGCTTCAGCCCCACTGGGCAGCTAAAAGGCCTGAGCTGAGTGTTCCATGAGTTATGGGCCTCTCTAAACTTGCCTCCTTAACACTTCTCGCTCCACCAGATAGCACATTTCCCTTCTTCATTGTATGCACTGGGATCTTGCTTTAGAGCAGAGGTCTGCAACCTGCGGCTCTCCAGATGTTCATGGACTGGCAGGGGCTGATGGGATTTGTAGTCCATGAACATCTGGAGAGCCGCAGGTTGCAGACCCCTGCTTTAGAGCCTCGGTTCCTTCTTATCTCATCTCTCAGGCTCCCCTGCCTGCCCTTAAGTTTCAAATCATCACTTCCTTTAGGCTCCCTTTTCTTGGTTGGTTGCCTGTTCTGCACCCTTCGTTCAGCCCCTCAGATTCCCCTCATTTTTGCTTCTCATTCTTTTTGGTCATTCACTTCTAGAAACTGAAATCTTAAGGCATCGGGGCAATGTTCCGCTTCTTGTGTGGAAGCTGGCTGCAAACTGCTTTTGTTCGGGGGTCATCTGAGCAATTCGTGACATCATAACAACTGGGCCAGTCAGTGTTCCAGGCTTCATCACCATAGGAAAGATATAGTGCAAATCCTGGGGAACTGTCCATAATCTAGGGATGACTTAACGCCATATGGGTGGTGTTAGAGGGCTTCGGGGAAATTTGACTTTTGGGCCAGGGCTTAGTAACGACTCATTAGCATTTTCACTTTTGTACTGTCCCATGAGCCAGATTAGTATGCAAGTGTGTGTCGACACAAATACATGTTCAAATGCTGAGAAGTTAGTACTGGCCCAGGGAAGGGTGGGGAATGGTAAGGAAGTTATCTGCTACTTAGATTCTCAGCTTACAATAAGGAGGAGCAGTGGCGCAGCGGTTAAGAGCAGCTGCATTCTAATCTGGAAGAACCGGGTTTGATTCCCCGCTCTGCCGCTTGAGCTGTGGAGGCTTATCTGGGGAATTCAGATTAGCCTGTGCACTCCCACACACGCCAGCTGGGTGACCTCGGGCTAGTCACAGCTTTTTGGAGCTCTCTGAGCCCCACCTACCTCACAGGGTGTTTGTTGTGAGAGGGGAAGGGCAAGGAGATTGTAAGCCCCTTTGAGTCTCCTACAGGAGAGAAAGGGGGGATATAAATCCAAACTCTTCTTCTTCTTAATCTGCTTCTAAGATTCCACATTCACTAAAGGAACTGAGTCATTTGGGTCTCATTAGCGGTGTCTCTTGACTCACTTTCTCAAGAGTAGTTACCTCAGTGGTTGTGCTTGAATGAATATTTAATTGTGGATGCTTGTCCATCAAGCCACTGAAGTGAAAAAGCTTTAAGTCTTCATTAACTTCAAACTGAGATATTATCACGGCTATTAATTTTAAAGATTAATGTGTACGGCTCTTTAACTACTGCCACTTGCTTGAACGCAATAGAAATAGAATTCTCTTGGTTTTTTGCTTTGGTTTTCCTTTGGTAAATTAAAAAGGACACTGTGGCTTAAATTCTGTACTGGTCACTTCCAGTATCTAAAGGATTCAACATGATGTTAGATGCATGATTCAATTTTATCCTTACAACAATCCTGTGAAGTAGGTTAGACTGAAAAGTTAGTGGCAAACCAAGCTTTGTTTGTTTGTTTATTCCATTTGTGCCCCGCCGCCCACCGAAGTTCCAGGATGGCTAACATAATGGAGTTGAAAGCCCCGTTAAAAGATACGATCTTAAAAACATAAAACATTAACATTAAAGCCCACTGTAAAACATCCTTTAAAAACAGTCAATTACATCATCATTAAAAATTCCCACCCCACCCTCCCCCTCCCTCTCAGCTGCCATCGATGCGGGGGACCCTGTGGGGGTCACACATTGAAGGCCTGGGTAAAGGGGAAGGTATAACCAGGCGCTGAAACCCCTAAGTGTCGGGGCTGGCGAATTTCTGCAGGGAGGCTGTTCCACAGCTTGGGGCCTCTCTCAATCCCACCCACCTCACAGGGTGTTTGTTGTGAGAGGGGAAGGGCAAGGAGATTGTAATCCCCTTTGAGTCTCCTGCAGGAGAGAAAGGGGGGATATAAATCCAAACTCGGCAGCAGAAGGGATCACCAGGTGGGCCTCCCCACTTGACCTCAGTGCACCAGCCGGCTCATATTATGTAGGCGCTCCTTTAGATAGGTGGGACCCAAGCCATTTAGGGCTTTAAATATGATTGTCAATACCTTGAATTGGGCCCAATAGTGAATGGGGAGCCAGTGCAGTTATTTCAAGGCAGGTGTTATATGCAGCCAGCCAGGTTGACCCATTTTGCACCAGCTCCAGCTTTTGAACCATCTTCAAGGGAAGCTCCTTGTAAAGCGCATTGCAGTAATCAAGATGGGAGGTTACCAGGGCATGCAGTGCTGTGGCCAGGTCCCTTCTGTCCAGATAACGGTGAAGCTGGAAAACAGCTGGAGCTGCTGATAGGTACTCCAGGCCACCGTTGCCACCTGTAATTCCAGGGACTGGGCAGAAACCAAGAGCACCCCCAGATCTCGCACTCGATCCTTCAGGGGCAATGCCGCTCCATCCAGCACTGGGTGCCCTCTGATCTCCTGGACTTGGGGACCCGCTACCCACCTCCATCTTATCTGGATTCAGCCTCAGTTTTTTGGTCCTCATCCAGTTCATCCAAGTTAGCAAGTCAGGTTCAATCAAGCACCCCGCCACTGGAATCCCAGTGACCCTTAGCCAGCCCAAACAATAGTGTAGCCAGTGTGCTGTTGGGGAACTTAAGATTCTTTGATGGCAGAGAAGGGGGCAACAGCTTGACAAGGGGTGGGTCACACATGTTGAAGTAATTGAGGGATTACCTTGGCGGAGGGGTGACACTGCTGGTGTGTGGCTGCTGCTGGTCTCCCCTGGCTCCAGGAAGTGGCTCAGGGTGCTGTGCCTCCCCTTGCTCTGGGGGCGTGGCCGGGGGAGGAGCCGACATTAGTTGGATTCTTCCCAGCCATTCACCCATTAATGCTGTTGGCGGGGGATTCGGACTTACGCGATCTTTTTGGTCTGCATAAGTCTATCCAGCTCCAAAGAGGCTTCTTGACGGCTGTTTTGTTTTGTAAGCCTCGCCACGCCACCGAGAAGCCTCCCTGGGAGCGGCAGGGCGGTGCAGTTGCGCCACTGCCACCACCCACCTCACTCAGATGGGCGATTTGTGTGTTTGGACAGATGAGGAACCATCACAGGTCAAAATTTGTGGTCGTCCCACTCCAAGGCAGCAATCTCTTTTTAATGGAATTAGTTGAGACTTGGAGTGAAGCGGTGACTTCTGGTTGGTCTTCGTTGCAGAAGACAGGCTGGGGTGGTTGTTTTTTGCCCAGCCATGCTAACAGATTCTCTCTCTCTTCAGGTGCCCACAGATGTTGAAAAGTGCCAGGACCGAGTAGAATGCTTCAATGCGGACTTGAAGGCTGATATGGAAAGATGGCAAAACAACAAACGTCAAGACTTCAGGCAGCTACTGATGGGGATGGCAGATAAAAACATCCAATATTATGAGAAGGTAAGACCATAGTTGAGAATCGTTCACGGGATAACTGAAGCTCCTGTATCATAACTCAGTTTAGTTTGACCATGATGACATCAAGCTGCTTTAGACAACAGGACCACTTGGCACACTACCTGTATTGCTTAATAAACCCTGCTCAAAGGAGAGCCATAATGCTCGCCAGGTTTAATGTTATGCCTTCTACCTTGCTACACGGCAGATTTAACAAGCAAGAAAAGGCTAAAAGATTGTGCCCATGTAATGATGGCTCAGTTGAATCTCGGGCCCACCAATTATTACACTGTTTCAGATTCAAGGAAATCAGATCCAAGTATGTGAATCATACTCCTTTACATTTACCCGGTCTCCCCGATTTATTTACATTACACTACTTGCTGGACAATCCTGATCCTTCTCTCTGTATGATAGTGGCAGACTTTCTCCTGGAAATTACTAATATGTTTTTTAATCAGTTTTTTACTATTGTTGTACTGTTGTCTATGCCAGTAAAGGCTTTCTACATTTTAAAGCTGCTTTAGACTGAGTCAAACCAAGGACGATATTGTCTCCTTCGACTGGCAGTATCTTTCCAGGGGTGCTGGTGGAGATGTTTCAGATCACACCGCGACTTGATCCCTTTAACTGGAGTGATTGAACGAGGGGTCTTCTGCACACCAATCAAGCGCTCCACTACTGTGCCATACTTGGCTTGGCAGTTCGCATGTAGGCAGCCTGGATGTAGATGGCCCAGCTATTATCATCACTCAAGTCCATGGGGCCTCTTTCCTTTGCTCGCAAGTAACTAGCAATAGTGCTTAAGCTGTTTTTCCTTATCTGCCTTATTGAGGGAGTAACTTCCTGTCCCAAAAACAATGTCTCTTTCTCACTGTCCTTTCACATGCTGATACAGTGGTATCTTGGTAATCGGTGCCTTCAGTAATTGCCGATTTCGGTGTTCACCAATTGCCGGCCACTGTCTTCCGCACTCGGGCGTCGTTGGTAGCCTCGGTTTCCGCCGACTTCCGAGGCTACTCAAATGGCGTTGCGTGAACACAAATGGTGCTGCGCCAATGCAAATGGCGTTGCACGTGCACAAACAGTGTTTGCACGTGCACAAATAGCGTACCTCGGTGTTCGCCGTTTTTGATGTTCACCAACCATTGCTGGATGGATTACCGGCGAACACCGAGGTACCACTGTATCCGAGGGTGAGGGGATACTGGGTTGAGTCAAACTGTAACCTCCAGGTATATACCAGGGGCCAGAGAGCCAAACCCCAGTTTCAGCTATCTGGCCATTGGGCTGACACAATTCTAATAAAGCTCTTGAGCCGTTCTTGAGACTTGTTATTGACTGGGGTAACAAACCCTTTCAGTTCCCACCCCCAAAGTGAAATGGAGCACTTCAGAATTGCTGCATTAATATGTAGCGTAACCCAGTTACCTTTTTCTGCACTGCTTCTACTTATGTGGTCTGAAAGCTGCTCAGTTGAGGTGGTAGGCAAAGCATTTGGTGACTGTTGAGGACTGGTTTTGTGCAGTTTCAGGCTACCCAGAAATACTGATGTAACAATCTGAAAATGTGTTTACTGAGCAGGGCCTCCACAAGAGAATGCGTAGTTGGTCCCTCATGGGACGCCATAGAGGCAGTGTTGAGCAGGCTGGTTCATTGATCTAATTCTTTTTTGGATGAAAGATGGATCAGTACCTTAGATGTGTTTTCAGACCTTAGATGTGTTTTCAGACTCACCCTTTTCCCAAAGTGTACCAGTTTTGCAAACTGCTAACATCATCTTAACGAGTAAAATAATTTAAGGAATCAACAAGCCAGAATTCACCGTCTCATCAGATTTGTTACTTATTTATTTTTGGATTTCTAGGCCGCCCATTCCCGGAAAGGGCTCAGGGCGGCGTACAATCAATAAACACTCAAAATAAATACAGTTTAAAGCAATTAAATCATAACCAACAATTCAGAACAGTAAAACTCAGTAGCAAAGATGGCGACTTCCCTACACTGACCCACAGGAGGCTTAGATGTAACAGGGCCCAGCTGGCCAGATGGAAAAGCCTGGCAAAACAGCTCCATCTTGCGGGCTCTGTGGAACTCATTTAAATTCTGCAGGGCCCTGATCTCCGGCGGGAGCTTGTTTCACCAGGTAGAGGCCAGGACCGAAAAGGTACAGAGTTTTAGGTAGTCTAGCATCTTGTTTTAAAATGTAACCAGCTCCTTTTGATGCATTGCTGGCATGCCCTCATGGTTCCTGCTGGGGTGCAGGAAACCCTGCACCAGAGGCGTTCCTCCCATTGGGCAAAGTGGGCAGCTGCCCAGGGCCCCACCTTGTGGTGGGCGACAAAATTGCAGGTTCGTTTGTGGGAGAGTTTGTATTTTCAGTGTTTTTCTGTTTTTGGCCTGCTGTGTGGCATGGCCCATTGCTGTGTTCAGATTTGTGAGTTGGGGCATGTTCTATAATGTGATGCTGACTTTGAAACGACCTGGTGGAAAAAATCATTGTTTGGTCACGGTGGGGGAGGGTGGCCGCCCAAGGGGGGAGGGGGAAATCAAACTCAGGTTTTGCCCAGGGCTCCAGTTTGCCTAGGTATGCCTCTGCCCTGCACATATGAGATTTACGTACCGGTAATTTGGCAGTTGGTAATTTGACAGCTGCTTCTCTGTTCGAGGCCTATACGTGTGTATAAATATCCATCCATACAAGTAGCTTCTACCTTGCTGATACTTTTTTGCCCGGGGTGCGACTGCAGTACTGCACATTTTGGGGCAAACTTTGCCTTGTCCTTATTTAATAAAAGTGCCCTTGTGGCAGGTGTAGTCCTAAAAATGCAGCGGCATTGCCCAAGATGCCCAGGCTGCACCTGTTCACACAAAACATTTTGGGCTTGCAGAACTTACCCTGCACGTTTGTGATGACAGAGAAGATACTTACAGCTGCCCTATTGTGAACACAGGTATTTCTTTGTTGGCTGAGAGAGCACGTTAACACTCGGGGTTCACTGAGTGCCAGCTGGGGCAGAGAAAGACTGAAGTAACAACAACAAAGAACCTTTATTGGCATAACAACATTATATACACAGATCCACTTAACCAAGTAGAGGGAAACTAAAATAAATGTACAGGTAGAGAAGGCTGATGTTCAGGATTTGCTCCTAAAGCGCTGTTTTATATACAAATCCAAAAATTTGGTGACTGCATCGTTTGCATCACTACTGGGGCTGTCCAACAGAAAGGTAATCTTTTGCAAGTCAGATGCATACTCTTTTTTGAGTAGCAGAGGTGACAAGTATTTGACTCTGGGTCCTGTGTAAAGTGGACAATAAAGTAAAATATGGTCTATAGAGTCAACACAATTCCCGTTGCATATGCATAGCCTTTGGCGGTAAGGGGCTTTAGTAAATCTCCCTGCTGATACGGCTGATGGAAGGGCATTGCAACGGGCCAACATCATTGCTCTAAGGAGCCTGGGCACGGTTATCTGGTGCAGATATTGAGCCCCCTTATTACCAATGTAGGTGATACCTAGAGCTAAAGGAGAGCAAGTCCTGGAAGCCTTTTCGAGTGACTGAAGTATTGATTGTTGGATTTATTTGACCTGCTTTTTTTCCTTTCTTTTTGTCCCGCTAGTGCCTTACGGCGTGGGAATCTATTATACCACTCTTGCAAGAGAAACCTGAGACCAAATAAGAAGCCGCCCTTCTCTCCCCCCCTCCCCCGCACACGATGGACCTCTGACCAAGTGCACAGTACCACTGGAGACACACCTTTGCACGATTTTGTGTGATTTTTCTCTTCCCCTTCCCAACTTCCAGATGAATCGTTGCCTGTGCTGAATCTTGGGACAGACTAACTTGTGGTAGCTTTCAGGTCCACGTTTTTGCCCACCTTTTTATCAAACCACCTGAGTTGGCCTATGAGGTGATCCCTTCCTTGGCTGATGGGCAGATGGCTACACAGGGATTTATTCTTCTCTTGGACCAGTTTATATTGAATGAAGCTGCTCAGTGGAACACTAAAATAATAATAAAAACCTCTTAAATGCAAGGTGCCAATACATCTTTATTGCCCTCCCTTTTTCTTTCTAGCCGAGTTGAGGAGCGGTTGATTGTGCAAGAGAAATAGTTTTCCTCCCCTTCAAAACCCTTTGTTAAAACTTTTTCATGTGCGATTATGAATAGTGAAGGTAACTGCTGGATTCTATACAGTTTTTGGATCATCTTGTGTTTTTTTGATTGGCTGAGCAAGACTGGGGGAAGGAATTAAATAGCCTGATAGAATGTACTAGAAACTTAGCCACATGTTCATGAAGAAACCTCTGTAGTTTGACCTTCAGGTAATCCATTTTCCACAGCATTGCTAGCCATTTTGGGGAGCTGAAAGAAGGGGAAGATGTCAGATGATTATCCAAAGAATACAGAAGGTTTTTAAAAATCCAGCTTGATTGTTTTCCTCCCTCTAGGTCTGCTGGCATTTTTGTCTTTCGATAAAGCTCCTCTTGTGGGGCCCAAATCTTGTTAAACATGTAACACAATTTCACTTCAAACGTAGCTGTAAAAATTGACATAGGTGAGGGGAGAGTTCAGTGTGTGGAGGAGGAGAGAGGACCAATCCGGTTTACATGTACGCTGCCGTCATGTTTCATATGACATGTTAGTAGTGATAGCAGAAGGGACAAAATGCTCAAGCTAACATTTTTTGGGCTGAACATTGCAAGCACTACCGCAGCGATGTTTCTTTCATGGTCTTTAATGTCCCATTGTTAGCTTAAGGAAGAAAACTTGCCAGACAGACGGCAGATCCAGAACATCTGCTTTGCTTATCTTTTCTCACAATCACGAAGCCAAGGAGATCCTGCAGAAATTGCCTTTTATGTCGATGTGTATGCCTGATGCTCGAAACTAATATTGTGCTGAACTGTCACACCACAACTGTACCACCCTATTCGTGCAATTGTCTGTTTATCTTCCATCACCCCCACTTCTTTTAAGTGCTCACTTCCGTTCATTGTTTTGGCAAGAGTGTTTAGACGGTTCAGAGATCAGATATAAACATGGCGGTCACCCCCTCTCATCCTTTCATTTTATTTTTATACAATAGCATACATATATCCCATGATTTCCTCTCCCCTTCTGATCCTTTCTAGTATTTCTTATGCCACCCTCCCAAATGTTTAACACACACATTTGAAAAGAAGTTTGGCGGGCCTGATATTTTTGTGTGTGTCCTAATCCACTTTTAACTGTCAGCTCTTGAGACAAAATGTGGATTCGTCAGGAAGGTCACCTGCTCATGACTTCATAGAAGCCCATCTTTATCACTGTATTCCTAAAAGAGTTGGTGGGTGGAGTGGGCAGGGATGTAAATAATGGCATCGCCACGTGAAGAAATACCAGTCACACAATTTGTAGCTGGTTTCAATTGGCACGTGAGTCCAAATAAAGAGAAAGGTATACTTGATTGTAGAGGCACATATATAGATGAAGCATTCACATCTGTGTGTGCAAGAAGAGGAAATGTCTCAAGACTAACTTAAAGATTACTCAGAAGATACATGAACCATCTCACAATGGGTTTTTTAAAAACTGACCAGTTATATATGTGGATGGGGACTGTTTCTTTACTTAAATCCACTCTCTGCCCTTCCAGATTCCCATATGTGAGATAAAATACAGGATTTAAAAAAAAAGCAGATTGGGGAAAGCAGTAAAATGGGAACTGGAAGGAGGGAGGAAGTTAAGTAGATCCCCTTCCTGTCTCCACTCAAACTAGTCGGCTACAAGCGGCAATTTTTCTTTGATAAGCTCTTCGTTTTGTCTATGTAATATTTTGGTTGGCCCCAAGATGGCGCCCATTACAGGCACTTTTGGTGAGAACTCACAATGGGATGGGGGTGGGGAGTCTCAATTAATCAGTAATATCTTTTTTGTCTGTTGGGATTTGGAGCAATGGTGGTTTTTTTCCAGTCCTCATCTGCTCAAGTGTAAACTTAAGACTTCATTTTATGAAGTGGAAATTCTGTTTGTGATGAATATGGTGCCTTGGGTGACAGTAATCGCTCCCATTGGGTTTAAGTTACACATCTCCCAAAGGGATTCGAAACTTAGTGATTTCTACAATTGCTGTGTTAAGAACACTGTAGAAGCAAGTCTCAATGAACTTGGAGGGTTTCTCAAACCCTCAATCATTAGGCCAGGTTTAGCTTTTCCAATGTCACTGAGGTCCCATTTTATTTATTATTGCAGACCAGTTATTTTATAGGGATGGGAGGAACTACATAGTTTTAGTCCTTTTGACCTCATATACTTTCATTTCTCCTTTCTCCTCCCTCTTAATAGAATAAATACTTTGGAGGAATGACCAGCTGTAGACATTTTCCCCAGCACCCATCTATCTTAATTTGTCCTTCTTCCAAGTTATTTCACTGTTTGAACGATTTATATTAATTGTGTTTTCGGGACTTGATATCCAGGCTAAGCATTGGGTATGTTCAGTTCATCCTTTACCTCACAGATGAATTCACTAGGTAGCTTCTAGCTAACAACTTCTGTCGTTCCTACGTGACAGAATTGGGGAGTGTGAAATGGATGAAGATACTGATTTGCCTTATAGGGTGATTTGTAATGATTCCTGGGGTGTAATGGCTTGGATCCAGATGAACAAATCCATGGATGGAAAGACTTATGTCTCGAGGGGATGATTTTTCTCAGCTTCTCCCTCCTACTGCAGCCCCAAATGGTTCCCCCTTACATGGGTCCTCAGGAGGGGGAAGATATAAAAGTCATACTCTCTAGGTCGGAAACCTTCTGTCCATGGAAACAGTGGGATGGATCAAAGCCATTGTATATTTGAAGCGTTCCGGAATATTTGAAGCACTGTGTAAATGCTAGCTCTCTTGAGACTTGGATGTGGGAAGACAGAAAAGTTGGACTTAGTGGCTCCATGGCTACACGTGTGTTTTGGTCGTTAAGAATTAGCTTTAACTTTTCGCGTGAGCAATTCTCATGTAATCCCCAAAGAAGTTCTGTATGTTCTTACATCATGGCGTCCATCATCTGTTCTGTGTGACGCCTTCATGGACTTGAGGTTCTTTTCCAGAAATATGTTTTAGTGAAGACATTTTTCCTAGCAACAAATAATTCAGAAGGGTTTCTACAGTCTGGAACATAACCACATTTTCTCATTTGATGACTGATCAAGCAAAGAAGTTTGATGCAGCGGCTGGTGGTTAAAGCATCCAGAAATAACCCTGAGCTTGTGTCACAATGTGTAGGATCAAAGTATCCAATTGTGCATCAATTGCAATGATTGGTGGTACTCTGACAGGAAACAAGAGATGTAGGCTGGTGCTGCATGGAACGTTGATATATTGTCGAAGACTTTCACAGCCGGATTCAAATAGTTGTGGGTTTTCTGGGCTGTGCGGCCATGGTCTGGTAGATCTTGTTCCTAACATTTCACCTGCATCTGTGGCTGGCATCTTCACCAGCCACAGATGCAGGCGAAACATTAGGAACAAGATCTACCAGACCATTGGCCACACAGCCCGGAAAACCCAGAACTTTGATAGTTTGAGGAAGAATTTTTTAATGTATTGTCAAAGGCTTTCACGGCCTGAATCACTTGGGTGCTGTGGTTTGCGGGCTGTATGGCCGTGTTCTAGCAGCATTCTCTCCTGACGTTTCGCCTGCATCTGTGGCTGGCATCTTCAGAGGATCTCACAGTATATATACTCCACTTGCTTTCCATTCCTACTATCAGATCCTCTGAAGGTGCCAGCCACAGATGCAGGAGAAACGTCAGGAGAGAATGCTGCTAGAACACGGCCAGACAGCCCGGAAACCACACAGCACCCAAGAATTTTTTAGATGCCCCAAGATATTTCCAAAATTGGTGTGCTAAGCTTGAGCCAGAGGGAATAAGTTTCATTCACAATGAATGAACACAATGAATGAACACATGCTTAATAGGGTAGCTACGGTGCTTTCGTTCCAACAAGCGAGACTGGCGAGGTTACTGTCCAAATACATTTTCCTTTCTTATTTTGACCAAGTTTTTCTTACTTTGAAGCTCTTTTTAAAAAGTCAATCATTTCTAAACAGGGCCAGATTAAAACTGTTGTTTCTTTTACCAAATATTTTTTGACAGATGTAAAATGGGGGCTTTTACATATAGTTACAAAGATGAAAATGTTTAGTTTTTTTTCTCCCTGATACTTTGTAGTATAAGTGTTTACGTGAACATCATATTGATGTTGATCTACATTCCACCTCCTTTCCAAGTTTTAGCTACAGAGCATGCTTTGAATAACCCATTTTGCTCTTAACGTCTACTCTTAAGTTGGTGGCATTTAAGTTTCCCACTCAACTTACAGGGGATGTCCAAAAATAAACAAAGGTGTATTGGGTCATT
Organism: Sphaerodactylus townsendi; assembly: GCF_021028975.2. NCBI lineage: Eukaryota > Metazoa > Chordata > Lepidosauria > Squamata > Sphaerodactylidae > Sphaerodactylus > Sphaerodactylus townsendi. Next base: position 111,182,658 of record NC_059431.1, on the reverse strand, counting down.
ATTCTGGTTATTTTACTTTCAGAGTATATTGACACATTTGTTGCCTTCTAATCTTCCATGTTTTAGGTTTTCCCCAACTTTGGCACAAACCTCTTTTACTATGATCTCTTCAGGAAGGAAGGCAGTCTTAAGAGCTCCAGTGCACCATCTGAATGGGAAGGTGTGCCTTTTCAAAGGTCCCACCCACAATGGCAGTATTTTCCTACTGTCAGTCCCTTGTGGCCGTCGTTTTCCTCATTGCATCATTGGAGGGATTTTTGTTTCTGTTTTCTGGAAAATCAGTTGTTCCCAGTGCACTGTAGCAGTGATGGCGAACCTTTGGCACTCCAGATGTTATGGACTACAATTCCCATCAGCCCCTGCCAAGCATGGCCAATTGGACATGCTGGAAGAGGCTGATGGGAATTGTAGTCCATAACATCTGGAGTGCCAAAGGTTTGCCACCACTGCACTATAGCAACAAAGAAGTAGTAGAAGAGAAGTTTGGATTTATATCCTCCCTTTCTCTCCTGTAAGGAGACTCAAAGGGGCTTACAATCTTTCTTTTCCCCCTCCCCCAACAAACACCCTGTGAGGTGGGTGAGGCTGAGAGAGCTCCAAAGAACTGTGACTAGCCCAAGGTCACCCAGCTGGTACGTGTTGGAGTGCACAAGCTAATCTGGTTCACCAGATAAGCCTCCACTGCTCAAGTGGCAGAGCGGGGAATCAAACCTGGTTCTCCAGATTAGAGCGCACCTGCTCTTAACCAGCACACCATGCTGGCTCTCTGAAAATCACTGAAAATCAAGTCACTCCAGTGGTATGGCAAGGAAAAATGTTGGGAAAGTTGTGGCTGAGCACAGAAAACTCTTGTGTGGATGCCACAGTTGAGTTGCATTTGCAAAGAAAGCAGCCAGGAAGAGGGTGGTTTAAGTGTCTCTTGTGAACCCAGCATTCCAAGTGACTTACAGAATAGGTACAGCAGTGTAATTGAGAGGCTGGCTGAAAAAGGGAAATTAAAAGTTCCGGGTTTGAGTTCTGGTTCTGTCTCAGGAGAGAAAGAGAAGGCATGCTGCTAGCTGGCTAACTTCTGTATGGCAGTTGAGAAATGGGAATTCTGCTATGCAAGATAAGTGGTGGGATCCAGCAGGTTCTCACCAGCAGAACTGGTTGTTAAAATGGTGCTTGTAAACAACCAGTTAAATTATTTGAATCCCGCCACCGGAACCGGTTGTTAAATTATTTGAATCCCACCACTGAAGATAAGGGAGTGTCTCACTTTCCCCATCAGGGCAGCATCAAGCTAAGCACTTTCCTTAGACTCTTGAGCCTGGGGATTTTGAGGAAGTTGGTGGGCCACATCACAGAATGGCTGCTATGGAAAAGGCACGACCAACCACAAAATGTGGCACCCAGCACCTACCACATACAAGCACAAAAAGGATGCCCCCATGGCTTTTTCTGAGGTACCTTTTGCGTCAGTGAGGTGAAGGAAAGCCAGGATTTGTGTTTTAGCTTTGAGAAAGAGAAGTTCGGGACAACAAAGGAGTGGGTGCCAGGTAGCACACCTGTGGGCACAACACTGAGGAACAGCTGTTCTAGAGCGTGGCTGCTTCTGAGGAGATGAGCAGAACATTGATACCCCCTCCCCCAGCCACTCAGCAATGCTGCAGAGATCTTTCCAGTTCAATTAATGCATGGCTGAAGTCGGCCCCCTCCTTCAGGTTTTCTCTCAAATGTATTTTTGACTTGAGAAAAGCCTTCGGTAGTAACCGTAGCCTGAGAGAATCCATTGGGCAGCCATTGAGTATCACTCTACAGTGGTGAGCAGATCCAACATTTTAGGCCTCTGTTTGTACGCTGGTGCACAATCTGTGGCGGTCTGATGGTGAAAATCTTTACTCTCTTGCATGTACCTTCCACAAACTTCTGAAAATGTGCATCTTCCCTTGATTCTTCATCGTAGTTAGTGTTATAGACACCAGTGTACAAAATCTTGCTCGGTAGAGTGACTTGGCCTCCTGCCATTCAAGAATTCTTTGACAGATGCGCAGACAGCCCACGTCTGCTGTGGAATCTATTCTGCCTTTCAATGGCTAGAAAACTCTATGCAAGGAACTGACTTAATGTATCTGAGAAAAACCATAGAGTTTTGGTAGTACCTGTTTCAACAAAACAACACGACTTCTGAGCTTGTGAAATCTATTTAGTGAACTTTATTGTTTGGTCTTTCATTCCCGTCTTAGAAGTCAAACTCAAAGCCACAATATTGTAATAGTGAAAAAAAATAAAATTCTTAGCTAACAATGATGAAAAGATTAAAATGATGGCTGTACACAGAACGTCCCAACAAGCTGAAAGGTACTATATTTACAATAAAAGAATTTGTCGCCAAAATTAAAGCTATGAATTTCCAGGTAGTAGATACTGTACATGTTGGTTCTCTGTTCACATCCAGGGATATATGGTTGAATACACCTTGGAAATTGAGCATTTTAAACCGGTATAAACGCTTGGAATGTAAGGCCACAACTAACCGGGAAGTTCAGCACAGGTCCCCTTGAAAAGAATGAGCACAGTGGGGCTTGTGCGGGAGAATTTCCCAGTGGATTGTGCCCCAAGTGTCTAGCCAGGTGCTAGTAATGGTGTGCTCACCTTTTCATATATGCGTGTGTGTATATAAAAGTATTGTGTTAATTATGTAATTGAAACTTTTTGAATGGGGGAACTAATTTGTAATGCTTGATTAAACTTACATGTGTACATTTTTGAATACTGTTTCTTTTCTCATTTACTAAAAGGAATGGACCAATAAATGTATTACATTTCTTTACCAATTGCCATGTTGTCTAACTATTCTTTTATCCTGTATGATGCCTTAAGTACATACATTGAAAATGCTGGGGGGAAGAGTTAGGACTAATAAAAGGAAACATTTCTTCACGCAACGTGTGATTGGTGTTTGGAACATGTTGCCACAGGAGGTGGTGATGGCCACTAAGCTGGATAGTTTTCAAAGGGGCTTGGACAGATTTATGGAGGATCTATGGCTACCAATCTTGATCCTCCTTGATCTGAGATTGCAAATGCCTTAGCAGACCAGGTGCTCAGGAGCAGCAGCAGCAGCAGCAGCAGCAGGCCATTGCTTTCACATCCTGCACGTGAGCTCCCAAAGGCACCTGGTGGGCCACTGCGAGTAGCAGAGTGCTGGACTAGATAGACTCTGGTCTGATCCAGCAGGCCCTTTCTCATGTTTTTAAGTACAGACCTTGGAGACCTTTTTTACAGACCTTTAAGTACAGATCTTGGAGACCAAGTTTTTAAGTACAGACCAAGTTTTAGACCTTGGGGAACACTTTCAAAAAGCTTACTGAAAATGTCAAGCAAGTCTACTGAGCTGCAGAAGAGGGCAATTTCTCTCAAAGACTTTGATAGCCTACTGGTGGTAGAAAGTGCCATCAAGTCACAACCAACTTATAAGCATAAGCATTTTATTGTCATTGTGCACGCACAACGAAATTTACCTCTATAGGGTTTTCATGGCAAGAGATGTTCAGAGGTGGTTTGCCATTGCTGTCCTCTGTACAGCAGGCCTGGTGGTCTCCCAACCAAATGCTAACCATGGACAATGCTGCTTGGCCTCCAAGCCTGACGAGATTGGGCTTATCTGGGCTATCCAGGTCTGGATTGATTTATAGGAGAGAGATTTAAATGTGTGTCTGTACAAGTCAAATGAAAGAGGGCTGGTGGATTTTTTTTATTTTTGAAAATAGTTTGTATTTATTTCACCTAATTAAAATTCACAATCCAATTTTCCACATTATTCACTGTACATTTACGATTGCTTTTAGGTTATCTTTCATATATACCATATAATGCAGAAACCATGTATAATACTAATCCAATATCATGATTGCTAGAGTAAAAGAGAAAAGTGAAAAAGAGGGGGAAAAGATACAAATTGAGAGTTACTAACTGTATATTAAGAATCAGACATAGCGGCATAGAAGCAGAAGGAGATGAAAGAAGAAAGTTTGATTAAAGAAGATAGAAGAGAAGACCAAGAAAAGACCTCCACTTAGCTTTCCCGTTATTGTTATTAATATTTTCCTTAATTCTTAAGCTCTTATTCATTAATTCTATGTACATTACATTGAATAATATTATTTCCTTTATACAATTTCTTCCAGTCTTATTTTCATCAAGTCAACATTGCGAATATTTATATAACCTCTTATATTCTTCCTTCAATTGTAGAAACTTCATTAAAGGTTGCCATATTTCTAGAAATTTGTCCATAGTATTATTATTAATTATATTGGATAATTTGTCATATGCCGCATATTCTAATAATTGCAATAGCCAGTCCGAGAGAGGGCTGAACTGGTGGCTTCAGGTTCATGTTAAGACGGTCAAGTGTACACTCAGATGCCAATCCAGCTGTGTTTGCTACACGATGTGCGCCAATTGCCCTGGCTAAAACCACTCCATGCACATTCTGATCCTTTCCTTGCACTCTAAAAGATGGAGGCTTAACCACCAGGCTTCTTATACCCCATTACTGTCCCAATATTGCTACTCAGAAGTATGGTAGCCACAGTAAAAGCAGCTTGGAGCACTTCACTACTTATGGGGTATAAATTCTTTGTACCATCAGTTGTTGTATCCAGGGCTGTAAATACAATCAAAGGGGAGAGCGAGCGGACTGACTCTTGTGCACTAGGGCTTTTTGGGTAGTGGTACTACTCACTGAGTAAAGGCACCATGTAGGAGGGCATCCAAGTCCAGAAGGCGGACTTGGTGGAGATGGGTGCAACCTTATAAATACTAACATTGCTGTGTTCCGCTGTAAGACCCAGAGAGAATATGGCACAATTCTTCTTGAGAATTTTTATTTATTGCACACATCTGAACAACACATATACAGAAAGACAAAGAAGAAACCCGATCTAGTTTCCCTCCCCCCACAATAGCAATGCTAAAGGGTAGAAAAGGGGGGTGGGAACATACATACACGAACCCTACGCACATATATGGTGACTTCCAGCTACCTCACTAAGGATCCAAGCATAATTCTGACTCTGTACTTACAATTAATATCTACATTTTTTCACTTGTAGTCTTTCTTATAAAGTTGTCTTAATCCAATGTGCTCTGTTCATTTCAGTCTCGAATCCTGCCGCTGTTTCTCTGTTTGAATATGTTTTCAGTTAGTAGTCCGCAAAGGATTTCCAGTCTTTCGGAAAATTGTCTGTGTTCTTGTCTCTAACAACCGCGGTCAGCCTTGCCATCTCTGCATATTCTGTGACTTTCAAGATCCAGTCTTGTTTCGTTGCAGAACACAGCACAATTCAAATGCGTTGTCAGAGCTTGTGATACCGGTTTGCTTATTTGTGACTGAAGACTACCTGATTATTTTAAAGTGGTACAACTTTCATAAGAATATGTTCAGATATGGGTGCAGTTCTATTGCATGTTGCTGTCACTACTACCAGGCCGATTTGGAAATCTTCTTGTCCACTGGTGTTTGTATTCCCTTCTTGGTTGTAGATTCTGCTTACTGAATATTCGAAGAACTCAGTCGCATGAAGCTGTGGTCTGACTGACTGTCCCAACCAATGGTTCGAAACCAAAGTACTGTAACCCATGAATTAGTAACAACTAGTTCTATGCAAAAGAGGAGGGCAAGGCCCTTCCTTTAGCAATATCTTTCCTTTGTGCCACATATCTGCTTTGGGGGCACTGAGAAGGAAGTGAGGGAATGAACTGATGGATAAAACGCCTCAGCAAGGCTGTCCTGAGCAAACAACACCCAATTCTCCTCAGTATAAACTTTATTCCATCCACCATGACACACATGAAAGCACCGAGATTGAATTTGACATCTAATTCAACTAACTGGAAGTCCAAAAGTGAATTTTCTTAAGCAGTAGGTCCTCTGGGCTACCCAACCTTGGAACAGGTTCTGGCCCAAATGTCCATTTCTGAAGGAAATCCACATGCGTTTGTGCTCAGTCAGTTAAAATCTCAAGTGAACCGGATGAGGTGCGTTGCTTGTATGCTATGATGCTGCCAAGGGTAAGGGGGGGAAAAAAAAGAAAGAACATAGAATGAATTTGAACTTGAAAGGCAAAGCAGACAAACACCTTATTTTTAAATGAACATGTTCCTTAACTGAGACTGACCAGTATGCAATTGTTGGACGGCAAAATTGTATCTGCAGAAGTAGCAATATGAGGAGCTGATGTCTCAGAAACCCGTGAAGGTTAAACGTTGGCTGCCTCTTGGCCTACTGATCCCCAACTCCAACCCCAAAGCTACACTGTAATCTATGTTTTTATTCAACAACAACCACCACCTTTATTTGGCATTTAAAAATAGGTTCTAAAGCATTGCCAGACATTTTTGAAATACAAATCAAGAGTACATTCAAAGCGCAAACAGGAAGACTGTATATAGCAGTATACATTACTTAGAAAGTTCTGTCACTTGTAAAAGAAATTTTGCTACTTTTTCCAAGAGCATGACATCTGTGTTGTTTAACAGAAGCTCCACAACAGAACAGTCAGAGTCACTTTCAGATTTGTCTAGGGCCAGCCTGGGAGAGAAATTCCTAATGCCCACATATCTCGGACAGTCAAGAATAATGTGAGCAAGAGTCTCCACTTGATTTTTACAGAGTGGACAAACCCGATCCTGGAGAGGGATGGATAAGTAACGACCCTTGTAATGGCTGATGGGAAGGTATTGGATCTGGCCCTTGTGATAATCCATCTCTGTTGGGGTTCAGTTAATAATTCAAGATATTTGGCTATGTGCCCCTGCTCCGGTATTATTCCGATAGAGAGGGGTGAGCATGATTTATTTGCTTGCCCCAACAGGATATGATATTCCTGTTCTAGAAGTCTACTTTTTAAGGTTTGGAAAATCTCTCATCATCTCGTAATCTATGTTTAGATTAACATTTTAAGAGAGTACCAAAGCAGACTTGTAAATAAGCCCGTGCCTGGTTGTATCAATTAATTGTTAATTGGTCTCCTTGGTTGCTTTGCTAGGCATTAAGCCCCTGGGATTTTATATTGTGATTATTGTTTTTAACATGCAGGTTGTTATCATAAGCTGCCCTGAGCTTGCTTGCTGGAAAGGGCAGACTAAAAGTCTAATACATGAAATGAAAGCACATGGGCAAATAATTTGATTTGTGAGCTCCAGGGTTGTAGGCCAAAATCTCCAGAACAGCCAATCTCCAAGGACAGTCCTAATAAAGGCCAAAGGATGGTGTGAATGCAAGCAACTTGAATTATAATACTGAATAACTGTTGTCATTTTGTGGAACCTACAGAGATGTACGTGGAGGCATCCAAAACCTTTGCTGTGCCAAGGTTTACTGATGCACTTAATATCTTGGGGAATCCATGATAAACAATGGAACCTCGGTTTTCATTGCCTTCGGTTTTCATTGCCTTCGGTTTTCATCGATATTTTTCAGTGAAAAATTTGTCTCGGTTTTCATTGATTTGCAGTAAGGTGCAGGGGTTTGGGGAGAAAAATCACCCGAACAAAGCTGCTGCAAGCCGTGTCTGCAACTTGTTTAATGACGATGTCTTGCCCCATTTCAGACAAATCTTAAAGAGGCGTCAGAAACAGACCTCTTTGGACAGCTTTCTGGTGCGACATTGGTCCACTGGCTCTGAAGCTGGTCCTAGTGTTATTGCTTGTTACTGTTTTCTGCATTAAACACTATGTTTATTCACCAAAAATGTGTTTTTGGTATGTTTTTTGGAGTGCCTAGAACAGATTAATTGGATTTACATTGATTCCTGTGGAAAATTTTGCCTCAGTTTTCATTGGTTTCGGTTTTCATCGATTCTTTTCGGACGGATTGCCAATGAAAACCGAGGTTCCACTGTACTCTTAACTGTCTTATGGCATTAAGGGCTGAAAGTGGCCCAATCCAGCTGTCTGGGAGTTCACAGTGTGCTGGATTAATAATAACTTCCTCTCTTGTGGGCGTTTGGCAAGAAGTAGTCGTAGGGTCTGGTGGATAGGTACACGTGTACACTGAGAGACGACCATTTCAAGTACCTGAGCCCTATATGCAGATAGCATATAGAATGGGAGATAGCAGTAGATAGCAGTAGAATGGGAGTGAACACTTGGGGCCCACATGTGCTCAAGGAGGGTGGCTTGCCATTTGATAGTGAAAACAAAACCACAGTGCTATGTCCACAAACTGTGTGTGGGTGTGTTGCCTCTGTCCCCATGTTCAGGGACACTTCCTAAATGGGGGTGGAACTTATACAGTACACCTCGACAGCCAGCATGGTGTTGTGGTTAAGAGCAGGTGCACTGTCATCTGGAGAACTGGAGAACTTGAGCTGTGGAGGCTTAGCTGGTGAACTAGATCAGCTTGTGCACTCCCACACATGCCAGCTGGGTGATCTTGGGCTAGTCTCAGTTCTTTGGAGCTCTCTCAGCCACACCTACCTCACAGGGTGTTTCTTGTGAGAGGGGAAGGGTAAGGAGTTTGTTAGCCCCTTTGAGTCTCCTTACAGGAGAGAAAGGGGGGGATATAAATCCAACTCTTCTTCTTGTGCACATGCATGTGCTCTGCCCATCTTTGGGCAAATGTGCTTGATAGGGGTTAGGAATAGCTTGTTGGGTTTCAGGTGGCAGTCTGGCCAAAGTTTCCTGCCCGTGAAGGCTCAGTTCATGTGTCTCTCCAATGTACAGGACTAGAATCTCAGAGTAATAGTTTCCCCTTATTCTTGCTTACCTGATAGGGATGAGGCTTAAGCAGCTTATGCCACTGGACAAGAGGAAGCTGAACCCACCAAACCAGTCCAATGTGCTTTGATAGATTTTATTAAAGACGGTTGATGTCACAACTCCCGTCACCACGAGTGCCAGCTGCAGTAGAACAAACACTTTTCCTAGAAACAAGAAAGGAGGGGAAAATATTGTAAAACAAACCTTAGAACTACCATTAACCACTTATTGCCTTAAGCTCTGATTGGTTGAAATGACCAAGGGTCATAGGAAGAGACTGAGTGCTTGTTAAAAGCAAGCAAAAGAGCCTCTAGATCAGTGATGGCGAACCTGGTTGAGACCGAGTGCCCAAATTGCAACCCAAACCCCACTTATTTATCACAAAGTGCCAACCCGACAATTTAACCTGAATGCTGATGTTTTAGTTTAGAAAAAACCGGTTGGCTTCCTCTTCCTCTGCCCCACAAGCTTGAGCAGGGGCCAGCCCGCTCTAGCCTCCAGCAAGTCCCGTGCACACTGCTCTGGCCCTCTGTAGCATTTCTGCCCCCTCTGCATGCCCCCCCTCAGGCAGCAGCCACCCAGAGCACAGGCACCAGGTCCGCCAGCCGAGTCCTCCCTGCTCGCTGTGGTGCGCGCACATCGTGCTCATTGGCCCAGGCCAGCCTAGATGTGTGTGTGTGTGGGGGGGACTTTCCGCCCCCCACATGACGAACTCTGTGTGCGCGTGCCCACAGAGAGGGCTCCGAGTGCCACCCCTGGCACCCATGCCATAGGTTCGCCATCGCTGCTCTAGATAATCAGGTGGCCTCTTCTCTCGGCCCTATTTTGAATTGTGGAAAGTGCTCCTATAAATATTTGAGATTTTATTGCCTCCGTTACGTAGAGCTGGGAGGAATTCTGGATTTACTGCCGCACAAAAATAGTAGTGTCTACTAAAATTTCCAACAAATTTATGCAATTAGCGCTGAAGCAATTACTTATCTTGTTTTGGGTTTAGTCATTCTGTAAACTGTAAACTTGGGGGAGTCACTGAGGTCCATATATTTCATTACTGTAATTAGCACAGTTAACAAAAAAGTACTGGAAAGCCCTTGCTGCATTTCACCTGATGAGCATGGCGAAGAAGTATCACAGCTCAGGAGCTGAAAGCTTATCATAAAAGCAACAGAATCACCTGTAACTTTAAGACAGAAATGCTAATTGTAAAATCAGGCTGCTGATATTGTATGGGGAAGCAGTGAGGTTCATATTATGTGCCCTTGAAAAAAGGATGATTTCTGCTTTGATTGTTTGCTATAGCAAACAAAAGTGCACCACTAGAACAACGGTCTGCTACTAGGAACTAATGTGGTGTTTAATATATGTAAATTTAATGAATGTGAACCACAATACAGACCTCTTGAAATTATAAGTGTATCTCCATCTATGAATGTTATACTGAACGAAATTAACACAACAAAAAGAAACCACATAAGGACAATGCATTCATTATACCAGTGATGGCGAACCTTTTCGAGACTGAGTGCCCAAATTGCAACCCAAAACCCACTTATTTATTGCAAAGAGCCAACACGGCAATTTAACCTGAATATTGAGGTTTTAGTTTAGAAAAAACAGTTGGTTCCGAGGCGCACGTTACTCGGGAGTAAGCTTGGTGAAGCAACCATGCAACGCTTCAAATGGGTGAATCATGACCCTAGGAGAGTTTACTCAGAAGCAAGCCCCATTGCCAGCAACCGAGCTTACTCCCAGGTCATGCCCAGGCCAGCCTGGGTGTGTGTGGGGGGGGGAATTTTCCACCCCCCCACACATGATGAACTCTGTGCACGCGTGCCCACAGAAAGGGCTCTGAGTGCCACCTCTGGCACCCTTGCCATAGGTTCGTCACCGTTGCGTTATACTGTAGATTGAATTATTAGCAGCAGTTTAATTCTATCATATTTTGTAGACTTCTTTTGGAGGGGGGAAGGAGTTGAAAGGTGGTGTGGAAAGGCTTATGCAAAGAATAATAATGACATCAAAACTCATGCCAGAGAGTGGTGATTGTATGAACCAGGTCTAGGAGGTTTACTCTTTGGAGCATCTGTACAAGTAAGTCAGGAATTAAACCAAAATTAGCCAAACCGTCTCTTGTGTTGCTTGTTGTAGGGTTCCACAGACTGAAAGGATAGAAAGGAGTCTACAAAAAAGGACTCATTCTGAACTCCTCTCTCTCTCTCTCTCTCTCTCTCTCTCTCTCTCTCTCTCTCCTTTTTTTTTTAACAACAAAGAACCTTTATTGGCATAACAACATTATATACACAGATCCACTTAACCAAGTAGAGGGAAACTAAAATAAATGTACAGGTAGAGAAGGCTGATGTTCAGGATTTGCTCCTAAAGCGCTGTTTTATATACAAATCCAAAAATTTGGTGACTGCATCGTTTGCATCACTACTGGGGCTGTCCAACAGAAAGGTAATCTTTTGCAAGTCAGATGCATACTCTTTTTTGAGTAGCAGAGGTGACAAGTATATGACTCTGGGTCCTGTGTAAAATGGACAATAAAGTAAAATATGGTCTATAGAGTCAACACAATTCCCGTTGCATATGCATAGCCTTTGGCGGTAAGGAGTTTTAGTAAATCTCCCTGTTGATACCCTTAAAAACAGCCACTTACTTACCATAAGAGGAACCTTCTACATGTTTGGATAACGCAGATCTGATGGTTGGCAATGGGATGAGGGCAAACAGCATAACTCCTCGAGCTGCAACAAAGGATAACAGATTCTATTCACCAACCGTCCACTGTAATGTGTGACTGAAAGCGTAAGCTATATATTTGAGGCCCCCACATCAAATCTTGATACTGCTGGGAACTTGGGAGACTTCAGACAAGTGGCTCTTACTGAGGGGCAGACTGGGAATTTCAAATGAAATTGGATTTATACCCCACTTTTCTCAACAGTAAGGAGTCCTAAAGTGGCTTACAAACACTTTCCCTTCCTCTCCCTAGAACAGACACCTTGTGAGGTACACGAGGCTGAGAGAGTTCTGAGAGAACTATGACTAGCCCAAGGTCACCTAGCAGGCTTTATGCGTAGGAGCAGGGAAACAAATCCAATTCACCAGGTAAGAGTCTGCTACTCATGTGGAGGAGAAGAAGAAGAGTTTGGATTTATATTCCCCCTTTCTCTCCTGTAGGTAGACTCAAAGGGGCTGACAACCTCCTTGCCCTTCCCCCCTCACAACAAACACCCTGTGAGATAGGTGGGGCTGAGAGAGCTCCAAAAAGCTGTGACTAGCCCAAGGTCACCCAGCTGGCGTGTGTGGGAGTGCACAGGCTAATCTGAATTCCCCAGATAAGCCTCCACAGCTCAAGTGGCAGAGTGGGGAATCAAACCTGGTTACTCCAGCTTAGAATGCACCTGCTCTTAACTACTACGCCACTGCTGCTCATGGAGTGGGGAATCATACCTGGTTCTCCAGATTAGAGTCTATGCTCTTAACCACTACATCATGCTGACTCTCAATGGCCCACGAACAAACCAAGTGGAGCAGTCTCTACAGTACTGAGTTGAGTTACACAGGTAACACAGGTACTGAGTTACACAGGTAAGCTGGCACTGATTGTTGTTGGCATTTGGCTCTGGTTGCTCTGGGCAACTCATAGTCCTCTTGGATAAGTTATATGCTGCTCCTGCTGTCTGCTTCTCCTTCACACCCGTAACATCAAGATGGCATTAATTACTAAACGCTGATTTGTAGGTATTGCACCTCCTGCCGAAAAATGTTTCATATGGTTCCATGGTGCAGATGTAGCTACGTAAAGAGGCTCTGTTGGCACCCTTTGCTGCATTGCAAATGCTGCAAATGCTGCATTTGCAATGTGAGGTCACTTCCTGGAAAAATGCAAGTGATGTCACTACCTCTAGGAACTCCTAGAACAGGGGTCTGCAACCTGTGGCTCTCCAGATGTTCATGGACTACAATTCCCATCAGCCCCTGCCAGCATGGCCAAGTGGCCATGCTGGCAGGGGTTGGTGGGATTTGCAGTCCATGAACATCTGGAGAGCAGCAGGTTGCAGACCCCTGTCCTAGAAACAATGAAGTTGCCAATTCCTGGAGCAATGAGACATCTAATTTTTCTGAGAAGTGGAGTCTGGTGTAGATGACACCTGTACCCCCCACCTGCTCCTCAAGCACAGCCTGGTAACCCTAGCTTTCAGTCTTCCTTCTCTGTATGGAGATCTTGTCGGCAAGTGAAGACCCATACGAAGCCTTGGTTGCCGGTTCTTTTCCTTGTATAAACTACCTTAAGTTGAGTAAACAAACAACAAACTAGTCATGTGGCTATATGCAAGTTTCAGAATGAAGCCAATGACCCCTTCCGCACATGCAGAATAATACACTTTCAATCCACTTTCAACGCACTTTGTGGCTGGATTTTACGGTGCGGAATAGCAAAATCCACTCTCAAACCATTGTGGAAGTGAATTGAAAGTGCATTATTCTGCAGCTGCGGAAGGGGCCAAAGACAGCATCATATGGTGATGTGCAGACCCCAGAACAGTGGGTGGGACAGTCTGAAGCTCCCTTGTCTTGTGTTGTTGGTGTTGCAAACAATAAAGAGCCAGTGTAGGTCTGGGAGGTTAAAACTCCTATTTTATGTGTTGATACCAATTCTTGTTTTGTTCCCTGGCAATCGCAAAGACGTTGTCATGTGGAAATGGAGTCTTAGAACTTCACCCTGCCTGCCTTGCCTTATTTTTTTTCACCTCTGGCTCCTGCACTTTTGACTAGGGGCGGTGATTCGGTTATAAGGGCTTTTTTCAGGTTTTTGTTTTACTGAAAGAAACCGTCAGGTTATTCGGCAGAGCCGAATAAGCCTGTTGCCGAATAAGCCAAATAAGATTTGGCTTTTTCCGTTCTTGGAGCAGCTCCCTCCCTTGCCAGGGTTTCCCAAGTCCACTAAACAGTGGCGGAGCAGAGGAGACCTGGAAATGAATGCTACTCTTCAGCATTCAGTTCAAATGCTTCTCTACCCTTGCCAGCTTGTGGTCTTGGGAAACCTGGTGGGGGTCATGGGGGGTGGGGGAGAACTGAATACTCAGCTCGGTGTGGCCAAGTTGAGCATTCAGTTCTCCCCATCACCACTGCTTCACAAGTTCTCATGGACCTGAGAAGTGGCAGAGGAGGAAGAGAACTCCCAGTTGGGCTCTCCCAGCCATGGTTTCTCCATGTGGACTTGAGAAGCCGTGGCAGGGAAAACCAGTAAATTTCAGGTTTGGGTTTTTAAAAACCAAAAAAAGGGTAAAACTGTAAAGCCAATGGGTATCAGCTTTTTTGGCTTTACCGAAAAATTCTGAGTTTTTAAAACCTGATCTTGAAATTTAACAAAAAAAAGATTGTGCTCACCCCTACTTTGGACAACTTTCTTTGACTCTTGGCCCCCTGAGCTTGCCTTGCTTCTTATCTCTGGACCTTGAACTTTGGAGGGCTTGCTCAGATCTTCTTACCATGTGCCCCTGCCCCTGTATTTTGGCAGGGGTGGGTGCCACAATGAGAGCCTCCCCGTGACCTCAGTGCCAGGGCAGGTGCTGTTCCTTGAGGACCAGCGTGATGTGCAACTGGCCAGATGTACCAGCAACCACTAGTGGGGGTTTCAAGGCCAGATACATTCAGAGGTGGTCTACCATTGCCCTCCTCTGACATGACCTGGTATTCCTTGGAGAGCTCTCATCCAAATACTTGCTAGTATTGACCCTGCTTAGCTTCTGAGGTCTGATAAGATAAGGCTAGCCTGGACTATCCAGGTTAGGGGTCTTTGTCCTCACCCAATACATGCTATCCATCAGTCCTACAGGAAAATCCCTATTCTATCATGTGAGTTTGCTGGGGGACTTTGTGTCAATCACACTGTCAGAGGGTTCCCATGAGGATAAAATGAATGAGAGGAGAGTGAGGTAAGCCACTTTGGATTGCCAACAATGGCAAAGTATAAATGAAGCAAATAATATAAAGAATTCCTTGATGGACACCCATTAAAAACACATATTTAGGGTCGCCTCTGATGAGATGGTGGCCTTGCGCATGGTGGATTCTCTGTAATGGTTGTTTGTTACATGCTAACTATCCCTTATGTTGAAAAGGTGTCAAATGATGCCCATGTAGAGTTGCCAACTTCCAGGTGTTGGCTGGAGATCTCCTGGAATTACAACTGATCTGCAGGTAACAGAGATCAAGTCACCTGCAGAAGATGGCTGCTGTGGAAGGTGGACTCTGTGGCATTATTCCCTGCTGAAGCTCCTCCCCTCCTCAAACCCACCCTCCCCAGGCTCCATCCCCCCCACAATCCCCCCTCCATCCCCCCCAATATTCAGGTATTCCCCAACCTGTAGCTAGAATCCCTTTGCATGTGTGAAGAAGAAGAAGAGTTGGATTTATAACCCCCTTTCTCTCCTGCAGGAGACTCAAAGGGGCTTACAATCTCCTTGCCCTTCCCCCCTCACAAGAAACACCCCGAGGGAAGGTAGGAAGGGCTGAGAGAGCTCAGGAGAACTGTGACTAGCCCAAGGTCACCCAGCTGGCGTGTGTGGGAGTGCACAGGCTAATCTGAATTCCCCAGATAAGCCTCCACAGCTCAAGCGGCAGAGCGGGGATTCAAACCCAGTTCCTCCAGATTAGAGTACACCTGCTCTTAACCACTATGCCACTGCTGGCATTTGACAACGTCTTGGATCAAAGTGCTGCTTGTTTTTTAAGCTGAGTAGTTTCATCCCTGATGCTGCATTTTTAAACAGAAACATTCTTTGTAAATGAAATTACACTGTCATTTGCCATCTGCAATTTTTGCAAACTTGCCTACTGCTGCTAAATTACCCCTAACTGAGACACCTTTCTATTCAGGGAACAATAGTCCATTGATTGCAGTCAAACAGTTGAGCAATAAAATGGGATCAATGCAGGTTAAGTAAGCATAGGTATAAAAAGAAAGTTCCTTTAGGTATTAAGCACCACTTTTGGAAAGGTTATTAATAGTCTTTTCCTGGTGTAGCAGAGAATGGCTGAGTAGGCGCACAGTTTGGTGTGACTGGAAGGAAACGGGTTTGGCTCGAAAGGCAAAGAATTGAGTGGAGCACGCTCTTTGAGAGATGTCCAGAGGTGGTTTGTCATTAACTGCCTCTGCATAATGACCCTGCAATTTCAAATACTAATCATGGCTGACCCTGCTTACCTTCTGAGGTCTGACGGGATCGGGCTATCCTTAGCTATCCACGTCAGGGCAGAATCTTAGCTTGCTTTATGTCATCTTGACGAGAGGATGCATGTCCCTGGTTTTAGAGGGCTTGTGAAGCTAAGCACCCCAAATGCTCAGGAACCCATCCAGAGGTGGGAACCCACAGGTTCTCACCAGTTCCCGAGAGTGGGTTACTAATTATTTGTGTGTGCCGAGAGGGGGTTACTAATTGGGTCCACTTTTCCATCGCCATGCCCTTGCCTCCCCAAGAGGCATACTGCCTTTGAACACGAAGGTTCCGTATAGCAATTGCGACTAATAATGTAACTCCCTGGACTGGGTTAATCCCTTCCAGGTACTGCAATTCATGGATTCTCAGCCTTTCGTGCCTTTTATCTCACCAGCCTCTATCAAAGAACCTGTGTGTTTCACCATTGCTGTGTTCAGATTTGTGAGTTGGGGCATTTTCTATAATGTGATGATGATTTAGAAATGACCTGGTGCAAAAAAAATTTTTTGGGTTGTGGTGGGGTTGCTGCCCATTGGGGGGGGCATCCAACTCAGGGTTTGCCCAGGGGTCAGGTTTGCCTAGGTATGCCTCTGCCCCCTTTGCTGAGGGGGGGGGGTGGCTGGCGAGGGAACCTGTTACTAAAATTTTTGGATCCCACCCCTGAACCCATCGTAAGACGTCCTCAGTTTTCCAATGGAAGATCAGGACAGGCAGGCTATAAACAAACGCTTATGGAGTGAGAGGAGGACGAGAGCTCTGACTTACCAATGTAAAACAGGTACGTCCACCGCACGAAGGCCATGATGAAGATGCCAGCAGCAAAGGACACGATCCCGATCATGATCATTGAGGTGTCCCTTAAAAACTTGGAGAACACAAAGACGCCCAGGAAGCTGGTGATAAAGATCACGTAGCCAGCAGCATAGGAATAGCCAATATATTCTGGTCCCCAGCTGAGGGGCTCTTTGAGCAAAAAGAGCGGCAACACATCGATGGCTCCGGCCACCGCTAAGTCGTACATGATGGCCCCTACAAACAGCATGGCGACGATGAGCTTGGAAGGTACCAGAGTGTGCTGATGCTCAGTTTTTTGGAAGGCCAAATCTCCTTCGTCATCAGCCAGCTTGCTGTTGGGGTGGTCGATGTCCCTGGAAGCAGGTGGGCAAGAACCAGCGGGCTTGGGGACTTTCAGGACAAATAGACTGTAGAAAAGACAAAAAGCATATAAGGCAATGCTGGAAGAAACCAGCACTGTGCCCTGCTGGTACCCAAGGTGGAAAGTGACAAAGAGGTGCCCAGATGCTACGCTCCCCAGGAAGCCAGCTAAGCCATAGATGAGCTCAATAATGATGAGACGCAGCGATCTCCTGCTCTCTGAGGAGTGCTGAGATCCCACAGCCATGACGCTGGCCCAGTAGGTGGTGAACCCTCCGCTCAGACCATGCAAGACGGTGGCCCCGAACATCACTTCGATCGGCCACGGCACCAGGATCACCAGGAGCAGAAGGGTCCGGGAGAGTAAATAGCCAAGGAGGGGCACGCAAATGGAGATCTTCCTGTTCTTCTCATCGCCCAGCCGAGCCAGAGCGTAAGCCGACAGCAGCGGGGTCAGGCCTTGGAGGAGGTTGTAGATGATGTAGAAGTTGGAGATGGCTTTCTGTTGGGCGTTTTCGCTGTTGGTTTCAGAGGCAGCGGCAGTGTGGTTGTAGTAGTTCTTCGCGACCAGCAACAGCCCGGTGTCGTAGAAAGAACTAGCAAGCTGGGCCGCAGCAACCACGGGCTCTATCCAGGTTCTCACCTCCATCGTTTCCAACCTTGCTAGCGAGGAGCTGGCGTTTGTTCAGCCGCTTGGTCAGGCCAGGAAGGGAGGCTGTTGGTTAAGGCCAGGCTTTGTTTATTTCAGTCATAAAATCTAGACTGGCTTCATTCAATGCACAAGCAAAGTCTGCTTTGCTTCCTTTGAACAAGTGGAAGGGCCATTCGCTGAAACCTCTCTGTCTCCTTCGCCTTCGAAGGCTGCTTTTCTGTCTGTGCCTGAAGCCACACCTAGGTGTTATTGCTCTTCCTGGTTTGCCTTTCAGAAGTCACGTGGCCTTGATGGGGGAATTTCCCAACCTCATTTTTTTAGGAATTGAAAGTAGTCTGGTCAGTTTTCCCCCAGTTAGTTATGCACCAAGTCCGGAGAGGTTCCCCTGGGGGGCCTGCCCTGGGTTGTGTGGGTGAGACAACGCTGCCTGGTACAAGATTGAACCAGAGCAGAAAAGAATCAGCCAGAGTGGGTGGGCTTGGGCAATTCTGAGGTTGCAGTGCATTGTTTGCAACTCATGTCTGCATATGAGGAGAAGAGGTCAAGGAAAATAAGGAAATAGCAGTCCCTTGGAGAAGAAGAAGAAGAAGAAGAAGAGTTTGGATTTATATCCCCCCTTTCTCTCCTGCAGGAGACTCAAAGGGGCTTACAACCTCCTTGCCCTTCCCCCCTCACAACAAACACCCTGTGAGGTAGGTGGGGCTGAGAGAGCTCTAAAGAACTGTGACTAGCCCAAGATCACCCAGCTGGCATGTGTGGGAGTGCACAAGCTAATCTAGTTCACCAGATAAATTCTCCAGTTCTCCAGTTTAGAGTGCACCTGCTCTTAACCACACCACCACGCTGGCTGTCGAGGTGTACTGTATAAGTTCCACCCCCATTTAGGAAATGTCCCTGAACATGGGGACAGAGGCAACACACCCACACACAGTTTGTGGACATAGCATTGTGGTTTTGTTTTCACTATTAAATGGCAAGCCACCCTTCTTGAGCACATATGGGCCCCAAGTGTTCACTCCCGTTCTACTGCTATCTACAGTTGTTTGCATATAAAGCTCAGGTACTCATAATGGTCATCTCAGCGTACAAGTGTACCAGACCGTGGTGTTTTGGAGTTTGGATTTATATCCCCCCTTTCTCTCCTGCAGGAGACTCAAAGGGGCTTACAATCTCCTTGCCCTTCCCCCCCTCACAACAAACACCCTGTGAGGTAGGTGGGGCTGAGAGAGCTCCGAGAAGCTGTGACTAGCCCAAGGTCACCCAGCTGGCGTGTGTGGGAGTGTACAGGCTAATCTGAATTCCCCAGATAAGCCTCCACAGCTCAGGCGACAGAGCTGGGAATCAAACTCGGTTCCTCCAGATTAGATACACGAGCTCTTAACCTCCTACGCAGCTGCTGCTGGAGACAGAACAGATATAATTTGTGTGTGAGGAAAAAAAAGGCGGGAGGGGCAGAGTGTTGAATACAGAGAGCCGTTTCCGAAGTAACTGAGCACGAACCCGCTGTGAACCAAAAAAAGTTTGCTAGAGGTCCCTCAGCAACTAGTGGCCGCTGAACTGTGCGACAGAAATGACAGAGAGGCAGCGAATCAAACATGAGCTCTGTCAAAATAACAACTGAGCCTGTGTGTTTACCTGTTTCGTCCATTCATCACCTTATTCATAATAGAAAAGAAACTGTTTTTAAAACTGCAAACTTACTCCAGGGATTACAGAAGGGAGCAAAAAGTCTTGATGACATCACACTTTGTAATACAGTGTCTCATGTAACAAACCTGAAACACTGTCCTGGATTAAAACGTTTACATTGAGTGTGGCAAGATACTTGTAAACTAGCCGCCGCTGTTCTTAAAACATTATTTCCAGCCCTGCTCACAAGCTTAGTGACTGCGCATGAAATCTGTGTGTTCCTTTAAAATACACGCGTCTCAGTTTGCACTCAGCACATGTAGAGCTTAATGTGTGATTTAAACGCCACATTTATCCAGGTCCTCGTCCCTGGTTTCAGTTGTGCATTAGCTCATGCTCAACAAAAATACATTCATATGGTCACTGTAACATGTGAACAGGGTGTGTCTGCATTCATAATGCAGCATATACATAAGTATTTGAACAAGGCAAATCTGGACCATCTTGTCAATTAGTCAAATTTTATCACCTTGATATCTCATGCAAATACGTGGCAGACGGCTGGCCTTGTCAAGCAGTTATATGTACAGCATAAACTACAAATCGACACCTGTTTTGACCCATAGTTAAGGTGAGAGGCGTTTGTGAGAGCATGAATAATACAGAGAGCTCTATGCATTGCAAAATCTGTATTGTTGCTGCATCCTTCCTTCCTTCCTTCCTTCCTTCCTTCCTTCCTTCCTTCCTTCCTTCCTTCCTTCCTTCCTTCCTTCCTTCCTTCCTTCCTTCCTTCCTTCCTTCCTTCCTTCCTGGGTGGTGCTGGACACAGGCTCAGCTGGACACTGGGCCAAGGAGCAGCAGTGGCATAGTGGTTAAGAGCAGGTGTACTCTAATCTGGAGGAACCGGGTTTGATTCCCCACTCTGCCACCTGACCTGTGGAGGCTTATCTGGGGAATTCAGATTAGCCTGTGCAGCTGGGTGAACTTGTGCTAGTCTCAGCTCTTCTGAGTTCTCTCAGCCCCACCTACCTCGCAGGCTGTTCGTTGTGAGGGGGGAAGGGAAAGGAGTTTGTAAGCCCCTTTGAGTGTCCTTACAGGAGAGAAAGGGGGGATATAAATCCAACTCTTCTTCTTCTTCTTCTTCTTCTTCTTCTTCTTCTTCTTCTTCTTCTTCTTCTTCTTCTTCTTCTTCTTCTTCTTCTTCTTCTTCTTCGGACAGGGTCTAACTAAGGTTCCCTCCCTCAGAATACTGTACAAAAACAATTAAGCCCATTCTATCTAAAGGTACAACTGAGGCTTAAATAAAGAAAACGGTGAGGATGTCTCTAGGCATGACAGTTCAGTGGCAGTGAAATACACAGAATAACAAAACTAACCAACTAGCTTACTGGAGTACTAACACCGCATAGTTGGTTCTTAAAGCTAAGAATTCCAGAGGATAATATAAGTATCTTCTTGGCAGCAAAGAAGAGAGGGTAAAGGACTCTTCTCTCTCTCTATTTTTTAAATGCTGGTTATAACCTCCTGATCTCTTCAACCAATCACTGGGCGGTATTCATGGAACTTTCCAGGGTGAAAGTGAGTTCTCCCTCACATACCAGATTCACAACTGAACTGTGTGAGCTAAGTAACAGGTCTGAGTAGATGACCTTGAGAAATAACTGCCACTGTGTGTGTGAGGTATGTGTGGCTGACATGCGCAGAGAATCAGAGAACAGTGAGCTTAACTGGAATCAACTGGAAATTTCCTTTAAGATGGCTTCTTTCTTGACTCATCCTTCCGTAGCAAAGTGGAAAAACACTTGAAAATACGTAACGATGAAGTTGTCTCTGGAACTACTTTTTCCAGTTGGGTTCTTGCACAACTAACTAATAGTTGGCTCTGCAACTACGTCAAAAGCCTATGATTACAGAGGCCCAGCCCTGTTTGTGTGTATCCATAAGCCAGTTGTGATATGATGAGCTGTGGTTACATACCAAATAGATGAGTGGAAGGTACGCAGACAAGGGAGGTAACGTCTGGAAAGCTATTTCGACTCGCTTCATTTATACCTTGCTTTTCTCCTTGGTGTGGACCCAACGCAGTTTACAGTGGTCTTCTCCCTTCTGTTTTATTCTCACAAGAGTCCTTGGGGGCAGGTTAAGTTGAATGAGTGACTGGTCCGAGGTCATCCAGCAAGCCTCCATCGGCTGCATCAGAACTGGAACCGGGGTCTCCCAGATTCCAGTCTGAATGTCTAACCACTACACCACACTGTTTCTCCAGATGGTAATCTCCAATATTTTATTTATTTATTTATTTATTATTTCGGCTTTTATACCGCCCGATCCCCGGAGGGCTCCGAACTGGGTTTGATTTCCCACTCCATTGCAAGAAGCCTGCTGGGTGGCCTTGGACCAGTCATAGTTCTCTCCAAACCAGCGTTGGCGAACCTATGGCACGGGTTCCAGAGGTGGCACTCAGAGCCCTCTCTGTGGGCACGCGAGCACAGAGTCCATCATGTGGAGGGGTGTAAAATCACCCCCCCACACACATCTAGGCTGGCCTGGGCACGATCTTTTACCTGGGAGCAGCAGTGGCATGGGAGGTTAAGAGCAGGTGCACTCTGATCTGGAGGAACCGGGTTTGATTCCCAGCTCTGCCTCCTGAGCTGTGGAGGCTTATCTGGGGAATTCAGATTAGCCTGTACACTCCCACACATGCCAGCTGGGTGACCGTGGGCTAGTCACAGCCTCTCGGAGCTCTCTCAGCCCCACCTACCTCACAGGGTGTTTGTTGTGAGGGGGGAAGGGCAAGGAAGTTGTAAGCCCCTTTGAGTCTCCTGCAGGAGAGGGGGGGGGATATAAATCAAGCTCCTCCTCCTCCTTCTTCTGGGAGCAGTGGCATGGGAGGTTAAGAGCAGGTGCACTCTGATCTGGAAGGAATAGTTTGATTCCCAGCTCTGCCTCTCCTGAGCTGTGGAGGCTTAGCTCTGGTGAATTCTAGATTAGCCTGTACACTCCACACATGCCAGCTGGGTGACCGTGGGCTAGTCACAGCCTCCTCGGAGCTCTCTCAGCCCCACCTGTTCCCTCACAGGGTGTTTGTGAGCAGAGGGGGAAGGCAATAAGGAAGTTGTAAGCCCCTTTGAGTCTCCTGCAGGAGAGAAAGGGGGGATATAAATCCAAACTCCTCCTCCTCCTTCTTCTGGGAATAAGCTTGGTTGCTGGCAATGGGGCTTGCTTCTGAGTAAACCCTCGTAGGGTTGTGAGTCACCCGTTCAAAGCGTTGCACGGTTGCTTCACCAAGCTTACTCCAGAGTAACGCGCCCCCCGGAGCCAACCATTTTTTCTAAACTAAAACCTCAGTATTCAGGTTAAATTACCGTGTTGGCACTTTGCGATAAATAAGTGGGTTTTGGGTTGCAATCTAGGCACTCGGTCTCTAAAAGGTTTGCCATCACTGCTCCAAACTTTCACAGCCCCACCTACCTAACAAAGTGTCTGTTGGGGGGAAAGGAAGAAAAGGCAATGGCAAGTCGCTTTGAGGCTCCTCAAAGTAGAGAAAAGCAGGGTACAAAACCCAACTCCTCCTCTTCTTTTAATATATCACAATGGGAAAAGAAGCCAGGAGGGCAGGTTGGGAGGACAATTGTTGCTGGCTGTTACATCTAAGCCAGTGATGGCGAACCTTTTAGAGACCGAGTGCCGGGGATGGAGCAAGGGGAAACTCTGTCCGGGGCACGTGTGCGCCCTGTGCCCCTGCCAGGCCCCCGTCCTTCTCTGGAATGTCCCTGGAACACTCTAAAACACCCCCGTTACACTCCTGGAATGCCCTTGCCATGACCCATAGGGGCGTTGCCCAGTGTCATTGTATACCCCTCACTCCCTTGGCGCTATGCCACTGTCGAGTGGCCAAACTAGTGTGACAGCATGCGTGCCCACAAAGAGGGCTCTGAGTGCCACCTCTGGCATGCGTGCCATAGGTTCGCCACCACTGATCTAAGCTCTGTGTTTGTGCGTGTGTTTGCTAGTTTTTTTGTCAGGAGCAAAAAGTGGACATATTAAAAGGCATTCTTATTCACACTTTTATTCACACTGATTGCCTGAAATGTTGAAGAGTGTAGTATAGTGACAACCTCACTCCGTGACGTTTCGGGGTTGGTTCTGCCCACTGGCAACCGTTTCGTGGTTGGCCTAATACCCTGTGTCAAAAATCCAAAGGTGCCCACAGGCTTTAAAAAGTTGGGGACCACTGGCCAAGTTCATGGCTTGTGACCTCGGGGAGAAATGGCACCCAGGGACAACATGTCCTCTGGGTGCCCCCTGCGCCCCCCCTGCTCAGAGGCGGGGCTCAGGGGTGGGGCTGGCTTGAATGGGCACCGCAGCAGCAGCAGGCTGGCAGTGCCCGAGTCATGTCAGATCTCAGAAGTTGTGCAGGGTTAGTCAGTCCTGGCTAGTTCTTGGGTGGAGACCACCAAGGAATGACAGGGTTGTTCTACAGCCCCAAGAAATGACAAACCACCTCTGTTAGTCTCCTGCCAGGTGTCAGCTGTGACTTGTTGGGTCGTTACACCCACAGAAGAAGCTAGCCCCTTCTGTTGTGGAGATACAAGGGGAAAAGCTTGCCCCTGCAATGAAAGCCAGCAAGCGGAGGATTCAGAGAACCTGGTGCACATATTGTTGTAATGTTATAAAGATATCCAGTTGCTATTTTTTTTTAATGGAAGAGCTCCAGTGGTGTGTGGGGGCGGCTGCTACCCAGTTACTGGGGCAAGGAAACTGGAGGAGTGAAAATTGTTCATTTGAATATTCTCCAGAGCTGTTCTGAATATTTGGTATTCTGCTGACAACAGATTTCAGGACTTCCTTCCCCAAATGCTCTCTTCCTGTTTCTTAGGGAGAAAAGGTCTCTAGAGGCAGAAGTACTGGCCTTGACCTGTATACACATACAAATTCAATTAATGGGGACAAAGCTTAAACAGGCTTAACAGGTTTAGGGAGACTTCTGTGCTTTCGACAAATTATGCAAATAGTGTACAGTTGCAAAGCTTTCCCTATTTTGCAATGCTTATACTGCAGTTTTGACTGTTTTGATTATTTTGGTCAGACTGGTCACAATGTTCAGGAAGGAATTAAGCAGTGCATTAGAGCCAAATACTAGTGAGATTTCATCAAGCATATTTGGTGTCCTTAGAATTTGGCTGGCATATGTCAAAATATTATTGGGATTAAGTGTTAGCAGGGCTGTTGTTTCTGTAGTTTTGCTAAGGTGCTTTGGGGCAGGTAGGCGCTCTGATTTTGAAACAGGAATATCCATAATGCTCGCCAGGTTTAATGTTATGCCTTCTGCCTTGTTACATGGCAGATTTAATAAGCAAAAAAAGGCTAAAAGATTGTGCCCATGTAACGATGGCTCAGTTGAATCTCTGGCCCACCAATTACTTCACTGTCTCAGATTCAAGGAAATCAGATCCAAGTATGTGAATCTCACTCCTTTACATTTACCCCATCTCCCCGGGACACTAGGATTACACTACCACAACCCTGATCCTCCTCTCTCTGTATGATAGTGGCAGATCTTCTCCCAGCCACAAATGCCAGTAGATTTCCTTCATCCTAACATGTATATCCTGTATTGTATATGCTTTTTAATCTGTTTTTATTATTGTTGTACTGCTGTCTATGCCAATAAAGGCTTGCTTCTGAAACAGGTACAGGATGTCTACGCCAGGTTTAATGTTATGCCTTCTGCCTTGTTACATGGCAGATTTAATAAGCAAGAAAAGGCTAAAAGATTGTGCCCATGTAACGATGGCTCAGTTGAATCTCTGGCCCACCAATTACTTCACTGTCTCAGATTCAAGGAAATCAGATCCAAGTATGTGAATCTCACTCCTTTACATTTACCCCATCTCCCCGATTTAATTAGATTACACTACTTGTTGGACAACCCTGATCCTCCTCTCTGTATGATAGTGGCAGACTTTCTCCTGGAAATTACTAAATGCCAGTAGATTTCCTTCATCCTAACATGTATATCCTGTATTGTATATGCTTTTTAATCTGTTTTTATTATTGTTGTACTGCTGTCTATGCCAATAAATGCTTGCTTCTGAAACAGGAACAGGATGTCTTGACCTATTCAGGAAGGTCAGCAAGAAAGATGACCAAATAAATAATTCAAAGTTCTTGCTCTTCTTAAACTCCTCAGTCTTGCTTTATACGTACCTTTTTGGGGGGTTTTTTTGGTATTCATTGTTATAACAGTTTTTTAAAAAGGAGGATGAAGCTCTTGCTTCTTCTGGAAAAATATCAAGAGGAAAAGGATTACTACTGATAGATTATTAGGATTCCTTTCCCATGAAAATAAACCCACATTGAGGTATTTGACTCAGGATAAACTCCTTTTAACTAAACAACTCAGAAGCATGCTATGTATTCCTGTTCAAATTAATAAAGAGAGCTTTTTGCAGCACAGGTGATGAGTTCATTGGAAGATGGCCAACACGGTTGTAACCTGGGGCTGCTAACCACCTGGTGGGGCCTGCAACTCTCCCAAAATTACAACTCATCTCCGGATCAGTTCCCCAGGAGAAATGGCAACATTGGAAGGTGGAGTCCATAATGTTATAGAAGAAGAAGAAGAAGAGTTTGGATTTATATCCCCCCTTTCTCTCCTGCAGGAGACTCAAAGGGGCTTACAACCTCCTTGCCCTCCCCCCCTCACAACAAACACCCTGTGAGGTAGGTGGGGCTGAGAGAGCTCCGAGAAGCTGTGAGTAGCCGAAGGTCACCCAGCTGGCGTGTGTGGGAGTGTACAGGTTAATCTGAATTCCCCAGATAAGCCTCCACAGCTCAGGCGGCAGAGCTGGGAATCAAATTCGGTTCCTCCAGATTAGATACGTGAGCTCATAACCTCCTATGCCACTGCTGCTCCATCACCTCCTCAAATTCTGTTCTTCTCAGATTCCACCTCCAAATTTCCCAATCCAGAGTTGATAACCTTATAACGTATTCACCTGTTGGAAGCATCTGATTAGTTAAATCATGTTTGATGGGACAGAATTAATTATAGATAGGACAAGATGGCAGGGAGAACAGACGCAGCAGCAGATTCTTTGTGTTTCCGTCTATAGGAAAATTGGATTAATTAACTATCACAGCATTTTAGCAAGCATTTTACAGTACTGTTATTTTTGTACCCTGCCATTTTTGGAATTGCCAAGATCTTGATGGAGGGCATTAATAGAAACCGTTGATCAGAAATAAAGTTCAGAATTACTTAAATGGTGCACAAGGTGGCAGTATTGCAGCATACAAATCCTCTCGATAGCTTTGATTCAGCCATTGCACAGAGGAGGCAAGTCTGTATTATAAGTAGGGGTGGGTAGCGTGATGGCCAAGTTTGCAGATGATACCAAATTATCTAGGGTGGTGAGAACCACAAAGGATTGCGAAGAGCTCCAAGCGGACCTTGATAAAATAGATGAGTGGGCTAAGAAATGGCAAATGCAATTCAATGTAGCAAAATGCAAAGTGATGTACATAGGAACAAAAAATCCAAACTTCACATACACACTACAAGGGTCAGTGCTGTCAGTCACAGACCAGGAAAGGGATTTGGGCGTCTTAGTTGATAGTTCCACGGGAATGTCAACTCAATGCATGGCAGCTGTGAAAAAGGCAAACTCTATGCTGGGGATCATTAGGAAAGGAATTGAGAATAAAACTGCAAGGATTGTCATGCCCTTATATAAAGCCGTGGTGCGACCGCACTTGGAGTACTTTGTTCAGTTCTGGTCACCACATCTCAAAAAGGATATTGAGGAGATAGAAAAAGTGCAGTGAAGGGCAACAAAGATGATTGAAGGATTGGAATACCTTCCTTATGAGAGGCTGCAGGGTTTGGGACTCTTTAGTTTGGAGAGGAGACGTATGAGGGGGGATATGATTGAAGTCTATAAAATTATGCATGGGGTAGAAAATGTTGACAGAGAGGAATTTTTCTCTCTTTCTCACAATACTAGAACCAGGGGGCATTCATGGAAAATGCTGGGGGGGAAGAATTAGGACTAATAAAAGGAAACACTTCTTCACGCAACGTGTGATTGGTGTTTGGAATCTGCTGCCACAGGAGGTGGTGATGGCCACTAACCTGGATAGCTTTAAAAGGGGCTTGGACAGATTTATGGAGGAGAAGTTGATTTATGGCTACCAATCTTGATCCTCCTTGATCTGAGATTGCAAATGCCTTAGCAGACCAGGTGCTCGGGAGCAGCAGCAGCAGGCCATTGCTTTCACCTCCTGCATGTGAGCTCCCAAAGGCACCTGGTGGGCCACTGCGAGTAGCAGAGTGCTGGACCAGATGGACTCTGGTCTGATCCACCAGGCTAGTTCTTATGTATCTACTACAAGTTTATATCTACTCGCGGTATCCCGAAAACTAGCAGAAAAGGCTTTTTAAATGAGACCCCACACCATTCAAAATTCTATTCAAGGCCAAGCTCAGGCAGAGCCGAATTCTGTCTTTGGGGGTCAGAATTCTTTGCCCATACAGCGTGACCCCTTCATGGTAGGTTTGGGTTCACAGGAAAAGCCCCACTGAATAATAAGGGTTTTAGTGTCTGCACTTGGACATGGACTTTTACACAAACCCAAAAGAGATCCAGTAATAAAATACAGGCTCTCTCTGTTAGGCCCCTTCCGCACACGCAAAATAATGCGTTTTCAAACCACTGTCACAACTGTTTGCAAGTGGATTTTGCCATTCCGCACAGCTTCAAAGAGCACTGAAAGCAGTTTGAAAGTGCATTATTCTGCATGTGCGGAATGAGCCTTAAGTTACTCAAACATACTTTTCTTCCAAACAAAACACCTTAATTGAAATTTGGCAAGGCCTCATGAATAAAATTACTACATGAACCTGGTCAAGCCTACCCCTCAAACCACCATCAGGATCCCCTCTTCTGCTTTTCTCACAGCCTATGCACATCCCCACCTGTCAGTCCTTCCTTTCTTCTCTTGCCTATTAATGTCATTTCCTTGATGGTGCTGGGTGATGTGTGCAGACAAGTACACTACTATTGTGCCGACCAGGAATACCACAATTTCTTCCCTGGCGTCATGTGATTGGGGGGCTCTGAAGCAGTGGGCCCTGCCAGAACCCTGGACCCCATACCTGGTGGACTATTAATTTTATTTGTAAGCTGCTAGCGCAATGTATTGGATAGATTTTTGTTGTTACCAAGGAATTAGTTGGGAACTTATAATTTATGAGTAAGTTTTATGTGCTAGTATAGGATAGAACTAGTTGGTATATGTTTTGTTTTAATTTATCATAAAATCTTGTTATAAAGGACCAGACTGCAAAAGCAGTCCGGGGTGCCAGGAGGAAGCTCATACATCTAGACATGATTTAATACTATAGATCAGTGGTGGCGAACCTATGGCACGGGTGCCAGAGGTGGCACTCAGAGCCCTCTCTGTGGGCACGCGCAAACAGAGCCCCCCCCCCCCACATCTAGGCTGGCCTGGGCCGCATTAAACCTAAGACCTAGTTTTGGGGAAGCAGTGTAGGTAACCCCGTTAAGCACTATTAAACCCCACTGATTTTCATGCGAAGAACTAAAGCGTGATCCTTTACCTGGGAGTAAGCTCGGTTGCTGGCAATGGGGCTTGCTTCTGAGTAAACCCTCCTAGGGTTGTGATTCACCCGTTGGAAGAGTTGTACGATTGCTTCAAAGCAAAGCCACGGACTCACGAAAAAGCAAGTAGTAAGATAACGCATGCATTTGATTATGTCAACCGTTTAATTTATCAACTAAAACCTCAGTATTCGGGTTATAAAGGACCAGTTGGCACTTTGCGATAAAACAGTCAGAGTTATGGGTTGCAATGTGGGCACTCACATCTAGACATGATTTAATACTATAGATGGTACTCAGTCAAGGAGCACCAAAATCTCTTTTAACAACCTTTTACTTCCTATCTAGTAGCTTTACCTGACTCTATTTTTAGTCCCTTTTTCTCCCTTCTTTTCTTCTGACCGGATTGTTAAATACAAGGAATTTTGATGCTTAGAATTAATAATGAAATTTCCTCCTTTAAAGAAACCTAATTAGATTCTGACAGTTAGCAGAACCTTTTTTGAAAATTATGTGACTAAGTTACGAAAGATAGTAATAAGACGGACAATATTGAAATCTTTTTCCCCTCTTTTTTCTTTTTCTTTCCTTGTTTATTATGGAAGACTAAAACCGGTCATGTGTATTACTTTCCATGTTGCTCTTGTATTATATGAAAATAAAATTTATTTAAACAAACAAACAAAAAAGAAACCCTGGACCCCAGCAGCTGCCCCATGTCATGGTATGCTGGCTTGGTCTTTGACATAAGAACACAAGAACAAGCCAGCTGGATCAGACCAGAGTCCATCTAGTCCAGCTCTCTGCTACTCGCAGTGGCCCACCAGGTGCCTTTGGGAGCTCACCTGCAGGATGTGAAAGCAATGGCCTTCTGCGGCTGTTGCTCCCGAGCACCTGGACTGTTAAGGCATTTGCAATCTCAGATCAAAGAGGATCAAGATTGGTAGCCATAAATCGACTTCTCCTCCATAAATCTGTCCAAGCCCCTTTTAAAGCTATCCAGGTTAGTGGCCATCACCACCTCCTGTGGCAGCATATTCCAAACACCAATCACACGTTGCGTGAAGAAGTGTTTCCTTTTATTAGTCCTAATTCTTCCCCCCCAGCATTTTCAATGAATGCCCCCTGGTTCTAGTATTGTAAGAGAGAAAAATTTCTCCCTGTCAACATTTTCTACCCCATGCATAATTTTATAGACTTCAATCATATCCCCCCTCAGATGTCTCCTCTCCAAACTAAAGAGTCCCAAACGCTGCAGCCTCTCCTCATAGGGAAGGTGCTCCAGTCCCTCAATCATCCTCGTTGCCCTTCTCTGCACTTTTTCTATCTCTTCGACATCCTTTTTGAGATGTGGCGACTAGAACTGGACACAGTACTCCAAGTGCGGTCGCACCACGGCTTTATATAAGGGCATGACAATCTTTGCAGTTTTATTCTCAATTCCTTTCCTAATTATCCCCAGAATAATATTGTATTGACCATCCTAAAGCTTCATCGCACCCTGTTTTTCAGGTAAGAAACACAAGACACATTTCACTTTAATGAGAAAATAATTATATACTTGTATGTCTCACAGTCACTATAAAACAGAAGCATGGTACAACAATGAAGTGGTTAAAACATACAGTAAGCTGTGGGTTTCATGACCGCATTTGGTTGGTAATGTATAGAGATGGTGGAAATGACTGTTGTGGTTTTCTCCTTGGAATCTTTGGGGATGGAAAGCAAAATGGCGCCCGAATGAGCACTGTTAAAAGCAGTAACAGCTTCACTGTCCTATTCTGCAATTAAAAATAAACCCCAACCCGAAAAGAACCAAAGAACCCTGGATACAGTCACAAATTATAACGCTTAACTATGACAATGTACAATTTAATTAAACCAGAATTTTCTGCAAGATATATTCTCATCTCTTTGTATGCATGGAGGAGAAATAAAGCTAATTCTGCAATAATTTGTGATCATTGGCATATATTTATTTATAAACATTTAAGCCATGGTAATGGGGACATGGAAATCAACTGCTGAATTATCAACACACTAAGCCCGTGGTGGTGAACCTTTGGAACTCCAGATGTTACGGCCATTGGCCATGCTGGCCGGGGCTGATGGGAATTGTAGTCCATAACATCTGGAGTTCCAAAGGTTTGCCACCGCTGCACTAAGCCAAGTACTGCTGAACAACAGTAGTCAAGATCCCATAATTTCTGAAAGAAACTGCCCGTTGATGGCCGTTCACACATCTATTTTAAGGAGGAAAGGCATGATAAATTAAGCTTCTAATCCCACCTTGAAAAGTCATCGCAAGGTGCCAGAGAATTATCTCATTGTTGCTGCTGGGGACTTGGGGGAGGATTGGTAACCCAGAATGAGATGATCTGACAAACAAAATTTGATTTTTGGTGTCTTTTTATTTTCATATTTAGAAATGGGAATGCCTTCTTCACGTTGAGTTGGATTACAATCTAGTCACAGGGGGACAAAATCCAATTCCAAGTAAATCGATAGTCACTGGTTTTATTTTCCCCCTTATAAAACCACTATTTTTCAGTAAGAGTAACATGTAGTATAAAAAGGAACTGCCTTCCTCATACTTAAGATCTGTCAGAGAACATAGTCCATGCACAGCGAACAATCCCAACTGCTTCATCTTAATCCTGAGAATTTTCAGCTTGCTTTGAAGAAAATAGCCCCCAGGAGGACAAAAAATCTTGATTGTCCAGGCAATTTAGGCTAAAGGCTCAGAAAATGTAGACAAGTGTCAGTGGGCCTTCAGGAGTTCGTGACAGAAGTTCTTCACTGTGAACAGTTTAACAGCTTTCCCTATCATCCTCATCTCTCTGTCTCTCTATGGATGTGCTTTTTTGTCTTCTGCTCTTGAAGCAGTTATTCTTTCCTATGTGGTATTTGCTCAGCATACGACACGATCACAGAAAAAAAAATCAAGCGATTCTCAATCCCACTTATTTTCACAGGCAAGATTTAACATAGGCGTCTATTGAAATTAATAGGTCAACAATTCATAAGTCAATATTTTTGGCTGGATTGTACTGCTCTGTTCTTACAAACAATTTCAACCAGAACAGCGTGAAAACCACAAATATAAAGCTCTTATATGCAAAATAGATTCTAGTCACAATAGTTTGTATTTTTCCCTGGTTACAAAATTTGCAAAGTGCCTGGGCTGCAATCCTGCGAGAACAGCAACAAGAAACCCGTGCACACAAATGGGACTTTCCTGTGGCCACCCCCCTCTGAATGCACAGTTCTGTCTGCTCAGCTATTAGGAAAAACTTCATATATACGTTATCCATGCAAATGGCCTCCTTATGTCCAATTATTCTGTGTACAACAGAGAGCATCCTCTCCAAGGCTGTGTATTCATGTTGAATGTTGGTATTTACTATGAGGAAAATAAGATCTTTTCCAGATTGCAAGTCCCTTACTTGTTTAATTAAAATACCAGTATACTAGATTCCTGCTGTAATAGGTAACACAGAAATTTATGAATGGGGTGGGGTGATCCCTAGTTTTTGATTCCCTTAAAAAAAGTCAAAAGTAATGTTGATTTTTTAAAATATACACATATCACTTTTTTTTTTGCAGATCTTCAAAGTGTGTCAATTCCGGTCCATAAATTATGGATGTTGATCATTAAATATTCTACTGTATCGCCCAGACAAATAAAAGACTAAACCAGTAGGTAGATTCTACTACCGTGCCAGAATACAAACCTCAAGAATAAATACCGCTTTTCTTGCTAAATGTCAGATTATAAAACTGTTTGATACTTTTGAAAACGTTAACTCATGCAAATACCATTTCACATCAGCTCTGTTATTATGAATACTGCATCAGTTTAGTGCCTTTTTATATTCCTTTTCTTTAAAAAAAATGTTTATACCCCTGCAGCCAGCAAACAGCTTTGGAGAAAATAATCTGTACACCCTCGTCTCTTTATCTTTCCGTTATAAATGCAACTTCGCGTGCACACAAGCAAATACACACATATAGATCATTCTTTGCCATGAATTCCCAGCTTACACGCTGTCCAAAGGATCCTCCGGGTTTTCTTCTACAACTGGAAACAGTGGCTGAGCAGCAGAAATAATCCTTTGGTTCTTCTCTCCTCTTAGTCCATCACTGTCTCTCTCAACTTTTTCATTTTTTGTTAAAACATACTTCTTACACTCTAATACCGAGATGTAGCATAAATATAGCTAAAAGATATATCTACTCTTCTTTCAGACTTTCTCTGCGACACAATCTGATCGGAGGGTCAACAATGGCCACATCAAAAAATATTTAAACGTTTCTCATTCTCCCCTGTTTCTTTCTGACTCGGCTTTGCTGCTCTTTATAAATCTCATTGTGTGTCCTTTCTCACATTATTGCAACTACCACTGCCCATTTCTACTTGGTGCAACCACCAAGTGCCCATTAAATACAAATAGATGATAATGCAAACGTGTGCTGAGAAACAAGAGATTAACCTGATAACCAAAAGTGCACAGGTGGTTAAAATTGTGACGTTCTGCTTTGGCATTCCGCTGTGTCTCTCTTCTAGATTATCGAAGAGGTTAAGCACATCAATTATGAAATGAAGTGCGGGGAAATTTGCAACTAAAACCACCGGTGATAAATTAACAGAAAGCTTTGTTTGCCCAGTCCTCCCCCACAATAAACACCTGTTCAAAACAGCAAAAATACTATTACAGTGTGTTTTATGGCTAACATATGGATTGTACACTCACATTTGGAAAATTAACAGCCCCCTCTTTATCTTTCTTTTATTTCTTAAGAAGTCAATTAATTCAAAGCAAGAGATTTTTTAAAAGAAAAACCTTGCTGCTAGAGGTTAACATTAAAAACAAAATTATCTTGAATTTATTATGGCTATCAAGAATATATCAGAGTAACAGCCCTCTTTTTAAAGCCACGTATGGAATGATGAGCCACAGATGGATCTAGATAAAGCTTGAACAATGGTTTGTTTTTCCTCATGAGTTGTCATCTTCTGGTACGATCCTATACAGGCCAAACTCTTCCTATTCCCAATGCAAAGCTGTGAAGATAGTTAAAGGAAGCAATAACGTGCTCATTTTGTCCGCTCTGAAATTGCTGTTGAGTGCTGCTATTTCTTATCAGAGCCATGGCTCTGACTTCAAAGTTCAGCTGGCTGCCTCGGAGTTTTTTGAGGGGTGGGTGGGGGAGAATAGAAGATGCTTTTCTTTGTTTAACTGTCCTGTGTGTTTGTGCGTATATATGTAAACACACACTCGCTCGCTCGCACGCACGCACACCCACAAAATGGATCGTGCGCCTGTTTGAACATGGATCACAGAGACTGGTGCATTTGCAATAAATATCAGATTAAAATGATGTAGCTTTTTTCAGAAAAATTAAAACTTAGTTCTTCTATTTGGTTTCTTGGTCTTTGCAATAATAGTAATAATAGTAATAAAAAAAGCGCTTGCATTATTTGCCAAGAATACTACTCATTTTCTTCCCGGTTAGCATAAATGCCAGCCTCCCAGCGCAGGGCCAGGGCACTCTTCCGGCGATTGACCCTGGTAGCTTCAAGAACCTGAAAGAAACAAAGAGAGAGAGAGAGAGAGAAAATAATTAGTTTGGTGGCCTGTTCCCCAATACAAACAGACGGACAATGTAGCCAAACTGTTCTGAGGGAAGGGTTTGATATTCTGTTCTGAGGGAAGGGTTTGATATTCTGTTCTGAGGGAAGGGTTTGATATTAGGTTTATTGGGCACCTTCTACTTTTACTATATTACCGCTGTTTTAAATGGGATTTTATCACTTATTTTAGTAATTTAAATTGTTGGAGCCTATGTAAATTGTTTTTATTGTTTGCTCCTCGTTAATAGCATATTAGATTTTATGTTGTAAACTGCCCAGAGCCCCTTAGGGATAGGGCGGTATAAAAAACCAATAAATAAATAAATAAATAAATAAAAATAAATAAATGAAGAGCCTGTGTAGTTTGAAACTCTGTAAAGAGGTGGTCAGTTGACCAAAAAAAAAAAAAACCTTACCTACCTTTCCTCATTCTGCATTTCTTACTCACTGAGGGGACATAGTACAGCTCTAGTCAAAAATTCATTTGAATAAGTTAGCAAAGCAGTAATAATTTTTAAACTTCCAAGCTGTGAATTTAATCATGTCTGTGAAAAAGCCAACACATGCACTGGAAAAACACAGCAGGATCTTGATGAAAATGTAATCTTAGTGCAAAAAAAACACAAAACACAAAACACAAGCAGTGCCAGCCAGATGGACCCAGCCAGTTGCTATGGCCTTCTGACACAAGGACATGTTTCATCTGAGGAGAACGAGAAGTCTCACCCTGAGATCACAGAAGGCTTTTCTTGTCTTCCACAGGTTCATTCTAAGCCTTGTGCCTTTTACCCTTTGGAAATGCTTGACAGGATCATAATGGCTTTCCAGTAATTTTTTAATGCTCACACTTTTGCTTTACAACCAAAAACCCAAGATTTGGCCCCCCCCCCCCCCCCAAAAAAAAAAATCAAGTAAGGAAGCAGGCAAAGAATTCTCCATATGTACACTGTTTGGTTGAGACTTGGTACCATATTGCATTAGAAGTTGGAAAGTCTCTTGTTCAAGCCTTCACTCAGCCACAAATTTGCAGGGTGTATTTGACACGCCACTGATTTCTCTCTCCCTAACTCTCATCTGCAATAGGGGGAGAACAACACTGAGCTCCTTTTCAGAGACATTGCCCCTTCCGCATACGCAAAATAATGCGTTTTCAAACCACTTTCACAACTGTTTGCAAGTGGGTTTTGCTATTCCGCATAGCTTCAAAGAGCACTGAAAGCAGTTTGAAAGTGCATTATTTTGCATGTGCGGAATGAGCCATTGAGAGAATTCTTGAGGAAGAAGTAGTGTTTAGATTTATACCCCATTTTTTTCAACTGTATGAAGTCTCAAAGCAGGTTACAGACTCCTTCCTTTTCCATCCCCACAACGGATACCCTTTGAGGGTGGTGGGGCTGAGAGTTCTGACAGAACTGTGACTAGCCCAAGGTCACCTAGCAGGCAGAAG
This sequence comes from Sphaerodactylus townsendi, assembly GCF_021028975.2. Classification (NCBI taxonomy): domain Eukaryota; kingdom Metazoa; phylum Chordata; class Lepidosauria; order Squamata; family Sphaerodactylidae; genus Sphaerodactylus; species Sphaerodactylus townsendi. The sequence goes on along the minus strand of NC_059431.1, from coordinate 111,146,537 downwards.
TGGGGAAACAAACATGGTTCACCAGATCAGGGTCCTCTACTTGTGTGGAGGAGTAGAGAACCAACCCTGGTTCTCCAGATTAGAGTCCACCGCTCTTAACTACTACACCATGCTTTAAGCACTTCAAGGCACTATAAGAATTGCTGTTCTGATATAAAAACATAGTGGGCTAGATACAGAAAATACTTTTCTTTGGCTGCAGAACTTCTGTCCATGGAGTTGATTTTCCTGCCTCTTCCCTTCCACATTAGCCTGAAATACCCCTCTCTCCTAGGAACACAGGCCCCTTCCGCACATGCAGAATAATGCGTTTTCAAACCACTTTCACAACTGTTTGCAAGTGGATTTTGCTATTCCGCACAGCTTCAAAGAGCACTGAAAGCAGTTTGAAAGTGCATTATTCTGCATGTGCGGAAGGAGCCATAATAAAATATTCATCCTAATCACTTCCTTTTTTAAAAAAAAAAAAACCAGCTGAAAATGCATTAAGGGAAACGAGGCATGATTTAGCACCACTGCCAAACTTTCTTCCAAATAAAAAATCCAATGCAAATTTAGATATTCTGCCTCAGATGAGACACTAAAGAAATTCCAAAGGATCCCATCAGTGGAATTTTGATATGACTTGCAATATTTCCTCAAGGTCCACTGATTTCCCAGGACAAGATTCCAGGGATTTATGGGCCATCAGTGGCAAGGAACAATCAGCAAAATGTGCTCCTGCCGCTCCTGAAGAAATCTTTAGGGCAGTAAAGTTTTCTAGCTGCGAGACTAGATTACGCCGTTGGAGAGAAAGACTGCATGTCGGTTAAAAACTCAACAAGGAAACCCCCAGAAGATCCTGGAGCAATTTTTGTGCTTAAAGGGGGAATTTGAGCACTGTGCTGCCATCTTAATTGAAAATCCACTGTGGGCTTGGTCAGACATTGATGTAGCCATTTCATTTATGTTCCACCTTTCTCTTCAATGGGGATCGAAAGTGGCTTACGTTGTTCCCTTCTGCTTGTTTTATCCTTGCAACAACCTGTGAGGTAACTTGGGATGGGAGTGTGTGATTGGCCCAAGATGGCTACAGCAGCTAACTGGAAGAGCAAACAAACTGTACCCTTGTGGATTTATTCTTACAATCTGGAAAATGGCTGAAATGATGAAGCTAACAAACTCCAGAGAGGACAGTCAATTTCCTGAAAATTGGGCATGATTATTGGAATGTTAAACATCACAATGTTCCCCTATATTCCATGGTTTTCTCTTGTTATGAAAAGTTAATTGTAAAAAAAAAGTTCTTTAGGCGTTAATTACAATGTAAACAGGTGGCACCACAAAGCAGGGGGGAAATGAAGCTAACAAAAATAAATTTTAGAAAGCACACCTATCAGTAATGGGACATTTCTGTTTCAGAACTGAAAAGTTATTCCTGCTGATAGTTTTGAAAACCTTATTTTAGACTGTCGCGGCAGTCCAGAATCAAGCGTGCAGTTCACTTATGCTTAGGTTTAGATTGTCATCAATGGTCATAAAATCAAATATGTTGCCTAGCTGTACAAATAACCTTAGGGCCACATGATATCGGCCATGGGTCTATTGGACACCATTTTAGAAGCATTGGTAACTTTTGTTTTCACCTCCCTATCTTCTTCACCTGAAAAGACATGGGGGAAGTGAGAGACAACATCTCTTGGGACTGATGTACTGTGTGTCCTATTAGGACCAGGGTCTCGTGGCAATTTTTATTTAGTTTTATTTATTTATTTATTCGATTTGATAAACCGCCCTACCCCCAGAGGGCTCAGGGCGGTGTACAATAAATAGGAATACAATAAAACAAATCGAATAGCCCCAATTAAATTATACAAAACCTTAAAACTATAAAACTATAGCAGCAGCCTTCAATAAATAATTAATTAATAGTAGAAGACGTCTGGCACCCAGCCCCAGTGATCAAACCCTGGGAGGGGAGGTCCAATAGATAGCCAGTGCGCAGGACAACACAAGGGGCGGGCTCAGCGCCCCCCCCAAAGCCCGGTGGAACAACACAGTTTTGCAGGCCCTGTGGAACTCTTCAAGGTCCCGCAGGGCCCTAACTGCTGGGGGAAGAGCGTTCCACCAGGCAGGGGCCAGGTCAGTAAACGCCCTGGCCTGTGTGTAGGCCAGCTGCATCATGGAGGGGCCGGGGACCACCAGTAGATTCGCCTCCGCAGAGCGGAGGACACGACTACAAATGCTTCTCAAATGTCATCGGTGGACTCATGGCCGCCATCTTTTGTAGTTTGGCCCTTACATGGAATGTTCTTTTTGCCTCGTCAAAGTAGAATCCAATTCTCAGCTCAGAAACACAAATGTATCCATTGGGGTGTGAGAAGGAAGGCCATGGGTCTGTGGTACAGCATCTGTTTTGCATGTGGAAGGTTCCAGATTCAATCCTCAGCAGCGGCACTTAAAAATGATTGGGAAGTATACAACTTCTATCAGAGTCCTAGAGAGCCATTACTGCGAAGAAAGGACTGGGGGCTATGGCTCTGTAGAAGAGATTTGCGTGCAGTAAATCCCAGGTCCAGTCCTTGGCATCGTCAGTTAAAATGATCAGGTAGTAGATACGATGTAAAACACCTCCGCCCGAAACCCTGGAAAGCTGCAGTTTCAGGAGCCAATCCTGAGGCATTCTCGGAACCTGCAATTTTGCCCTTTTTTTCCCAGATACGCTGCCTAGTCAAGAGTACTCCAGGGCTAGCTGGGTGCAGATTCAAACTGAACCTCTGTCTTTCAACCACCGCTCCGACGGTTACGCAAAGCAGCAATGAAAAGCAAACTGCAGCAGCATGCATTTGAAATCCCCATGCAAAATAAACAAACTAAGCAAAGAGAAGTGTGTGAAAAGTACCTCAGAAGTAACCTTGTTAGACAGTAATTTACAGGTATACTGGTAGAAAGGGAAAAGACTGTCATTAGTACACACAGAATAAGGAAAGAGAGAGAGAGAGAGAGAGAGACTGACTTCAGATTGGGAAACAAATTAAGTGGAGAATATTTATCTTACAGCTGAAACAGTTTGGAATCATTCAAAAACTTGCTTCGGAAAGCAAAGTAGCCAATTATAAACAAAAACAGAGCCAAGGTTTTTGTCAGCTGCGGTTGCTTTCCTGTTTTTCACAACGCCTCTGATGAACTCTTGTTACAAACAAATTAACCTCTGCCTCCAGCATATGACCAGGGCTCTATCCATTGAAATTACTGAAGTATTTAAAATATTTAATTCGGCTTAACCCTCCTCTGAGTGCTGATGTGACCACCGTTTGCAGGGTGAACTGTTTTTATAGGAAAGAATGCCCAAGGATGATTGCTTGAATGACAACCGAAGCCATCAATTATTAGGTGCTTCTGAAAAAAAAATCTAAATTTCTCATTAAGCACTTAGAGCAGTGGTGTCAAACTCGCAGCCCTCCAGATGTTCATGAACTACAATTCCCATCAGTCCCTCCCAACATAAGCATTGGCTATACTGGCAAGGGCTGATGGGAATTGCAGTTCATGAACATCTGGAGGGCCGCGAGTTTGACACCTGTGACTTAGAGCCACAGATGCCAAAAGCATTCACAGGGAGCACATTCGGGTAGACCAGGGGTAGGGAACCTGCGGCTCTCCAGATGTTCAGGAACTACAATTCCCATCAGCCCCCCCACCCCCCCCCCCCCCCACCCCCCCCCCCCCCCACCCCCCCCCCCCCCCACCCCCCCCCCCCCCCACCCCCCCCCCCCCCCACCCCCCCCCCCCCCCACCCCCCCCCCCCCCCACCCCCCCCCCCCCCCACCCCCCCCCCCCCCCACCCCCCCCCCCCCCCACCCCCCCCCCCCCCCACCCCCCCCCCCCCCCACCCCCCCCCCCCCCCACCCCCCCCCCCCCCCACCCCCCCCCCCCCCCACCCCCCCCCCCCCCCACCCCCCCCCCCCCCCACCCCCCCCCCCCCCCACCCCCCCCCCCCCCCACCCCCCCCCCCCCCCACCCCCCCCCCCCCCCACCCCCCCCCCCCCCCACCCCCCCCCCCCCCCACCCCCCCCCCCCCCCACCCCCCCCCCCCCCCACCCCCCCCCCCCCCCACCCCCCCCCCCCCCCACCCCCCCCCCCCCCCACCCCCCCCCCCCCCCACCCCCCCCCCCCCCCACCCCCCCCCCCCCCCACCCCCCCCCCCCCCCACCCCCCCCCCCCCCCACCCCCCCCCCCCCCCACCCCCCCCCCCCCCCACCCCCCCCCCCCCCCACCCCCCCCCCCCCCCACCCCCCCCCCCCCCCACCCCCCCCCCCCCCCACCCCCCCCCCCCCCCACCCCCCCCCCCCCCCACCCCCCCCCCCCCCCACCCCCCCCCCCCCCCACCCCCCCCCCCCCCCACCCCCCCCCCCCCCCACCCCCCCCCCCCCCCACCCCCCCCCCCCCCCACCCCCCCCCCCCCCCACCCCCCCCCCCCCCCACCCCCCCCCCCCCCCACCCCCCCCCCCCCCCACCCCCCCCCCCCCCCACCCCCCCCCCCCCCCACCCCCCCCCCCCCCCACCCCCCCCCCCCCCCACCCCCCCCCCCCCCCACCCCCCCCCCCCCCCACCCCCCCCCCCCCCCACCCCCCCCCCCCCCCACCCCCCCCCCCCCCCACCCCCCCCCCCCCCCACCCCCCCCCCCCCCCACCCCCCCCCCCCCCCACCCCCCCCCCCCCCCACCCCCCCCCCCCCCCACCCCCCCCCCCCCCCACCCCCCCCCCCCCCCACCCCCCCCCCCCCCCACCCCCCCCCCCCCCCACCCCCCCCCCCCCCCACCCCCCCCCCCCCCCACCCCCCCCCCCCCCCACCCCCCCCCCCCCCCACCCCCCCCCCCCCCCACCCCCCCCCCCCCCCACCCCCCCCCCCCCCCACCCCCCCCCCCCCCCACCCCCCCCCCCCCCCACCCCCCCCCCCCCCCACCCCCCCCCCCCCCCACCCCCCCCCCCCCCCACCCCCCCCCCCCCCCACCCCCCCCCCCCCCCACCCCCCCCCCCCCCCACCCCCCCCCCCCCCCACCCCCCCCCCCCCCCACCCCCCCCCCCCCCCACCCCCCCCCCCCCCCACCCCCCCCCCCCCCCACCCCCCCCCCCCCCCACCCCCCCCCCCCCCCACCCCCCCCCCCCCCCACCCCCCCCCCCCCCCACCCCCCCCCCCCCCCACCCCCCCCCCCCCCCACCCCCCCCCCCCCCCACCCCCCCCCCCCCCCACCCCCCCCCCCCCCCACCCCCCCCCCCCCCCACCCCCCCCCCCCCCCACCCCCCCCCCCCCCCACCCCCCCCCCCCCCCACCCCCCCCCCCCCCCACCCCCCCCCCCCCCCACCCCCCCCCCCCCCCACCCCCCCCCCCCCCCACCCCCCCCCCCCCCCACCCCCCCCCCCCCCCACCCCCCCCCCCCCCCACCCCCCCCCCCCCCCACCCCCCCCCCCCCCCACCCCCCCCCCCCCCCACCCCCCCCCCCCCCCACCCCCCCCCCCCCCCACCCCCCCCCCCCCCCACCCCCCCCCCCCCCCACCCCCCCCCCCCCCCACCCCCCCCCCCCCCCACCCCCCCCCCCCCCCACCCCCCCCCCCCCCCACCCCCCCCCCCCCCCACCCCCCCCCCCCCCCACCCCCCCCCCCCCCCACCCCCCCCCCCCCCCACCCCCCCCCCCCCCCACCCCCCCCCCCCCCCACCCCCCCCCCCCCCCACCCCCCCCCCCCCCCACCCCCCCCCCCCCCCACCCCCCCCCCCCCCCACCCCCCCCCCCCCCCACCCCCCCCCCCCCCCACCCCCCCCCCCCCCCACCCCCCCCCCCCCCCACCCCCCCCCCCCCCCACCCCCCCCCCCCCCCACCCCCCCCCCCCCCCACCCCCCCCCCCCCCCACCCCCCCCCCCCCCCACCCCCCCCCCCCCCCACCCCCCCCCCCCCCCACCCCCCCCCCCCCCCACCCCCCCCCCCCCCCACCCCCCCCCCCCCCCACCCCCCCCCCCCCCCACCCCCCCCCCCCCCCACCCCCCCCCCCCCCCACCCCCCCCCCCCCCCACCCCCCCCCCCCCCCACCCCCCCCCCCCCCCACCCCCCCCCCCCCCCACCCCCCCCCCCCCCCACCCCCCCCCCCCCCCACCCCCCCCCCCCCCCACCCCCCCCCCCCCCCACCCCCCCCCCCCCCCACCCCCCCCCCCCCCCACCCCCCCCCCCCCCCACCCCCCCCCCCCCCCACCCCCCCCCCCCCCCACCCCCCCCCCCCCCCACCCCCCCCCCCCCCCACCCCCCCCCCCCCCCACCCCCCCCCCCCCCCACCCCCCCCCCCCCCCACCCCCCCCCCCCCCCACCCCCCCCCCCCCCCACCCCCCCCCCCCCCCACCCCCCCCCCCCCCCACCCCCCCCCCCCCCCACCCCCCCCCCCCCCCACCCCCCCCCCCCCCCACCCCCCCCCCCCCCCACCCCCCCCCCCCCCCACCCCCCCCCCCCCCCACCCCCCCCCCCCCCCACCCCCCCCCCCCCCCACCCCCCCCCCCCCCCACCCCCCCCCCCCCCCACCCCCCCCCCCCCCCACCCCCCCCCCCCCCCACCCCCCCCCCCCCCCACCCCCCCCCCCCCCCACCCCCCCCCCCCCCCACCCCCCCCCCCCCCCACCCCCCCCCCCCCCCACCCCCCCCCCCCCCCACCCCCCCCCCCCCCCACCCCCCCCCCCCCCCACCCCCCCCCCCCCCCACCCCCCCCCCCCCCCACCCCCCCCCCCCCCCACCCCCCCCCCCCCCCACCCCCCCCCCCCCCCACCCCCCCCCCCCCCCACCCCCCCCCCCCCCCACCCCCCCCCCCCCCCACCCCCCCCCCCCCCCACCCCCCCCCCCCCCCACCCCCCCCCCCCCCCACCCCCCCCCCCCCCCACCCCCCCCCCCCCCCACCCCCCCCCCCCCCCACCCCCCCCCCCCCCCACCCCCCCCCCCCCCCACCCCCCCCCCCCCCCACCCCCCCCCCCCCCCACCCCCCCCCCCCCCCACCCCCCCCCCCCCCCACCCCCCCCCCCCCCCACCCCCCCCCCCCCCCACCCCCCCCCCCCCCCACCCCCCCCCCCCCCCACCCCCCCCCCCCCCCACCCCCCCCCCCCCCCACCCCCCCCCCCCCCCACCCCCCCCCCCCCCCACCCCCCCCCCCCCCCACCCCCCCCCCCCCCCACCCCCCCCCCCCCCCACCCCCCCCCCCCCCCACCCCCCCCCCCCCCCACCCCCCCCCCCCCCCACCCCCCCCCCCCCCCACCCCCCCCCCCCCCCACCCCCCCCCCCCCCCACCCCCCCCCCCCCCCACCCCCCCCCCCCCCCACCCCCCCCCCCCCCCACCCCCCCCCCCCCCCACCCCCCCCCCCCCCCACCCCCCCCCCCCCCCACCCCCCCCCCCCCCCACCCCCCCCCCCCCCCACCCCCCCCCCCCCCCACCCCCCCCCCCCCCCACCCCCCCCCCCCCCCACCCCCCCCCCCCCCCACCCCCCCCCCCCCCCACCCCCCCCCCCCCCCACCCCCCCCCCCCCCCACCCCCCCCCCCCCCCACCCCCCCCCCCCCCCACCCCCCCCCCCCCCCACCCCCCCCCCCCCCCACCCCCCCCCCCCCCCACCCCCCCCCCCCCCCACCCCCCCCCCCCCCCACCCCCCCCCCCCCCCACCCCCCCCCCCCCCCACCCCCCCCCCCCCCCACCCCCCCCCCCCCCCACCCCCCCCCCCCCCCACCCCCCCCCCCCCCCACCCCCCCCCCCCCCCACCCCCCCCCCCCCCCACCCCCCCCCCCCCCCACCCCCCCCCCCCCCCACCCCCCCCCCCCCCCACCCCCCCCCCCCCCCACCCCCCCCCCCCCCCACCCCCCCCCCCCCCCACCCCCCCCCCCCCCCACCCCCCCCCCCCCCCACCCCCCCCCCCCCCCACCCCCCCCCCCCCCCACCCCCCCCCCCCCCCACCCCCCCCCCCCCCCACCCCCCCCCCCCCCCACCCCCCCCCCCCCCCACCCCCCCCCCCCCCCACCCCCCCCCCCCCCCACCCCCCCCCCCCCCCACCCCCCCCCCCCCCCACCCCCCCCCCCCCCCACCCCCCCCCCCCCCCACCCCCCCCCCCCCCCACCCCCCCCCCCCCCCACCCCCCCCCCCCCCCACCCCCCCCCCCCCCCACCCCCCCCCCCCCCCACCCCCCCCCCCCCCCACCCCCCCCCCCCCCCACCCCCCCCCCCCCCCACCCCCCCCCCCCCCCACCCCCCCCCCCCCCCACCCCCCCCCCCCCCCACCCCCCCCCCCCCCCACCCCCCCCCCCCCCCACCCCCCCCCCCCCCCACCCCCCCCCCCCCCCACCCCCCCCCCCCCCCACCCCCCCCCCCCCCCACCCCCCCCCCCCCCCACCCCCCCCCCCCCCCACCCCCCCCCCCCCCCACCCCCCCCCCCCCCCACCCCCCCCCCCCCCCACCCCCCCCCCCCCCCACCCCCCCCCCCCCCCACCCCCCCCCCCCCCCACCCCCCCCCCCCCCCACCCCCCCCCCCCCCCACCCCCCCCCCCCCCCACCCCCCCCCCCCCCCACCCCCCCCCCCCCCCACCCCCCCCCCCCCCCACCCCCCCCCCCCCCCACCCCCCCCCCCCCCCACCCCCCCCCCCCCCCACCCCCCCCCCCCCCCACCCCCCCCCCCCCCCACCCCCCCCCCCCCCCACCCCCCCCCCCCCCCACCCCCCCCCCCCCCCACCCCCCCCCCCCCCCACCCCCCCCCCCCCCCACCCCCCCCCCCCCCCACCCCCCCCCCCCCCCACCCCCCCCCCCCCCCACCCCCCCCCCCCCCCACCCCCCCCCCCCCCCACCCCCCCCCCCCCCCACCCCCCCCCCCCCCCACCCCCCCCCCCCCCCACCCCCCCCCCCCCCCACCCCCCCCCCCCCCCACCCCCCCCCCCCCCCACCCCCCCCCCCCCCCACCCCCCCCCCCCCCCACCCCCCCCCCCCCCCACCCCCCCCCCCCCCCACCCCCCCCCCCCCCCACCCCCCCCCCCCCCCACCCCCCCCCCCCCCCACCCCCCCCCCCCCCCACCCCCCCCCCCCCCCACCCCCCCCCCCCCCCACCCCCCCCCCCCCCCACCCCCCCCCCCCCCCACCCCCCCCCCCCCCCACCCCCCCCCCCCCCCACCCCCCCCCCCCCCCACCCCCCCCCCCCCCCACCCCCCCCCCCCCCCACCCCCCCCCCCCCCCACCCCCCCCCCCCCCCACCCCCCCCCCCCCCCACCCCCCCCCCCCCCCACCCCCCCCCCCCCCCACCCCCCCCCCCCCCCACCCCCCCCCCCCCCCACCCCCCCCCCCCCCCACCCCCCCCCCCCCCCACCCCCCCCCCCCCCCACCCCCCCCCCCCCCCACCCCCCCCCCCCCCCACCCCCCCCCCCCCCCACCCCCCCCCCCCCCCACCCCCCCCCCCCCCCACCCCCCCCCCCCCCCACCCCCCCCCCCCCCCACCCCCCCCCCCCCCCACCCCCCCCCCCCCCCACCCCCCCCCCCCCCCACCCCCCCCCCCCCCCACCCCCCCCCCCCCCCACCCCCCCCCCCCCCCACCCCCCCCCCCCCCCACCCCCCCCCCCCCCCACCCCCCCCCCCCCCCACCCCCCCCCCCCCCCACCCCCCCCCCCCCCCACCCCCCCCCCCCCCCACCCCCCCCCCCCCCCACCCCCCCCCCCCCCCACCCCCCCCCCCCCCCACCCCCCCCCCCCCCCACCCCCCCCCCCCCCCACCCCCCCCCCCCCCCACCCCCCCCCCCCCCCACCCCCCCCCCCCCCCACCCCCCCCCCCCCCCACCCCCCCCCCCCCCCACCCCCCCCCCCCCCCACCCCCCCCCCCCCCCACCCCCCCCCCCCCCCACCCCCCCCCCCCCCCACCCCCCCCCCCCCCCACCCCCCCCCCCCCCCACCCCCCCCCCCCCCCACCCCCCCCCCCCCCCACCCCCCCCCCCCCCCACCCCCCCCCCCCCCCACCCCCCCCCCCCCCCACCCCCCCCCCCCCCCACCCCCCCCCCCCCCCACCCCCCCCCCCCCCCACCCCCCCCCCCCCCCACCCCCCCCCCCCCCCACCCCCCCCCCCCCCCACCCCCCCCCCCCCCCACCCCCCCCCCCCCCCACCCCCCCCCCCCCCCACCCCCCCCCCCCCCCACCCCCCCCCCCCCCCACCCCCCCCCCCCCCCACCCCCCCCCCCCCCCACCCCCCCCCCCCCCCACCCCCCCCCCCCCCCACCCCCCCCCCCCCCCACCCCCCCCCCCCCCCACCCCCCCCCCCCCCCACCCCCCCCCCCCCCCACCCCCCCCCCCCCCCACCCCCCCCCCCCCCCACCCCCCCCCCCCCCCACCCCCCCCCCCCCCCACCCCCCCCCCCCCCCACCCCCCCCCCCCCCCACCCCCCCCCCCCCCCACCCCCCCCCCCCCCCACCCCCCCCCCCCCCCACCCCCCCCCCCCCCCACCCCCCCCCCCCCCCACCCCCCCCCCCCCCCACCCCCCCCCCCCCCCACCCCCCCCCCCCCCCACCCCCCCCCCCCCCCACCCCCCCCCCCCCCCACCCCCCCCCCCCCCCACCCCCCCCCCCCCCCACCCCCCCCCCCCCCCACCCCCCCCCCCCCCCACCCCCCCCCCCCCCCACCCCCCCCCCCCCCCACCCCCCCCCCCCCCCACCCCCCCCCCCCCCCACCCCCCCCCCCCCCCACCCCCCCCCCCCCCCACCCCCCCCCCCCCCCACCCCCCCCCCCCCCCACCCCCCCCCCCCCCCACCCCCCCCCCCCCCCACCCCCCCCCCCCCCCACCCCCCCCCCCCCCCACCCCCCCCCCCCCCCACCCCCCCCCCCCCCCACCCCCCCCCCCCCCCACCCCCCCCCCCCCCCACCCCCCCCCCCCCCCACCCCCCCCCCCCCCCACCCCCCCCCCCCCCCACCCCCCCCCCCCCCCACCCCCCCCCCCCCCCACCCCCCCCCCCCCCCACCCCCCCCCCCCCCCACCCCCCCCCCCCCCCACCCCCCCCCCCCCCCACCCCCCCCCCCCCCCACCCCCCCCCCCCCCCACCCCCCCCCCCCCCCACCCCCCCCCCCCCCCACCCCCCCCCCCCCCCACCCCCCCCCCCCCCCACCCCCCCCCCCCCCCACCCCCCCCCCCCCCCACCCCCCCCCCCCCCCACCCCCCCCCCCCCCCACCCCCCCCCCCCCCCACCCCCCCCCCCCCCCACCCCCCCCCCCCCCCACCCCCCCCCCCCCCCACCCCCCCCCCCCCCCACCCCCCCCCCCCCCCACCCCCCCCCCCCCCCACCCCCCCCCCCCCCCACCCCCCCCCCCCCCCACCCCCCCCCCCCCCCACCCCCCCCCCCCCCCACCCCCCCCCCCCCCCACCCCCCCCCCCCCCCACCCCCCCCCCCCCCCACCCCCCCCCCCCCCCACCCCCCCCCCCCCCCACCCCCCCCCCCCCCCACCCCCCCCCCCCCCCACCCCCCCCCCCCCCCACCCCCCCCCCCCCCCACCCCCCCCCCCCCCCACCCCCCCCCCCCCCCACCCCCCCCCCCCCCCACCCCCCCCCCCCCCCACCCCCCCCCCCCCCCACCCCCCCCCCCCCCCACCCCCCCCCCCCCCCACCCCCCCCCCCCCCCACCCCCCCCCCCCCCCACCCCCCCCCCCCCCCACCCCCCCCCCCCCCCACCCCCCCCCCCCCCCACCCCCCCCCCCCCCCACCCCCCCCCCCCCCCACCCCCCCCCCCCCCCACCCCCCCCCCCCCCCACCCCCCCCCCCCCCCACCCCCCCCCCCCCCCACCCCCCCCCCCCCCCACCCCCCCCCCCCCCCACCCCCCCCCCCCCCCACCCCCCCCCCCCCCCACCCCCCCCCCCCCCCACCCCCCCCCCCCCCCACCCCCCCCCCCCCCCACCCCCCCCCCCCCCCACCCCCCCCCCCCCCCACCCCCCCCCCCCCCCACCCCCCCCCCCCCCCACCCCCCCCCCCCCCCACCCCCCCCCCCCCCCACCCCCCCCCCCCCCCACCCCCCCCCCCCCCCACCCCCCCCCCCCCCCACCCCCCCCCCCCCCCACCCCCCCCCCCCCCCACCCCCCCCCCCCCCCACCCCCCCCCCCCCCCACCCCCCCCCCCCCCCACCCCCCCCCCCCCCCACCCCCCCCCCCCCCCACCCCCCCCCCCCCCCACCCCCCCCCCCCCCCACCCCCCCCCCCCCCCACCCCCCCCCCCCCCCACCCCCCCCCCCCCCCACCCCCCCCCCCCCCCACCCCCCCCCCCCCCCACCCCCCCCCCCCCCCACCCCCCCCCCCCCCCACCCCCCCCCCCCCCCACCCCCCCCCCCCCCCACCCCCCCCCCCCCCCACCCCCCCCCCCCCCCACCCCCCCCCCCCCCCACCCCCCCCCCCCCCCACCCCCCCCCCCCCCCACCCCCCCCCCCCCCCACCCCCCCCCCCCCCCACCCCCCCCCCCCCCCACCCCCCCCCCCCCCCACCCCCCCCCCCCCCCACCCCCCCCCCCCCCCACCCCCCCCCCCCCCCACCCCCCCCCCCCCCCACCCCCCCCCCCCCCCACCCCCCCCCCCCCCCACCCCCCCCCCCCCCCACCCCCCCCCCCCCCCACCCCCCCCCCCCCCCACCCCCCCCCCCCCCCACCCCCCCCCCCCCCCACCCCCCCCCCCCCCCACCCCCCCCCCCCCCCACCCCCCCCCCCCCCCACCCCCCCCCCCCCCCACCCCCCCCCCCCCCCACCCCCCCCCCCCCCCACCCCCCCCCCCCCCCACCCCCCCCCCCCCCCACCCCCCCCCCCCCCCACCCCCCCCCCCCCCCACCCCCCCCCCCCCCCACCCCCCCCCCCCCCCACCCCCCCCCCCCCCCACCCCCCCCCCCCCCCACCCCCCCCCCCCCCCACCCCCCCCCCCCCCCACCCCCCCCCCCCCCCACCCCCCCCCCCCCCCACCCCCCCCCCCCCCCACCCCCCCCCCCCCCCACCCCCCCCCCCCCCCACCCCCCCCCCCCCCCACCCCCCCCCCCCCCCACCCCCCCCCCCCCCCACCCCCCCCCCCCCCCACCCCCCCCCCCCCCCACCCCCCCCCCCCCCCACCCCCCCCCCCCCCCACCCCCCCCCCCCCCCACCCCCCCCCCCCCCCACCCCCCCCCCCCCCCACCCCCCCCCCCCCCCACCCCCCCCCCCCCCCACCCCCCCCCCCCCCCACCCCCCCCCCCCCCCACCCCCCCCCCCCCCCACCCCCCCCCCCCCCCACCCCCCCCCCCCCCCACCCCCCCCCCCCCCCACCCCCCCCCCCCCCCACCCCCCCCCCCCCCCACCCCCCCCCCCCCCCACCCCCCCCCCCCCCCACCCCCCCCCCCCCCCACCCCCCCCCCCCCCCACCCCCCCCCCCCCCCACCCCCCCCCCCCCCCACCCCCCCCCCCCCCCACCCCCCCCCCCCCCCACCCCCCCCCCCCCCCACCCCCCCCCCCCCCCACCCCCCCCCCCCCCCACCCCCCCCCCCCCCCACCCCCCCCCCCCCCCACCCCCCCCCCCCCCCACCCCCCCCCCCCCCCACCCCCCCCCCCCCCCACCCCCCCCCCCCCCCACCCCCCCCCCCCCCCACCCCCCCCCCCCCCCACCCCCCCCCCCCCCCACCCCCCCCCCCCCCCACCCCCCCCCCCCCCCACCCCCCCCCCCCCCCACCCCCCCCCCCCCCCACCCCCCCCCCCCCCCACCCCCCCCCCCCCCCACCCCCCCCCCCCCCCACCCCCCCCCCCCCCCACCCCCCCCCCCCCCCACCCCCCCCCCCCCCCACCCCCCCCCCCCCCCACCCCCCCCCCCCCCCACCCCCCCCCCCCCCCACCCCCCCCCCCCCCCACCCCCCCCCCCCCCCACCCCCCCCCCCCCCCACCCCCCCCCCCCCCCACCCCCCCCCCCCCCCACCCCCCCCCCCCCCCACCCCCCCCCCCCCCCACCCCCCCCCCCCCCCACCCCCCCCCCCCCCCACCCCCCCCCCCCCCCACCCCCCCCCCCCCCCACCCCCCCCCCCCCCCACCCCCCCCCCCCCCCACCCCCCCCCCCCCCCACCCCCCCCCCCCCCCACCCCCCCCCCCCCCCACCCCCCCCCCCCCCCACCCCCCCCCCCCCCCACCCCCCCCCCCCCCCACCCCCCCCCCCCCCCACCCCCCCCCCCCCCCACCCCCCCCCCCCCCCACCCCCCCCCCCCCCCACCCCCCCCCCCCCCCACCCCCCCCCCCCCCCACCCCCCCCCCCCCCCACCCCCCCCCCCCCCCACCCCCCCCCCCCCCCACCCCCCCCCCCCCCCACCCCCCCCCCCCCCCACCCCCCCCCCCCCCCACCCCCCCCCCCCCCCACCCCCCCCCCCCCCCACCCCCCCCCCCCCCCACCCCCCCCCCCCCCCACCCCCCCCCCCCCCCACCCCCCCCCCCCCCCACCCCCCCCCCCCCCCACCCCCCCCCCCCCCCACCCCCCCCCCCCCCCACCCCCCCCCCCCCCCACCCCCCCCCCCCCCCACCCCCCCCCCCCCCCACCCCCCCCCCCCCCCACCCCCCCCCCCCCCCACCCCCCCCCCCCCCCACCCCCCCCCCCCCCCACCCCCCCCCCCCCCCACCCCCCCCCCCCCCCACCCCCCCCCCCCCCCACCCCCCCCCCCCCCCACCCCCCCCCCCCCCCACCCCCCCCCCCCCCCACCCCCCCCCCCCCCCACCCCCCCCCCCCCCCACCCCCCCCCCCCCCCACCCCCCCCCCCCCCCACCCCCCCCCCCCCCCACCCCCCCCCCCCCCCACCCCCCCCCCCCCCCACCCCCCCCCCCCCCCACCCCCCCCCCCCCCCACCCCCCCCCCCCCCCACCCCCCCCCCCCCCCACCCCCCCCCCCCCCCACCCCCCCCCCCCCCCACCCCCCCCCCCCCCCACCCCCCCCCCCCCCCACCCCCCCCCCCCCCCACCCCCCCCCCCCCCCACCCCCCCCCCCCCCCACCCCCCCCCCCCCCCACCCCCCCCCCCCCCCACCCCCCCCCCCCCCCACCCCCCCCCCCCCCCACCCCCCCCCCCCCCCACCCCCCCCCCCCCCCACCCCCCCCCCCCCCCACCCCCCCCCCCCCCCACCCCCCCCCCCCCCCACCCCCCCCCCCCCCCACCCCCCCCCCCCCCCACCCCCCCCCCCCCCCACCCCCCCCCCCCCCCACCCCCCCCCCCCCCCACCCCCCCCCCCCCCCACCCCCCCCCCCCCCCACCCCCCCCCCCCCCCACCCCCCCCCCCCCCCACCCCCCCCCCCCCCCACCCCCCCCCCCCCCCACCCCCCCCCCCCCCCACCCCCCCCCCCCCCCACCCCCCCCCCCCCCCACCCCCCCCCCCCCCCACCCCCCCCCCCCCCCACCCCCCCCCCCCCCCACCCCCCCCCCCCCCCACCCCCCCCCCCCCCCACCCCCCCCCCCCCCCACCCCCCCCCCCCCCCACCCCCCCCCCCCCCCACCCCCCCCCCCCCCCACCCCCCCCCCCCCCCACCCCCCCCCCCCCCCACCCCCCCCCCCCCCCACCCCCCCCCCCCCCCACCCCCCCCCCCCCCCACCCCCCCCCCCCCCCACCCCCCCCCCCCCCCACCCCCCCCCCCCCCCACCCCCCCCCCCCCCCACCCCCCCCCCCCCCCACCCCCCCCCCCCCCCACCCCCCCCCCCCCCCACCCCCCCCCCCCCCCACCCCCCCCCCCCCCCACCCCCCCCCCCCCCCACCCCCCCCCCCCCCCACCCCCCCCCCCCCCCACCCCCCCCCCCCCCCACCCCCCCCCCCCCCCACCCCCCCCCCCCCCCACCCCCCCCCCCCCCCACCCCCCCCCCCCCCCACCCCCCCCCCCCCCCACCCCCCCCCCCCCCCACCCCCCCCCCCCCCCACCCCCCCCCCCCCCCACCCCCCCCCCCCCCCACCCCCCCCCCCCCCCACCCCCCCCCCCCCCCACCCCCCCCCCCCCCCACCCCCCCCCCCCCCCACCCCCCCCCCCCCCCACCCCCCCCCCCCCCCACCCCCCCCCCCCCCCACCCCCCCCCCCCCCCACCCCCCCCCCCCCCCACCCCCCCCCCCCCCCACCCCCCCCCCCCCCCACCCCCCCCCCCCCCCACCCCCCCCCCCCCCCACCCCCCCCCCCCCCCACCCCCCCCCCCCCCCACCCCCCCCCCCCCCCACCCCCCCCCCCCCCCACCCCCCCCCCCCCCCACCCCCCCCCCCCCCCACCCCCCCCCCCCCCCACCCCCCCCCCCCCCCACCCCCCCCCCCCCCCACCCCCCCCCCCCCCCACCCCCCCCCCCCCCCACCCCCCCCCCCCCCCACCCCCCCCCCCCCCCACCCCCCCCCCCCCCCACCCCCCCCCCCCCCCACCCCCCCCCCCCCCCACCCCCCCCCCCCCCCACCCCCCCCCCCCCCCACCCCCCCCCCCCCCCACCCCCCCCCCCCCCCACCCCCCCCCCCCCCCACCCCCCCCCCCCCCCACCCCCCCCCCCCCCCACCCCCCCCCCCCCCCACCCCCCCCCCCCCCCACCCCCCCCCCCCCCCACCCCCCCCCCCCCCCACCCCCCCCCCCCCCCACCCCCCCCCCCCCCCACCCCCCCCCCCCCCCACCCCCCCCCCCCCCCACCCCCCCCCCCCCCCACCCCCCCCCCCCCCCACCCCCCCCCCCCCCCACCCCCCCCCCCCCCCACCCCCCCCCCCCCCCACCCCCCCCCCCCCCCACCCCCCCCCCCCCCCACCCCCCCCCCCCCCCACCCCCCCCCCCCCCCACCCCCCCCCCCCCCCACCCCCCCCCCCCCCCACCCCCCCCCCCCCCCACCCCCCCCCCCCCCCACCCCCCCCCCCCCCCACCCCCCCCCCCCCCCACCCCCCCCCCCCCCCACCCCCCCCCCCCCCCACCCCCCCCCCCCCCCACCCCCCCCCCCCCCCACCCCCCCCCCCCCCCACCCCCCCCCCCCCCCACCCCCCCCCCCCCCCACCCCCCCCCCCCCCCACCCCCCCCCCCCCCCACCCCCCCCCCCCCCCACCCCCCCCCCCCCCCACCCCCCCCCCCCCCCACCCCCCCCCCCCCCCACCCCCCCCCCCCCCCACCCCCCCCCCCCCCCACCCCCCCCCCCCCCCACCCCCCCCCCCCCCCACCCCCCCCCCCCCCCACCCCCCCCCCCCCCCACCCCCCCCCCCCCCCACCCCCCCCCCCCCCCACCCCCCCCCCCCCCCACCCCCCCCCCCCCCCACCCCCCCCCCCCCCCACCCCCCCCCCCCCCCACCCCCCCCCCCCCCCACCCCCCCCCCCCCCCACCCCCCCCCCCCCCCACCCCCCCCCCCCCCCACCCCCCCCCCCCCCCACCCCCCCCCCCCCCCACCCCCCCCCCCCCCCACCCCCCCCCCCCCCCACCCCCCCCCCCCCCCACCCCCCCCCCCCCCCACCCCCCCCCCCCCCCACCCCCCCCCCCCCCCACCCCCCCCCCCCCCCACCCCCCCCCCCCCCCACCCCCCCCCCCCCCCACCCCCCCCCCCCCCCACCCCCCCCCCCCCCCACCCCCCCCCCCCCCCACCCCCCCCCCCCCCCACCCCCCCCCCCCCCCACCCCCCCCCCCCCCCACCCCCCCCCCCCCCCACCCCCCCCCCCCCCCACCCCCCCCCCCCCCCACCCCCCCCCCCCCCCACCCCCCCCCCCCCCCACCCCCCCCCCCCCCCACCCCCCCCCCCCCCCACCCCCCCCCCCCCCCACCCCCCCCCCCCCCCACCCCCCCCCCCCCCCACCCCCCCCCCCCCCCACCCCCCCCCCCCCCCACCCCCCCCCCCCCCCACCCCCCCCCCCCCCCACCCCCCCCCCCCCCCACCCCCCCCCCCCCCCACCCCCCCCCCCCCCCACCCCCCCCCCCCCCCACCCCCCCCCCCCCCCACCCCCCCCCCCCCCCACCCCCCCCCCCCCCCACCCCCCCCCCCCCCCACCCCCCCCCCCCCCCACCCCCCCCCCCCCCCACCCCCCCCCCCCCCCACCCCCCCCCCCCCCCACCCCCCCCCCCCCCCACCCCCCCCCCCCCCCACCCCCCCCCCCCCCCACCCCCCCCCCCCCCCACCCCCCCCCCCCCCCACCCCCCCCCCCCCCCACCCCCCCCCCCCCCCACCCCCCCCCCCCCCCACCCCCCCCCCCCCCCACCCCCCCCCCCCCCCACCCCCCCCCCCCCCCACCCCCCCCCCCCCCCACCCCCCCCCCCCCCCACCCCCCCCCCCCCCCACCCCCCCCCCCCCCCACCCCCCCCCCCCCCCACCCCCCCCCCCCCCCACCCCCCCCCCCCCCCACCCCCCCCCCCCCCCACCCCCCCCCCCCCCCACCCCCCCCCCCCCCCACCCCCCCCCCCCCCCACCCCCCCCCCCCCCCACCCCCCCCCCCCCCCACCCCCCCCCCCCCCCACCCCCCCCCCCCCCCACCCCCCCCCCCCCCCACCCCCCCCCCCCCCCACCCCCCCCCCCCCCCACCCCCCCCCCCCCCCACCCCCCCCCCCCCCCACCCCCCCCCCCCCCCACCCCCCCCCCCCCCCACCCCCCCCCCCCCCCACCCCCCCCCCCCCCCACCCCCCCCCCCCCCCACCCCCCCCCCCCCCCACCCCCCCCCCCCCCCACCCCCCCCCCCCCCCACCCCCCCCCCCCCCCACCCCCCCCCCCCCCCACCCCCCCCCCCCCCCACCCCCCCCCCCCCCCACCCCCCCCCCCCCCCACCCCCCCCCCCCCCCACCCCCCCCCCCCCCCACCCCCCCCCCCCCCCACCCCCCCCCCCCCCCACCCCCCCCCCCCCCCACCCCCCCCCCCCCCCACCCCCCCCCCCCCCCACCCCCCCCCCCCCCCACCCCCCCCCCCCCCCACCCCCCCCCCCCCCCACCCCCCCCCCCCCCCACCCCCCCCCCCCCCCACCCCCCCCCCCCCCCACCCCCCCCCCCCCCCACCCCCCCCCCCCCCCACCCCCCCCCCCCCCCACCCCCCCCCCCCCCCACCCCCCCCCCCCCCCACCCCCCCCCCCCCCCACCCCCCCCCCCCCCCACCCCCCCCCCCCCCCACCCCCCCCCCCCCCCACCCCCCCCCCCCCCCACCCCCCCCCCCCCCCACCCCCCCCCCCCCCCACCCCCCCCCCCCCCCACCCCCCCCCCCCCCCACCCCCCCCCCCCCCCACCCCCCCCCCCCCCCACCCCCCCCCCCCCCCACCCCCCCCCCCCCCCACCCCCCCCCCCCCCCACCCCCCCCCCCCCCCACCCCCCCCCCCCCCCACCCCCCCCCCCCCCCACCCCCCCCCCCCCCCACCCCCCCCCCCCCCCACCCCCCCCCCCCCCCACCCCCCCCCCCCCCCACCCCCCCCCCCCCCCACCCCCCCCCCCCCCCACCCCCCCCCCCCCCCACCCCCCCCCCCCCCCACCCCCCCCCCCCCCCACCCCCCCCCCCCCCCACCCCCCCCCCCCCCCACCCCCCCCCCCCCCCACCCCCCCCCCCCCCCACCCCCCCCCCCCCCCACCCCCCCCCCCCCCCACCCCCCCCCCCCCCCACCCCCCCCCCCCCCCACCCCCCCCCCCCCCCACCCCCCCCCCCCCCCACCCCCCCCCCCCCCCACCCCCCCCCCCCCCCACCCCCCCCCCCCCCCACCCCCCCCCCCCCCCACCCCCCCCCCCCCCCACCCCCCCCCCCCCCCACCCCCCCCCCCCCCCACCCCCCCCCCCCCCCACCCCCCCCCCCCCCCACCCCCCCCCCCCCCCACCCCCCCCCCCCCCCACCCCCCCCCCCCCCCACCCCCCCCCCCCCCCACCCCCCCCCCCCCCCACCCCCCCCCCCCCCCACCCCCCCCCCCCCCCACCCCCCCCCCCCCCCACCCCCCCCCCCCCCCACCCCCCCCCCCCCCCACCCCCCCCCCCCCCCACCCCCCCCCCCCCCCACCCCCCCCCCCCCCCACCCCCCCCCCCCCCCACCCCCCCCCCCCCCCACCCCCCCCCCCCCCCACCCCCCCCCCCCCCCACCCCCCCCCCCCCCCACCCCCCCCCCCCCCCACCCCCCCCCCCCCCCACCCCCCCCCCCCCCCACCCCCCCCCCCCCCCACCCCCCCCCCCCCCCACCCCCCCCCCCCCCCACCCCCCCCCCCCCCCACCCCCCCCCCCCCCCACCCCCCCCCCCCCCCACCCCCCCCCCCCCCCACCCCCCCCCCCCCCCACCCCCCCCCCCCCCCACCCCCCCCCCCCCCCACCCCCCCCCCCCCCCACCCCCCCCCCCCCCCACCCCCCCCCCCCCCCACCCCCCCCCCCCCCCACCCCCCCCCCCCCCCACCCCCCCCCCCCCCCACCCCCCCCCCCCCCCACCCCCCCCCCCCCCCACCCCCCCCCCCCCCCACCCCCCCCCCCCCCCACCCCCCCCCCCCCCCACCCCCCCCCCCCCCCACCCCCCCCCCCCCCCACCCCCCCCCCCCCCCACCCCCCCCCCCCCCCACCCCCCCCCCCCCCCACCCCCCCCCCCCCCCACCCCCCCCCCCCCCCACCCCCCCCCCCCCCCACCCCCCCCCCCCCCCACCCCCCCCCCCCCCCACCCCCCCCCCCCCCCACCCCCCCCCCCCCCCACCCCCCCCCCCCCCCACCCCCCCCCCCCCCCACCCCCCCCCCCCCCCACCCCCCCCCCCCCCCACCCCCCCCCCCCCCCACCCCCCCCCCCCCCCACCCCCCCCCCCCCCCACCCCCCCCCCCCCCCACCCCCCCCCCCCCCCACCCCCCCCCCCCCCCACCCCCCCCCCCCCCCACCCCCCCCCCCCCCCACCCCCCCCCCCCCCCACCCCCCCCCCCCCCCACCCCCCCCCCCCCCCACCCCCCCCCCCCCCCACCCCCCCCCCCCCCCACCCCCCCCCCCCCCCACCCCCCCCCCCCCCCACCCCCCCCCCCCCCCACCCCCCCCCCCCCCCACCCCCCCCCCCCCCCACCCCCCCCCCCCCCCACCCCCCCCCCCCCCCACCCCCCCCCCCCCCCACCCCCCCCCCCCCCCACCCCCCCCCCCCCCCACCCCCCCCCCCCCCCACCCCCCCCCCCCCCCACCCCCCCCCCCCCCCACCCCCCCCCCCCCCCACCCCCCCCCCCCCCCACCCCCCCCCCCCCCCACCCCCCCCCCCCCCCACCCCCCCCCCCCCCCACCCCCCCCCCCCCCCACCCCCCCCCCCCCCCACCCCCCCCCCCCCCCACCCCCCCCCCCCCCCACCCCCCCCCCCCCCCACCCCCCCCCCCCCCCACCCCCCCCCCCCCCCACCCCCCCCCCCCCCCACCCCCCCCCCCCCCCACCCCCCCCCCCCCCCACCCCCCCCCCCCCCCACCCCCCCCCCCCCCCACCCCCCCCCCCCCCCACCCCCCCCCCCCCCCACCCCCCCCCCCCCCCACCCCCCCCCCCCCCCACCCCCCCCCCCCCCCACCCCCCCCCCCCCCCACCCCCCCCCCCCCCCACCCCCCCCCCCCCCCACCCCCCCCCCCCCCCACCCCCCCCCCCCCCCACCCCCCCCCCCCCCCACCCCCCCCCCCCCCCACCCCCCCCCCCCCCCACCCCCCCCCCCCCCCACCCCCCCCCCCCCCCACCCCCCCCCCCCCCCACCCCCCCCCCCCCCCACCCCCCCCCCCCCCCACCCCCCCCCCCCCCCACCCCCCCCCCCCCCCACCCCCCCCCCCCCCCACCCCCCCCCCCCCCCACCCCCCCCCCCCCCCACCCCCCCCCCCCCCCACCCCCCCCCCCCCCCACCCCCCCCCCCCCCCACCCCCCCCCCCCCCCACCCCCCCCCCCCCCCACCCCCCCCCCCCCCCACCCCCCCCCCCCCCCACCCCCCCCCCCCCCCACCCCCCCCCCCCCCCACCCCCCCCCCCCCCCACCCCCCCCCCCCCCCACCCCCCCCCCCCCCCACCCCCCCCCCCCCCCACCCCCCCCCCCCCCCACCCCCCCCCCCCCCCACCCCCCCCCCCCCCCACCCCCCCCCCCCCCCACCCCCCCCCCCCCCCACCCCCCCCCCCCCCCACCCCCCCCCCCCCCCACCCCCCCCCCCCCCCACCCCCCCCCCCCCCCACCCCCCCCCCCCCCCACCCCCCCCCCCCCCCACCCCCCCCCCCCCCCACCCCCCCCCCCCCCCACCCCCCCCCCCCCCCACCCCCCCCCCCCCCCACCCCCCCCCCCCCCCACCCCCCCCCCCCCCCACCCCCCCCCCCCCCCACCCCCCCCCCCCCCCACCCCCCCCCCCCCCCACCCCCCCCCCCCCCCACCCCCCCCCCCCCCCACCCCCCCCCCCCCCCACCCCCCCCCCCCCCCACCCCCCCCCCCCCCCACCCCCCCCCCCCCCCACCCCCCCCCCCCCCCACCCCCCCCCCCCCCCACCCCCCCCCCCCCCCACCCCCCCCCCCCCCCACCCCCCCCCCCCCCCACCCCCCCCCCCCCCCACCCCCCCCCCCCCCCACCCCCCCCCCCCCCCACCCCCCCCCCCCCCCACCCCCCCCCCCCCCCACCCCCCCCCCCCCCCACCCCCCCCCCCCCCCACCCCCCCCCCCCCCCACCCCCCCCCCCCCCCACCCCCCCCCCCCCCCACCCCCCCCCCCCCCCACCCCCCCCCCCCCCCACCCCCCCCCCCCCCCACCCCCCCCCCCCCCCACCCCCCCCCCCCCCCACCCCCCCCCCCCCCCACCCCCCCCCCCCCCCACCCCCCCCCCCCCCCACCCCCCCCCCCCCCCACCCCCCCCCCCCCCCACCCCCCCCCCCCCCCACCCCCCCCCCCCCCCACCCCCCCCCCCCCCCACCCCCCCCCCCCCCCACCCCCCCCCCCCCCCACCCCCCCCCCCCCCCACCCCCCCCCCCCCCCACCCCCCCCCCCCCCCACCCCCCCCCCCCCCCACCCCCCCCCCCCCCCACCCCCCCCCCCCCCCACCCCCCCCCCCCCCCACCCCCCCCCCCCCCCACCCCCCCCCCCCCCCACCCCCCCCCCCCCCCACCCCCCCCCCCCCCCACCCCCCCCCCCCCCCACCCCCCCCCCCCCCCACCCCCCCCCCCCCCCACCCCCCCCCCCCCCCACCCCCCCCCCCCCCCACCCCCCCCCCCCCCCACCCCCCCCCCCCCCCACCCCCCCCCCCCCCCACCCCCCCCCCCCCCCACCCCCCCCCCCCCCCACCCCCCCCCCCCCCCACCCCCCCCCCCCCCCACCCCCCCCCCCCCCCACCCCCCCCCCCCCCCACCCCCCCCCCCCCCCACCCCCCCCCCCCCCCACCCCCCCCCCCCCCCACCCCCCCCCCCCCCCACCCCCCCCCCCCCCCACCCCCCCCCCCCCCCACCCCCCCCCCCCCCCACCCCCCCCCCCCCCCACCCCCCCCCCCCCCCACCCCCCCCCCCCCCCACCCCCCCCCCCCCCCACCCCCCCCCCCCCCCACCCCCCCCCCCCCCCACCCCCCCCCCCCCCCACCCCCCCCCCCCCCCACCCCCCCCCCCCCCCACCCCCCCCCCCCCCCACCCCCCCCCCCCCCCACCCCCCCCCCCCCCCACCCCCCCCCCCCCCCACCCCCCCCCCCCCCCACCCCCCCCCCCCCCCACCCCCCCCCCCCCCCACCCCCCCCCCCCCCCACCCCCCCCCCCCCCCACCCCCCCCCCCCCCCACCCCCCCCCCCCCCCACCCCCCCCCCCCCCCACCCCCCCCCCCCCCCACCCCCCCCCCCCCCCACCCCCCCCCCCCCCCACCCCCCCCCCCCCCCACCCCCCCCCCCCCCCACCCCCCCCCCCCCCCACCCCCCCCCCCCCCCACCCCCCCCCCCCCCCACCCCCCCCCCCCCCCACCCCCCCCCCCCCCCACCCCCCCCCCCCCCCACCCCCCCCCCCCCCCACCCCCCCCCCCCCCCACCCCCCCCCCCCCCCACCCCCCCCCCCCCCCACCCCCCCCCCCCCCCACCCCCCCCCCCCCCCACCCCCCCCCCCCCCCACCCCCCCCCCCCCCCACCCCCCCCCCCCCCCACCCCCCCCCCCCCCCACCCCCCCCCCCCCCCACCCCCCCCCCCCCCCACCCCCCCCCCCCCCCACCCCCCCCCCCCCCCACCCCCCCCCCCCCCCACCCCCCCCCCCCCCCACCCCCCCCCCCCCCCACCCCCCCCCCCCCCCACCCCCCCCCCCCCCCACCCCCCCCCCCCCCCACCCCCCCCCCCCCCCACCCCCCCCCCCCCCCACCCCCCCCCCCCCCCACCCCCCCCCCCCCCCACCCCCCCCCCCCCCCACCCCCCCCCCCCCCCACCCCCCCCCCCCCCCACCCCCCCCCCCCCCCACCCCCCCCCCCCCCCACCCCCCCCCCCCCCCACCCCCCCCCCCCCCCACCCCCCCCCCCCCCCACCCCCCCCCCCCCCCACCCCCCCCCCCCCCCACCCCCCCCCCCCCCCACCCCCCCCCCCCCCCACCCCCCCCCCCCCCCACCCCCCCCCCCCCCCACCCCCCCCCCCCCCCACCCCCCCCCCCCCCCACCCCCCCCCCCCCCCACCCCCCCCCCCCCCCACCCCCCCCCCCCCCCACCCCCCCCCCCCCCCACCCCCCCCCCCCCCCACCCCCCCCCCCCCCCACCCCCCCCCCCCCCCACCCCCCCCCCCCCCCACCCCCCCCCCCCCCCACCCCCCCCCCCCCCCACCCCCCCCCCCCCCCACCCCCCCCCCCCCCCACCCCCCCCCCCCCCCACCCCCCCCCCCCCCCACCCCCCCCCCCCCCCACCCCCCCCCCCCCCCACCCCCCCCCCCCCCCACCCCCCCCCCCCCCCACCCCCCCCCCCCCCCACCCCCCCCCCCCCCCACCCCCCCCCCCCCCCACCCCCCCCCCCCCCCACCCCCCCCCCCCCCCACCCCCCCCCCCCCCCACCCCCCCCCCCCCCCACCCCCCCCCCCCCCCACCCCCCCCCCCCCCCACCCCCCCCCCCCCCCACCCCCCCCCCCCCCCACCCCCCCCCCCCCCCACCCCCCCCCCCCCCCACCCCCCCCCCCCCCCACCCCCCCCCCCCCCCACCCCCCCCCCCCCCCACCCCCCCCCCCCCCCACCCCCCCCCCCCCCCACCCCCCCCCCCCCCCACCCCCCCCCCCCCCCACCCCCCCCCCCCCCCACCCCCCCCCCCCCCCACCCCCCCCCCCCCCCACCCCCCCCCCCCCCCACCCCCCCCCCCCCCCACCCCCCCCCCCCCCCACCCCCCCCCCCCCCCACCCCCCCCCCCCCCCACCCCCCCCCCCCCCCACCCCCCCCCCCCCCCACCCCCCCCCCCCCCCACCCCCCCCCCCCCCCACCCCCCCCCCCCCCCACCCCCCCCCCCCCCCACCCCCCCCCCCCCCCACCCCCCCCCCCCCCCACCCCCCCCCCCCCCCACCCCCCCCCCCCCCCACCCCCCCCCCCCCCCACCCCCCCCCCCCCCCACCCCCCCCCCCCCCCACCCCCCCCCCCCCCCACCCCCCCCCCCCCCCACCCCCCCCCCCCCCCACCCCCCCCCCCCCCCACCCCCCCCCCCCCCCACCCCCCCCCCCCCCCACCCCCCCCCCCCCCCACCCCCCCCCCCCCCCACCCCCCCCCCCCCCCACCCCCCCCCCCCCCCACCCCCCCCCCCCCCCACCCCCCCCCCCCCCCACCCCCCCCCCCCCCCACCCCCCCCCCCCCCCACCCCCCCCCCCCCCCACCCCCCCCCCCCCCCACCCCCCCCCCCCCCCACCCCCCCCCCCCCCCACCCCCCCCCCCCCCCACCCCCCCCCCCCCCCACCCCCCCCCCCCCCCACCCCCCCCCCCCCCCACCCCCCCCCCCCCCCACCCCCCCCCCCCCCCACCCCCCCCCCCCCCCACCCCCCCCCCCCCCCACCCCCCCCCCCCCCCACCCCCCCCCCCCCCCACCCCCCCCCCCCCCCACCCCCCCCCCCCCCCACCCCCCCCCCCCCCCACCCCCCCCCCCCCCCACCCCCCCCCCCCCCCACCCCCCCCCCCCCCCACCCCCCCCCCCCCCCACCCCCCCCCCCCCCCACCCCCCCCCCCCCCCACCCCCCCCCCCCCCCACCCCCCCCCCCCCCCACCCCCCCCCCCCCCCACCCCCCCCCCCCCCCACCCCCCCCCCCCCCCACCCCCCCCCCCCCCCACCCCCCCCCCCCCCCACCCCCCCCCCCCCCCACCCCCCCCCCCCCCCACCCCCCCCCCCCCCCACCCCCCCCCCCCCCCACCCCCCCCCCCCCCCACCCCCCCCCCCCCCCACCCCCCCCCCCCCCCACCCCCCCCCCCCCCCACCCCCCCCCCCCCCCACCCCCCCCCCCCCCCACCCCCCCCCCCCCCCACCCCCCCCCCCCCCCACCCCCCCCCCCCCCCACCCCCCCCCCCCCCCACCCCCCCCCCCCCCCACCCCCCCCCCCCCCCACCCCCCCCCCCCCCCACCCCCCCCCCCCCCCACCCCCCCCCCCCCCCACCCCCCCCCCCCCCCACCCCCCCCCCCCCCCACCCCCCCCCCCCCCCACCCCCCCCCCCCCCCACCCCCCCCCCCCCCCACCCCCCCCCCCCCCCACCCCCCCCCCCCCCCACCCCCCCCCCCCCCCACCCCCCCCCCCCCCCACCCCCCCCCCCCCCCACCCCCCCCCCCCCCCACCCCCCCCCCCCCCCACCCCCCCCCCCCCCCACCCCCCCCCCCCCCCACCCCCCCCCCCCCCCACCCCCCCCCCCCCCCACCCCCCCCCCCCCCCACCCCCCCCCCCCCCCACCCCCCCCCCCCCCCACCCCCCCCCCCCCCCACCCCCCCCCCCCCCCACCCCCCCCCCCCCCCACCCCCCCCCCCCCCCACCCCCCCCCCCCCCCACCCCCCCCCCCCCCCACCCCCCCCCCCCCCCACCCCCCCCCCCCCCCACCCCCCCCCCCCCCCACCCCCCCCCCCCCCCACCCCCCCCCCCCCCCACCCCCCCCCCCCCCCACCCCCCCCCCCCCCCACCCCCCCCCCCCCCCACCCCCCCCCCCCCCCACCCCCCCCCCCCCCCACCCCCCCCCCCCCCCACCCCCCCCCCCCCCCACCCCCCCCCCCCCCCACCCCCCCCCCCCCCCACCCCCCCCCCCCCCCACCCCCCCCCCCCCCCACCCCCCCCCCCCCCCACCCCCCCCCCCCCCCACCCCCCCCCCCCCCCACCCCCCCCCCCCCCCACCCCCCCCCCCCCCCACCCCCCCCCCCCCCCACCCCCCCCCCCCCCCACCCCCCCCCCCCCCCACCCCCCCCCCCCCCCACCCCCCCCCCCCCCCACCCCCCCCCCCCCCCACCCCCCCCCCCCCCCACCCCCCCCCCCCCCCACCCCCCCCCCCCCCCACCCCCCCCCCCCCCCACCCCCCCCCCCCCCCACCCCCCCCCCCCCCCACCCCCCCCCCCCCCCACCCCCCCCCCCCCCCACCCCCCCCCCCCCCCACCCCCCCCCCCCCCCACCCCCCCCCCCCCCCACCCCCCCCCCCCCCCACCCCCCCCCCCCCCCACCCCCCCCCCCCCCCACCCCCCCCCCCCCCCACCCCCCCCCCCCCCCACCCCCCCCCCCCCCCACCCCCCCCCCCCCCCACCCCCCCCCCCCCCCACCCCCCCCCCCCCCCACCCCCCCCCCCCCCCACCCCCCCCCCCCCCCACCCCCCCCCCCCCCCACCCCCCCCCCCCCCCACCCCCCCCCCCCCCCACCCCCCCCCCCCCCCACCCCCCCCCCCCCCCACCCCCCCCCCCCCCCACCCCCCCCCCCCCCCACCCCCCCCCCCCCCCACCCCCCCCCCCCCCCACCCCCCCCCCCCCCCACCCCCCCCCCCCCCCACCCCCCCCCCCCCCCACCCCCCCCCCCCCCCACCCCCCCCCCCCCCCACCCCCCCCCCCCCCCACCCCCCCCCCCCCCCACCCCCCCCCCCCCCCACCCCCCCCCCCCCCCACCCCCCCCCCCCCCCACCCCCCCCCCCCCCCACCCCCCCCCCCCCCCACCCCCCCCCCCCCCCACCCCCCCCCCCCCCCACCCCCCCCCCCCCCCACCCCCCCCCCCCCCCACCCCCCCCCCCCCCCACCCCCCCCCCCCCCCACCCCCCCCCCCCCCCACCCCCCCCCCCCCCCACCCCCCCCCCCCCCCACCCCCCCCCCCCCCCACCCCCCCCCCCCCCCACCCCCCCCCCCCCCCACCCCCCCCCCCCCCCACCCCCCCCCCCCCCCACCCCCCCCCCCCCCCACCCCCCCCCCCCCCCACCCCCCCCCCCCCCCACCCCCCCCCCCCCCCACCCCCCCCCCCCCCCACCCCCCCCCCCCCCCACCCCCCCCCCCCCCCACCCCCCCCCCCCCCCACCCCCCCCCCCCCCCACCCCCCCCCCCCCCCACCCCCCCCCCCCCCCACCCCCCCCCCCCCCCACCCCCCCCCCCCCCCACCCCCCCCCCCCCCCACCCCCCCCCCCCCCCACCCCCCCCCCCCCCCACCCCCCCCCCCCCCCACCCCCCCCCCCCCCCACCCCCCCCCCCCCCCACCCCCCCCCCCCCCCACCCCCCCCCCCCCCCACCCCCCCCCCCCCCCACCCCCCCCCCCCCCCACCCCCCCCCCCCCCCACCCCCCCCCCCCCCCACCCCCCCCCCCCCCCACCCCCCCCCCCCCCCACCCCCCCCCCCCCCCACCCCCCCCCCCCCCCACCCCCCCCCCCCCCCACCCCCCCCCCCCCCCACCCCCCCCCCCCCCCACCCCCCCCCCCCCCCACCCCCCCCCCCCCCCACCCCCCCCCCCCCCCACCCCCCCCCCCCCCCACCCCCCCCCCCCCCCACCCCCCCCCCCCCCCACCCCCCCCCCCCCCCACCCCCCCCCCCCCCCACCCCCCCCCCCCCCCACCCCCCCCCCCCCCCACCCCCCCCCCCCCCCACCCCCCCCCCCCCCCACCCCCCCCCCCCCCCACCCCCCCCCCCCCCCACCCCCCCCCCCCCCCACCCCCCCCCCCCCCCACCCCCCCCCCCCCCCACCCCCCCCCCCCCCCACCCCCCCCCCCCCCCACCCCCCCCCCCCCCCACCCCCCCCCCCCCCCACCCCCCCCCCCCCCCACCCCCCCCCCCCCCCACCCCCCCCCCCCCCCACCCCCCCCCCCCCCCACCCCCCCCCCCCCCCACCCCCCCCCCCCCCCACCCCCCCCCCCCCCCACCCCCCCCCCCCCCCACCCCCCCCCCCCCCCACCCCCCCCCCCCCCCACCCCCCCCCCCCCCCACCCCCCCCCCCCCCCACCCCCCCCCCCCCCCACCCCCCCCCCCCCCCACCCCCCCCCCCCCCCACCCCCCCCCCCCCCCACCCCCCCCCCCCCCCACCCCCCCCCCCCCCCACCCCCCCCCCCCCCCACCCCCCCCCCCCCCCACCCCCCCCCCCCCCCACCCCCCCCCCCCCCCACCCCCCCCCCCCCCCACCCCCCCCCCCCCCCACCCCCCCCCCCCCCCACCCCCCCCCCCCCCCACCCCCCCCCCCCCCCACCCCCCCCCCCCCCCACCCCCCCCCCCCCCCACCCCCCCCCCCCCCCACCCCCCCCCCCCCCCACCCCCCCCCCCCCCCACCCCCCCCCCCCCCCACCCCCCCCCCCCCCCACCCCCCCCCCCCCCCACCCCCCCCCCCCCCCACCCCCCCCCCCCCCCACCCCCCCCCCCCCCCACCCCCCCCCCCCCCCACCCCCCCCCCCCCCCACCCCCCCCCCCCCCCACCCCCCCCCCCCCCCACCCCCCCCCCCCCCCACCCCCCCCCCCCCCCACCCCCCCCCCCCCCCACCCCCCCCCCCCCCCACCCCCCCCCCCCCCCACCCCCCCCCCCCCCCACCCCCCCCCCCCCCCACCCCCCCCCCCCCCCACCCCCCCCCCCCCCCACCCCCCCCCCCCCCCACCCCCCCCCCCCCCCACCCCCCCCCCCCCCCACCCCCCCCCCCCCCCACCCCCCCCCCCCCCCACCCCCCCCCCCCCCCACCCCCCCCCCCCCCCACCCCCCCCCCCCCCCACCCCCCCCCCCCCCCACCCCCCCCCCCCCCCACCCCCCCCCCCCCCCACCCCCCCCCCCCCCCACCCCCCCCCCCCCCCACCCCCCCCCCCCCCCACCCCCCCCCCCCCCCACCCCCCCCCCCCCCCACCCCCCCCCCCCCCCACCCCCCCCCCCCCCCACCCCCCCCCCCCCCCACCCCCCCCCCCCCCCACCCCCCCCCCCCCCCACCCCCCCCCCCCCCCACCCCCCCCCCCCCCCACCCCCCCCCCCCCCCACCCCCCCCCCCCCCCACCCCCCCCCCCCCCCACCCCCCCCCCCCCCCACCCCCCCCCCCCCCCACCCCCCCCCCCCCCCACCCCCCCCCCCCCCCACCCCCCCCCCCCCCCACCCCCCCCCCCCCCCACCCCCCCCCCCCCCCACCCCCCCCCCCCCCCACCCCCCCCCCCCCCCACCCCCCCCCCCCCCCACCCCCCCCCCCCCCCACCCCCCCCCCCCCCCACCCCCCCCCCCCCCCACCCCCCCCCCCCCCCACCCCCCCCCCCCCCCACCCCCCCCCCCCCCCACCCCCCCCCCCCCCCACCCCCCCCCCCCCCCACCCCCCCCCCCCCCCACCCCCCCCCCCCCCCACCCCCCCCCCCCCCCACCCCCCCCCCCCCCCACCCCCCCCCCCCCCCACCCCCCCCCCCCCCCACCCCCCCCCCCCCCCACCCCCCCCCCCCCCCACCCCCCCCCCCCCCCACCCCCCCCCCCCCCCACCCCCCCCCCCCCCCACCCCCCCCCCCCCCCACCCCCCCCCCCCCCCACCCCCCCCCCCCCCCACCCCCCCCCCCCCCCACCCCCCCCCCCCCCCACCCCCCCCCCCCCCCACCCCCCCCCCCCCCCACCCCCCCCCCCCCCCACCCCCCCCCCCCCCCACCCCCCCCCCCCCCCACCCCCCCCCCCCCCCACCCCCCCCCCCCCCCACCCCCCCCCCCCCCCACCCCCCCCCCCCCCCACCCCCCCCCCCCCCCACCCCCCCCCCCCCCCACCCCCCCCCCCCCCCACCCCCCCCCCCCCCCACCCCCCCCCCCCCCCACCCCCCCCCCCCCCCACCCCCCCCCCCCCCCACCCCCCCCCCCCCCCACCCCCCCCCCCCCCCACCCCCCCCCCCCCCCACCCCCCCCCCCCCCCACCCCCCCCCCCCCCCACCCCCCCCCCCCCCCACCCCCCCCCCCCCCCACCCCCCCCCCCCCCCACCCCCCCCCCCCCCCACCCCCCCCCCCCCCCACCCCCCCCCCCCCCCACCCCCCCCCCCCCCCACCCCCCCCCCCCCCCACCCCCCCCCCCCCCCACCCCCCCCCCCCCCCACCCCCCCCCCCCCCCACCCCCCCCCCCCCCCACCCCCCCCCCCCCC
Organism: Sphaerodactylus townsendi; assembly: GCF_021028975.2. NCBI lineage: Eukaryota > Metazoa > Chordata > Lepidosauria > Squamata > Sphaerodactylidae > Sphaerodactylus > Sphaerodactylus townsendi. The sequence continues at coordinate 111,115,196 of NC_059431.1, read as the reverse complement.
CACCCCCCCCCCCCCCCACCCCCCCCCCCCCCCACCCCCCCCCCCCCCCACCCCCCCCCCCCCCCACCCCCCCCCCCCCCCACCCCCCCCCCCCCCCACCCCCCCCCCCCCCCACCCCCCCCCCCCCCCACCCCCCCCCCCCCCCACCCCCCCCCCCCCCCACCCCCCCCCCCCCCCACCCCCCCCCCCCCCCACCCCCCCCCCCCCCCACCCCCCCCCCCCCCCACCCCCCCCCCCCCCCACCCCCCCCCCCCCCCACCCCCCCCCCCCCCCACCCCCCCCCCCCCCCACCCCCCCCCCCCCCCACCCCCCCCCCCCCCCACCCCCCCCCCCCCCCACCCCCCCCCCCCCCCACCCCCCCCCCCCCCCACCCCCCCCCCCCCCCACCCCCCCCCCCCCCCACCCCCCCCCCCCCCCACCCCCCCCCCCCCCCACCCCCCCCCCCCCCCACCCCCCCCCCCCCCCACCCCCCCCCCCCCCCACCCCCCCCCCCCCCCACCCCCCCCCCCCCCCACCCCCCCCCCCCCCCACCCCCCCCCCCCCCCACCCCCCCCCCCCCCCACCCCCCCCCCCCCCCACCCCCCCCCCCCCCCACCCCCCCCCCCCCCCACCCCCCCCCCCCCCCACCCCCCCCCCCCCCCACCCCCCCCCCCCCCCACCCCCCCCCCCCCCCACCCCCCCCCCCCCCCACCCCCCCCCCCCCCCACCCCCCCCCCCCCCCACCCCCCCCCCCCCCCACCCCCCCCCCCCCCCACCCCCCCCCCCCCCCACCCCCCCCCCCCCCCACCCCCCCCCCCCCCCACCCCCCCCCCCCCCCACCCCCCCCCCCCCCCACCCCCCCCCCCCCCCACCCCCCCCCCCCCCCACCCCCCCCCCCCCCCACCCCCCCCCCCCCCCACCCCCCCCCCCCCCCACCCCCCCCCCCCCCCACCCCCCCCCCCCCCCACCCCCCCCCCCCCCCACCCCCCCCCCCCCCCACCCCCCCCCCCCCCCACCCCCCCCCCCCCCCACCCCCCCCCCCCCCCACCCCCCCCCCCCCCCACCCCCCCCCCCCCCCACCCCCCCCCCCCCCCACCCCCCCCCCCCCCCACCCCCCCCCCCCCCCACCCCCCCCCCCCCCCACCCCCCCCCCCCCCCACCCCCCCCCCCCCCCACCCCCCCCCCCCCCCACCCCCCCCCCCCCCCACCCCCCCCCCCCCCCACCCCCCCCCCCCCCCACCCCCCCCCCCCCCCACCCCCCCCCCCCCCCACCCCCCCCCCCCCCCACCCCCCCCCCCCCCCACCCCCCCCCCCCCCCACCCCCCCCCCCCCCCACCCCCCCCCCCCCCCACCCCCCCCCCCCCCCACCCCCCCCCCCCCCCACCCCCCCCCCCCCCCACCCCCCCCCCCCCCCACCCCCCCCCCCCCCCACCCCCCCCCCCCCCCACCCCCCCCCCCCCCCACCCCCCCCCCCCCCCACCCCCCCCCCCCCCCACCCCCCCCCCCCCCCACCCCCCCCCCCCCCCACCCCCCCCCCCCCCCACCCCCCCCCCCCCCCACCCCCCCCCCCCCCCACCCCCCCCCCCCCCCACCCCCCCCCCCCCCCACCCCCCCCCCCCCCCACCCCCCCCCCCCCCCACCCCCCCCCCCCCCCACCCCCCCCCCCCCCCACCCCCCCCCCCCCCCACCCCCCCCCCCCCCCACCCCCCCCCCCCCCCACCCCCCCCCCCCCCCACCCCCCCCCCCCCCCACCCCCCCCCCCCCCCACCCCCCCCCCCCCCCACCCCCCCCCCCCCCCACCCCCCCCCCCCCCCACCCCCCCCCCCCCCCACCCCCCCCCCCCCCCACCCCCCCCCCCCCCCACCCCCCCCCCCCCCCACCCCCCCCCCCCCCCACCCCCCCCCCCCCCCACCCCCCCCCCCCCCCACCCCCCCCCCCCCCCACCCCCCCCCCCCCCCACCCCCCCCCCCCCCCACCCCCCCCCCCCCCCACCCCCCCCCCCCCCCACCCCCCCCCCCCCCCACCCCCCCCCCCCCCCACCCCCCCCCCCCCCCACCCCCCCCCCCCCCCACCCCCCCCCCCCCCCACCCCCCCCCCCCCCCACCCCCCCCCCCCCCCACCCCCCCCCCCCCCCACCCCCCCCCCCCCCCACCCCCCCCCCCCCCCACCCCCCCCCCCCCCCACCCCCCCCCCCCCCCACCCCCCCCCCCCCCCACCCCCCCCCCCCCCCACCCCCCCCCCCCCCCACCCCCCCCCCCCCCCACCCCCCCCCCCCCCCACCCCCCCCCCCCCCCACCCCCCCCCCCCCCCACCCCCCCCCCCCCCCACCCCCCCCCCCCCCCACCCCCCCCCCCCCCCACCCCCCCCCCCCCCCACCCCCCCCCCCCCCCACCCCCCCCCCCCCCCACCCCCCCCCCCCCCCACCCCCCCCCCCCCCCACCCCCCCCCCCCCCCACCCCCCCCCCCCCCCACCCCCCCCCCCCCCCACCCCCCCCCCCCCCCACCCCCCCCCCCCCCCACCCCCCCCCCCCCCCACCCCCCCCCCCCCCCACCCCCCCCCCCCCCCACCCCCCCCCCCCCCCACCCCCCCCCCCCCCCACCCCCCCCCCCCCCCACCCCCCCCCCCCCCCACCCCCCCCCCCCCCCACCCCCCCCCCCCCCCACCCCCCCCCCCCCCCACCCCCCCCCCCCCCCACCCCCCCCCCCCCCCACCCCCCCCCCCCCCCACCCCCCCCCCCCCCCACCCCCCCCCCCCCCCACCCCCCCCCCCCCCCACCCCCCCCCCCCCCCACCCCCCCCCCCCCCCACCCCCCCCCCCCCCCACCCCCCCCCCCCCCCACCCCCCCCCCCCCCCACCCCCCCCCCCCCCCACCCCCCCCCCCCCCCACCCCCCCCCCCCCCCACCCCCCCCCCCCCCCACCCCCCCCCCCCCCCACCCCCCCCCCCCCCCACCCCCCCCCCCCCCCACCCCCCCCCCCCCCCACCCCCCCCCCCCCCCACCCCCCCCCCCCCCCACCCCCCCCCCCCCCCACCCCCCCCCCCCCCCACCCCCCCCCCCCCCCACCCCCCCCCCCCCCCACCCCCCCCCCCCCCCACCCCCCCCCCCCCCCACCCCCCCCCCCCCCCACCCCCCCCCCCCCCCACCCCCCCCCCCCCCCACCCCCCCCCCCCCCCACCCCCCCCCCCCCCCACCCCCCCCCCCCCCCACCCCCCCCCCCCCCCACCCCCCCCCCCCCCCACCCCCCCCCCCCCCCACCCCCCCCCCCCCCCACCCCCCCCCCCCCCCACCCCCCCCCCCCCCCACCCCCCCCCCCCCCCACCCCCCCCCCCCCCCACCCCCCCCCCCCCCCACCCCCCCCCCCCCCCACCCCCCCCCCCCCCCACCCCCCCCCCCCCCCACCCCCCCCCCCCCCCACCCCCCCCCCCCCCCACCCCCCCCCCCCCCCACCCCCCCCCCCCCCCACCCCCCCCCCCCCCCACCCCCCCCCCCCCCCACCCCCCCCCCCCCCCACCCCCCCCCCCCCCCACCCCCCCCCCCCCCCACCCCCCCCCCCCCCCACCCCCCCCCCCCCCCACCCCCCCCCCCCCCCACCCCCCCCCCCCCCCACCCCCCCCCCCCCCCACCCCCCCCCCCCCCCACCCCCCCCCCCCCCCACCCCCCCCCCCCCCCACCCCCCCCCCCCCCCACCCCCCCCCCCCCCCACCCCCCCCCCCCCCCACCCCCCCCCCCCCCCACCCCCCCCCCCCCCCACCCCCCCCCCCCCCCACCCCCCCCCCCCCCCACCCCCCCCCCCCCCCACCCCCCCCCCCCCCCACCCCCCCCCCCCCCCACCCCCCCCCCCCCCCACCCCCCCCCCCCCCCACCCCCCCCCCCCCCCACCCCCCCCCCCCCCCACCCCCCCCCCCCCCCACCCCCCCCCCCCCCCACCCCCCCCCCCCCCCACCCCCCCCCCCCCCCACCCCCCCCCCCCCCCACCCCCCCCCCCCCCCACCCCCCCCCCCCCCCACCCCCCCCCCCCCCCACCCCCCCCCCCCCCCACCCCCCCCCCCCCCCACCCCCCCCCCCCCCCACCCCCCCCCCCCCCCACCCCCCCCCCCCCCCACCCCCCCCCCCCCCCACCCCCCCCCCCCCCCACCCCCCCCCCCCCCCACCCCCCCCCCCCCCCACCCCCCCCCCCCCCCACCCCCCCCCCCCCCCACCCCCCCCCCCCCCCACCCCCCCCCCCCCCCACCCCCCCCCCCCCCCACCCCCCCCCCCCCCCACCCCCCCCCCCCCCCACCCCCCCCCCCCCCCACCCCCCCCCCCCCCCACCCCCCCCCCCCCCCACCCCCCCCCCCCCCCACCCCCCCCCCCCCCCACCCCCCCCCCCCCCCACCCCCCCCCCCCCCCACCCCCCCCCCCCCCCACCCCCCCCCCCCCCCACCCCCCCCCCCCCCCACCCCCCCCCCCCCCCACCCCCCCCCCCCCCCACCCCCCCCCCCCCCCACCCCCCCCCCCCCCCACCCCCCCCCCCCCCCACCCCCCCCCCCCCCCACCCCCCCCCCCCCCCACCCCCCCCCCCCCCCACCCCCCCCCCCCCCCACCCCCCCCCCCCCCCACCCCCCCCCCCCCCCACCCCCCCCCCCCCCCACCCCCCCCCCCCCCCACCCCCCCCCCCCCCCACCCCCCCCCCCCCCCACCCCCCCCCCCCCCCACCCCCCCCCCCCCCCACCCCCCCCCCCCCCCACCCCCCCCCCCCCCCACCCCCCCCCCCCCCCACCCCCCCCCCCCCCCACCCCCCCCCCCCCCCACCCCCCCCCCCCCCCACCCCCCCCCCCCCCCACCCCCCCCCCCCCCCACCCCCCCCCCCCCCCACCCCCCCCCCCCCCCACCCCCCCCCCCCCCCACCCCCCCCCCCCCCCACCCCCCCCCCCCCCCACCCCCCCCCCCCCCCACCCCCCCCCCCCCCCACCCCCCCCCCCCCCCACCCCCCCCCCCCCCCACCCCCCCCCCCCCCCACCCCCCCCCCCCCCCACCCCCCCCCCCCCCCACCCCCCCCCCCCCCCACCCCCCCCCCCCCCCACCCCCCCCCCCCCCCACCCCCCCCCCCCCCCACCCCCCCCCCCCCCCACCCCCCCCCCCCCCCACCCCCCCCCCCCCCCACCCCCCCCCCCCCCCACCCCCCCCCCCCCCCACCCCCCCCCCCCCCCACCCCCCCCCCCCCCCACCCCCCCCCCCCCCCACCCCCCCCCCCCCCCACCCCCCCCCCCCCCCACCCCCCCCCCCCCCCACCCCCCCCCCCCCCCACCCCCCCCCCCCCCCACCCCCCCCCCCCCCCACCCCCCCCCCCCCCCACCCCCCCCCCCCCCCACCCCCCCCCCCCCCCACCCCCCCCCCCCCCCACCCCCCCCCCCCCCCACCCCCCCCCCCCCCCACCCCCCCCCCCCCCCACCCCCCCCCCCCCCCACCCCCCCCCCCCCCCACCCCCCCCCCCCCCCACCCCCCCCCCCCCCCACCCCCCCCCCCCCCCACCCCCCCCCCCCCCCACCCCCCCCCCCCCCCACCCCCCCCCCCCCCCACCCCCCCCCCCCCCCACCCCCCCCCCCCCCCACCCCCCCCCCCCCCCACCCCCCCCCCCCCCCACCCCCCCCCCCCCCCACCCCCCCCCCCCCCCACCCCCCCCCCCCCCCACCCCCCCCCCCCCCCACCCCCCCCCCCCCCCACCCCCCCCCCCCCCCACCCCCCCCCCCCCCCACCCCCCCCCCCCCCCACCCCCCCCCCCCCCCACCCCCCCCCCCCCCCACCCCCCCCCCCCCCCACCCCCCCCCCCCCCCACCCCCCCCCCCCCCCACCCCCCCCCCCCCCCACCCCCCCCCCCCCCCACCCCCCCCCCCCCCCACCCCCCCCCCCCCCCACCCCCCCCCCCCCCCACCCCCCCCCCCCCCCACCCCCCCCCCCCCCCACCCCCCCCCCCCCCCACCCCCCCCCCCCCCCACCCCCCCCCCCCCCCACCCCCCCCCCCCCCCACCCCCCCCCCCCCCCACCCCCCCCCCCCCCCACCCCCCCCCCCCCCCACCCCCCCCCCCCCCCACCCCCCCCCCCCCCCACCCCCCCCCCCCCCCACCCCCCCCCCCCCCCACCCCCCCCCCCCCCCACCCCCCCCCCCCCCCACCCCCCCCCCCCCCCACCCCCCCCCCCCCCCACCCCCCCCCCCCCCCACCCCCCCCCCCCCCCACCCCCCCCCCCCCCCACCCCCCCCCCCCCCCACCCCCCCCCCCCCCCACCCCCCCCCCCCCCCACCCCCCCCCCCCCCCACCCCCCCCCCCCCCCACCCCCCCCCCCCCCCACCCCCCCCCCCCCCCACCCCCCCCCCCCCCCACCCCCCCCCCCCCCCACCCCCCCCCCCCCCCACCCCCCCCCCCCCCCACCCCCCCCCCCCCCCACCCCCCCCCCCCCCCACCCCCCCCCCCCCCCACCCCCCCCCCCCCCCACCCCCCCCCCCCCCCACCCCCCCCCCCCCCCACCCCCCCCCCCCCCCACCCCCCCCCCCCCCCACCCCCCCCCCCCCCCACCCCCCCCCCCCCCCACCCCCCCCCCCCCCCACCCCCCCCCCCCCCCACCCCCCCCCCCCCCCACCCCCCCCCCCCCCCACCCCCCCCCCCCCCCACCCCCCCCCCCCCCCACCCCCCCCCCCCCCCACCCCCCCCCCCCCCCACCCCCCCCCCCCCCCACCCCCCCCCCCCCCCACCCCCCCCCCCCCCCACCCCCCCCCCCCCCCACCCCCCCCCCCCCCCACCCCCCCCCCCCCCCACCCCCCCCCCCCCCCACCCCCCCCCCCCCCCACCCCCCCCCCCCCCCACCCCCCCCCCCCCCCACCCCCCCCCCCCCCCACCCCCCCCCCCCCCCACCCCCCCCCCCCCCCACCCCCCCCCCCCCCCACCCCCCCCCCCCCCCACCCCCCCCCCCCCCCACCCCCCCCCCCCCCCACCCCCCCCCCCCCCCACCCCCCCCCCCCCCCACCCCCCCCCCCCCCCACCCCCCCCCCCCCCCACCCCCCCCCCCCCCCACCCCCCCCCCCCCCCACCCCCCCCCCCCCCCACCCCCCCCCCCCCCCACCCCCCCCCCCCCCCACCCCCCCCCCCCCCCACCCCCCCCCCCCCCCACCCCCCCCCCCCCCCACCCCCCCCCCCCCCCACCCCCCCCCCCCCCCACCCCCCCCCCCCCCCACCCCCCCCCCCCCCCACCCCCCCCCCCCCCCACCCCCCCCCCCCCCCACCCCCCCCCCCCCCCACCCCCCCCCCCCCCCACCCCCCCCCCCCCCCACCCCCCCCCCCCCCCACCCCCCCCCCCCCCCACCCCCCCCCCCCCCCACCCCCCCCCCCCCCCACCCCCCCCCCCCCCCACCCCCCCCCCCCCCCACCCCCCCCCCCCCCCACCCCCCCCCCCCCCCACCCCCCCCCCCCCCCACCCCCCCCCCCCCCCACCCCCCCCCCCCCCCACCCCCCCCCCCCCCCACCCCCCCCCCCCCCCACCCCCCCCCCCCCCCACCCCCCCCCCCCCCCACCCCCCCCCCCCCCCACCCCCCCCCCCCCCCACCCCCCCCCCCCCCCACCCCCCCCCCCCCCCACCCCCCCCCCCCCCCACCCCCCCCCCCCCCCACCCCCCCCCCCCCCCACCCCCCCCCCCCCCCACCCCCCCCCCCCCCCACCCCCCCCCCCCCCCACCCCCCCCCCCCCCCACCCCCCCCCCCCCCCACCCCCCCCCCCCCCCACCCCCCCCCCCCCCCACCCCCCCCCCCCCCCACCCCCCCCCCCCCCCACCCCCCCCCCCCCCCACCCCCCCCCCCCCCCACCCCCCCCCCCCCCCACCCCCCCCCCCCCCCACCCCCCCCCCCCCCCACCCCCCCCCCCCCCCACCCCCCCCCCCCCCCACCCCCCCCCCCCCCCACCCCCCCCCCCCCCCACCCCCCCCCCCCCCCACCCCCCCCCCCCCCCACCCCCCCCCCCCCCCACCCCCCCCCCCCCCCACCCCCCCCCCCCCCCACCCCCCCCCCCCCCCACCCCCCCCCCCCCCCACCCCCCCCCCCCCCCACCCCCCCCCCCCCCCACCCCCCCCCCCCCCCACCCCCCCCCCCCCCCACCCCCCCCCCCCCCCACCCCCCCCCCCCCCCACCCCCCCCCCCCCCCACCCCCCCCCCCCCCCACCCCCCCCCCCCCCCACCCCCCCCCCCCCCCACCCCCCCCCCCCCCCACCCCCCCCCCCCCCCACCCCCCCCCCCCCCCACCCCCCCCCCCCCCCACCCCCCCCCCCCCCCACCCCCCCCCCCCCCCACCCCCCCCCCCCCCCACCCCCCCCCCCCCCCACCCCCCCCCCCCCCCACCCCCCCCCCCCCCCACCCCCCCCCCCCCCCACCCCCCCCCCCCCCCACCCCCCCCCCCCCCCACCCCCCCCCCCCCCCACCCCCCCCCCCCCCCACCCCCCCCCCCCCCCACCCCCCCCCCCCCCCACCCCCCCCCCCCCCCACCCCCCCCCCCCCCCACCCCCCCCCCCCCCCACCCCCCCCCCCCCCCACCCCCCCCCCCCCCCACCCCCCCCCCCCCCCACCCCCCCCCCCCCCCACCCCCCCCCCCCCCCACCCCCCCCCCCCCCCACCCCCCCCCCCCCCCACCCCCCCCCCCCCCCACCCCCCCCCCCCCCCACCCCCCCCCCCCCCCACCCCCCCCCCCCCCCACCCCCCCCCCCCCCCACCCCCCCCCCCCCCCACCCCCCCCCCCCCCCACCCCCCCCCCCCCCCACCCCCCCCCCCCCCCACCCCCCCCCCCCCCCACCCCCCCCCCCCCCCACCCCCCCCCCCCCCCACCCCCCCCCCCCCCCACCCCCCCCCCCCCCCACCCCCCCCCCCCCCCACCCCCCCCCCCCCCCACCCCCCCCCCCCCCCACCCCCCCCCCCCCCCACCCCCCCCCCCCCCCACCCCCCCCCCCCCCCACCCCCCCCCCCCCCCACCCCCCCCCCCCCCCACCCCCCCCCCCCCCCACCCCCCCCCCCCCCCACCCCCCCCCCCCCCCACCCCCCCCCCCCCCCACCCCCCCCCCCCCCCACCCCCCCCCCCCCCCACCCCCCCCCCCCCCCACCCCCCCCCCCCCCCACCCCCCCCCCCCCCCACCCCCCCCCCCCCCCACCCCCCCCCCCCCCCACCCCCCCCCCCCCCCACCCCCCCCCCCCCCCACCCCCCCCCCCCCCCACCCCCCCCCCCCCCCACCCCCCCCCCCCCCCACCCCCCCCCCCCCCCACCCCCCCCCCCCCCCACCCCCCCCCCCCCCCACCCCCCCCCCCCCCCACCCCCCCCCCCCCCCACCCCCCCCCCCCCCCACCCCCCCCCCCCCCCACCCCCCCCCCCCCCCACCCCCCCCCCCCCCCACCCCCCCCCCCCCCCACCCCCCCCCCCCCCCACCCCCCCCCCCCCCCACCCCCCCCCCCCCCCACCCCCCCCCCCCCCCACCCCCCCCCCCCCCCACCCCCCCCCCCCCCCACCCCCCCCCCCCCCCACCCCCCCCCCCCCCCACCCCCCCCCCCCCCCACCCCCCCCCCCCCCCACCCCCCCCCCCCCCCACCCCCCCCCCCCCCCACCCCCCCCCCCCCCCACCCCCCCCCCCCCCCACCCCCCCCCCCCCCCACCCCCCCCCCCCCCCACCCCCCCCCCCCCCCACCCCCCCCCCCCCCCACCCCCCCCCCCCCCCACCCCCCCCCCCCCCCACCCCCCCCCCCCCCCACCCCCCCCCCCCCCCACCCCCCCCCCCCCCCACCCCCCCCCCCCCCCACCCCCCCCCCCCCCCACCCCCCCCCCCCCCCACCCCCCCCCCCCCCCACCCCCCCCCCCCCCCACCCCCCCCCCCCCCCACCCCCCCCCCCCCCCACCCCCCCCCCCCCCCACCCCCCCCCCCCCCCACCCCCCCCCCCCCCCACCCCCCCCCCCCCCCACCCCCCCCCCCCCCCACCCCCCCCCCCCCCCACCCCCCCCCCCCCCCACCCCCCCCCCCCCCCACCCCCCCCCCCCCCCACCCCCCCCCCCCCCCACCCCCCCCCCCCCCCACCCCCCCCCCCCCCCACCCCCCCCCCCCCCCACCCCCCCCCCCCCCCACCCCCCCCCCCCCCCACCCCCCCCCCCCCCCACCCCCCCCCCCCCCCACCCCCCCCCCCCCCCACCCCCCCCCCCCCCCACCCCCCCCCCCCCCCACCCCCCCCCCCCCCCACCCCCCCCCCCCCCCACCCCCCCCCCCCCCCACCCCCCCCCCCCCCCACCCCCCCCCCCCCCCACCCCCCCCCCCCCCCACCCCCCCCCCCCCCCACCCCCCCCCCCCCCCACCCCCCCCCCCCCCCACCCCCCCCCCCCCCCACCCCCCCCCCCCCCCACCCCCCCCCCCCCCCACCCCCCCCCCCCCCCACCCCCCCCCCCCCCCACCCCCCCCCCCCCCCACCCCCCCCCCCCCCCACCCCCCCCCCCCCCCACCCCCCCCCCCCCCCACCCCCCCCCCCCCCCACCCCCCCCCCCCCCCACCCCCCCCCCCCCCCACCCCCCCCCCCCCCCACCCCCCCCCCCCCCCACCCCCCCCCCCCCCCACCCCCCCCCCCCCCCACCCCCCCCCCCCCCCACCCCCCCCCCCCCCCACCCCCCCCCCCCCCCACCCCCCCCCCCCCCCACCCCCCCCCCCCCCCACCCCCCCCCCCCCCCACCCCCCCCCCCCCCCACCCCCCCCCCCCCCCACCCCCCCCCCCCCCCACCCCCCCCCCCCCCCACCCCCCCCCCCCCCCACCCCCCCCCCCCCCCACCCCCCCCCCCCCCCACCCCCCCCCCCCCCCACCCCCCCCCCCCCCCACCCCCCCCCCCCCCCACCCCCCCCCCCCCCCACCCCCCCCCCCCCCCACCCCCCCCCCCCCCCACCCCCCCCCCCCCCCACCCCCCCCCCCCCCCACCCCCCCCCCCCCCCACCCCCCCCCCCCCCCACCCCCCCCCCCCCCCACCCCCCCCCCCCCCCACCCCCCCCCCCCCCCACCCCCCCCCCCCCCCACCCCCCCCCCCCCCCACCCCCCCCCCCCCCCACCCCCCCCCCCCCCCACCCCCCCCCCCCCCCACCCCCCCCCCCCCCCACCCCCCCCCCCCCCCACCCCCCCCCCCCCCCACCCCCCCCCCCCCCCACCCCCCCCCCCCCCCACCCCCCCCCCCCCCCACCCCCCCCCCCCCCCACCCCCCCCCCCCCCCACCCCCCCCCCCCCCCACCCCCCCCCCCCCCCACCCCCCCCCCCCCCCACCCCCCCCCCCCCCCACCCCCCCCCCCCCCCACCCCCCCCCCCCCCCACCCCCCCCCCCCCCCACCCCCCCCCCCCCCCACCCCCCCCCCCCCCCACCCCCCCCCCCCCCCACCCCCCCCCCCCCCCACCCCCCCCCCCCCCCACCCCCCCCCCCCCCCACCCCCCCCCCCCCCCACCCCCCCCCCCCCCCACCCCCCCCCCCCCCCACCCCCCCCCCCCCCCACCCCCCCCCCCCCCCACCCCCCCCCCCCCCCACCCCCCCCCCCCCCCACCCCCCCCCCCCCCCACCCCCCCCCCCCCCCACCCCCCCCCCCCCCCACCCCCCCCCCCCCCCACCCCCCCCCCCCCCCACCCCCCCCCCCCCCCACCCCCCCCCCCCCCCACCCCCCCCCCCCCCCACCCCCCCCCCCCCCCACCCCCCCCCCCCCCCACCCCCCCCCCCCCCCACCCCCCCCCCCCCCCACCCCCCCCCCCCCCCACCCCCCCCCCCCCCCACCCCCCCCCCCCCCCACCCCCCCCCCCCCCCACCCCCCCCCCCCCCCACCCCCCCCCCCCCCCACCCCCCCCCCCCCCCACCCCCCCCCCCCCCCACCCCCCCCCCCCCCCACCCCCCCCCCCCCCCACCCCCCCCCCCCCCCACCCCCCCCCCCCCCCACCCCCCCCCCCCCCCACCCCCCCCCCCCCCCACCCCCCCCCCCCCCCACCCCCCCCCCCCCCCACCCCCCCCCCCCCCCACCCCCCCCCCCCCCCACCCCCCCCCCCCCCCACCCCCCCCCCCCCCCACCCCCCCCCCCCCCCACCCCCCCCCCCCCCCACCCCCCCCCCCCCCCACCCCCCCACCCCCCCAACCCCCCCCCCCCCCACCCCCCCCCCCCCCCACCCCCCCCCCCCCCCACCCCCCCCCCCCCAACCACCCCCCCCCCCCCCCAACCCCCCCCCCCACCCGACCCTCCCCCCCCCCCGACCCCCCCCATCGCCACCCCTCCACCCCCCCCCCCCCCGTCCCCCCCCCCCCCCCCCACCCCCCCCCACACCCCCCCCCCCCCCCACCCCCCCCCCGCCCCACCCCCCCCCAGAACTGTAGTCCATAACATCTGGAGGGCCACGAGTTTGACACCTATGGTTTGGACGAAGGTACTTCCAGCAATACCTTTTTGCTCATTCAGGACCCTGGGCAGCAGTCTGTTTGAGCTGGCAGAAAGGAAGGAAACCAACCCATTGGACTGAAAATTAGCTCACTGATGGTGGGAGGTTTCCAGGGCACGTGCTGATAGCTCAGAAAAAAACCCCTATTCAAAATAAAAGCAATAGGAGGGGTGGTTTTTTTGCGGGGGGGCCTACAAACAGAAAGGATTTGGAAGGAAGAGGACCGGAATCAGCTCAGATCTTATTGAGGAGCCAAAAGTACCGAGACAAAATCCATAAAGGCACAAATAAAACAAATGCATAAACAGATCAGCTAGTTGGATATATTCCTGATCATACCTAAAATACTTTCTGCAAGTGATGGCCAAAGGGATCCAGCCTTTTCTGCCAGGTTAGAGATATCGGGGACAGCACAAGAGACATTTGGCTCAATTCCAGTGGGAAAATAAAGGGGAAGGGATGGTCTCCTCACTTGGTCAGGTGGTAGGAAGTGTCTAGAGATATTAGGGAAACTATTCACAGGTTATTCTGCTGGTAGGACAAACTGCTGTGCACAAATAGCACTGCCAGACTCTGAGGCCCTCTTCCCTGGATGAAACATTTACCTCCCTACTGTGTCTTCTTGACAGCTGGAGAATCTTGGAGTTTTGGCAACTCAGACCAATCACTTCATCTTCAGAAAGAGATCTCGGTGAAGCATGAATGTGCCATGACTACTGCAATACTTTGAATAAAAAACAACCACCATTTATTGTCGAAGGCTTTCTTGGCCGGAATCACTGGGCTGTTGTGTGGTTTCCGGGGGTGTATGGCCATGTTCTAGTAGCATTTTCTCCTGACGTTTCGCCTGCATCTGTGGCTGGCATCTACTACAACACAGCCATACAGGCCGGAAACCACAAAACAGCCCAACAACCATTGATTGTTTGGCCCTTAGTAAAAACACACACACCCAAATGAGATATTTAAGAAGATAAAGCCACTTTCTAATCTGTAGCGTTGGCGTTAAGCAGTGCCATATAAATAATTGGATTCTTCATGTGTGAAGAGATTAGATGGTCATTTGATAATAAGCTATCAAGGCTAATGAAGGATCTGAAATGAGGTTCAACCCCAAGGAATGTGTAAAATAAAATACATGGTTCTTGTATATGGATGTGCATTTGGTCATGATGGTTTTGGCAATCTGATACATATTTGTGATTATTATAGTTGTTAACACTGATCTATGTAATTGTATGAAGACGTTCGACATTATGAAAAAAAAACATTTATTGCTTAGGATCCTTTTTGTTCTTACGCTGGGTATATGGGCTCAGCGCAGCTATTTCATACAGCTATTCGTGTGTAGAAATGGAGCAGAAAATTCACCAGATATGCCAAATATGTGAATAATCCTAAAACAGACTCTACAAGGAAGTCACATTGCATACAGAAGAACACAGCAATTGTTGGCTATGGAAGTGGAAAGACTGACATTGGCGAACGCGTGACATTGATCTGGAATACGGTACTTCACTGTTACAACTGCTATCCTTCACCATCCTTAACTATGCCTCACTCATGACCAACGTGTGATTGGTGTTTGGAATATGCTGCCACAGGAGGTGGTGATGGCCACTAACCTGGATAGCTTTAAAAGGGGCTTGGACAGATTTATGGAGGAGAAGTCGATGTATGGCTACCAATCTTGATCCTCTTTGATCTGAGATTGCAAATGCCTTAACAGTCCAGGTGCTCGGGAGCAACAGCCGCAGAAGGCCATTGCTTTTATATCCTGTATGTGAGCTCCCATAGCACCTGGTGGGCCACTGCGAGTAGCAGAGAGCTGGACTAGATGGACTCTGGTCTGATCCAGCTGGCTTGTTCTTATGTTCTTAACAGAAGCATACAGCGTGTACCCTGTTTTTATGGAACGTGGCTGAGCCAATTACAGAATGATTTATAGAAAGGTAGCAACACTGTTTGCGACATCAATTCACTAATAATAATAATAAGAGTTTAGATTTATATCCCCCCTTTCTCTCCTGTAGGAGACTCAAAGGGGCTTACAATCTCCTTGCCCTTCCCCCCTCACAACAAACACCCTGTGAGGGGGGTGGGGCTGAGAGCGCTCCGAAAAGCTGTGACAAGCCCAAGGTCACCCAGCTGGCGTGTGTGGGAGTGCGCAGGCTAATCTGAATTCCCCAGATAAACCTGCACAGCTCAAGCGGCAGAGCGGGGAATCAAACCCGGTTCCTCCAGATTAGAATGCACCTGCTCTTAACCACTGTGCCACTGCTGCTCCTGCGCGACTGCTGCTCTTAAATCTTGATATTCCTCCCTCAGTCTCGTTTTAAAACCCTGAAGGCCCAGAAAGAATTACCACCTGTCCTCTGGAGTCACAAACTAGGTGTTTCAGCAGATATGTGACCAGGGCCATACTTGGCCTTGTATGCCATGGGTCAAATTAAGTCTGCTTGTTTTAGTTTAGTCCACGCAACCTGGCCTTGAAAGTTATTACTTGTGTAGTTGACCCTGAGCAAGCAGTCTCCACTTAAGGTGGAGGAATTAGCTGGGGGAAAAGAACAAGGGGGGTAATTGGGATTGATATCCTAGGTATACCACGAGAGTCCTTTCAAATGAGCAGGTGGTTATAAAATTAAGATCGGTTTTTTGGCACCCTTCCATGGCCCTTAGTAAAAAACTAAGTCTACAAAATTATGCATGGGGTGGAAAATGTTGACAGAGAGACATTTTTCTCTCTTTCTCACAATACTAGAACCAGGGGGTATTCATTGAAAATGCTGGGGGGAAGAATTAGGACTAATAAAAGGAAACACTTCTTCATACAACGTGTGATTGGTGTTTGGAATATGCTGCCACAGGAGGTGGTGATGGCCACTAACCTGGATAGCTTTAAAAGGGGCTTGGACAGAGTTATGAAGGAGAAGTCGATTTATGGCTACCAATCTTGATCCTCTTTGATCTGAGATTGCAAATGCCTTAACAGTCCAGGTGCTCGGGAGCAACAGCCGTAGAAGGCCATTGCTTTTACATCCTGCATGTGAGCTCCCAATGGCACCTGGTGGGCCACTGCGAGTAGCAGAGAGCTGGACTAGATGGACTCTGGTCTGATCCAGCTGGCTTGTTCTTATGTTCTCATGGTACCCCTTAGCAAAGGGAGGAGTCTGACTGCCTATACAATAAGACGTTCAGAGTGGTCATACATCATTGTCCTTGTACAGCATTTTTATCCCCACAACAATCTTGAGAGGTGGGTTAGGCTGAGAGACAATGATTGGCTTGAGATTACCCTGGAAGAGTGAGGAATAGAAGCTGGGACTCCCATACCCTGGTCCAACGCTCTAACCACTCTACTTTATTCCTTGGCTCTAACCCTCATACATCTTCAAACTCTTGAATTGATTGACTGTGTGCTGTTTAGCTGGATAAGAGAAGATTGAACCGTAACTGAAGCACAACTCAAAACACTAAAAAAGCACCAACCTGCTGCTATACTCTCTCTCAGAAAAAGATGTTAGTTGAAAATTGCAGTCAGTTGAAATGCAGCAGTCAAGGAAATTGTATGCCGTGTTAGAATACAGTCCTGAATGAATATGAGAATTATCATTCATTTTTATGCGCCGCTGTTGTCAAAACCATTATTTTGTGCATTATTGAACATGGTACTTTGATACAAAAGCGTTTACAGTTCCTTGAGCAAAATGTACTTTTACTTTCAAAGAGAAGGGCTAGGTAGGCACTAAGACCCAGGTGGGGCATTCCACAACAAAGAAGGTCCGGCATGTTGAGTTCTGTGGCAGAGGAATATATAAACCTACTAGCAGCCTTTTCTGAGACAGACTGTAGTATAATCAATACCAAAAACACTCATTGAGGTTTACGAATAAGACTGTAGCCTAAGAACCAAATCCCCAAGCATTCACCTATATCAGGGGTCGGCAACCTTTACCACCCAAAGAGCCATTTGGACCCGTTTTTCCATTTGAAGATCTTCCGAGCCGGAGAAGCGGCTCCGCACAGAGCCGCCTCCGGTTCGGCCCCTCCACTCACCTTTCCTTCCAGCGCTGCTCTGGAGGGCTGGAGGGACACACCCATGCTACCCTCCGACCTGCAGGCCACATGGAGCCGCAGTATAAGGCTGAAAGAGCCGCATGTGGCTCTGGAGCCACGGGTTGCAGACCCCTGACCTATATGTATGAGTGGGTGGTCTCAGAACAAAAAAAAATGCTACATGTTTAAGAGGATTTGCCCAAAAAGCTATCATTGGCGAAGCAAAAGTAATTATTGTAAATATGGTGGGAATTGCTGGATCAGAATAAATGTGTGCTGTGTAAAAAAATGATTGTAAGTGTATTATTTCTGCTCAGCCGATAACAGACAAAGGGTGGCAAGTTTTGGTTGCAAACCAACACTTAGAATAAGACATGGGCTGCTGGCGGTGTTTCCGGCTGCCCCACAATTGTCCGTGAGACGAGATGGAATCAAGGGAATTCTACCAAAACACTGAGTACATGTTCAAAAGTAAAACTTTATTATAGAAAAAAAGCAGGTCATTGTTGCAGCCAAACAGGTCTTCATGGAAGCCGAGCGTACAAGGGACATGCGTTTTAATGGGTGTGTCAGTATAGTGCCAATGTGGTTTAGTGGTTAGAATGTTGAACTGGGATTTGGAGGATCTGGGTTCGAATCTGCCCTCGGACACAAAAGCTTGCTGGATGACCTTGGCCCAGCCACAGACTCTTAGCTTAACTCACCTCACGGCGTTGCTGTGAGGATAAGACAGAAGAGAGAATGATATAAGCCACTTTGGGGCCCGACTGGGGAGAAAGGACGGGTACAAATGAAGCAGATAAATATCATTCCTTCATTCTCCATCTTGCTCACCTACTGCCCATGAAGGCCTTCCATGCATTTGCACTCAGAGCAACTATAATTAATGCCACATAAATAAAATGAAGGTGAATAGCTTGGACAGAGTGAATGGGGTTGGGAACGCAAAGCTCTTCCTGGCTCTACAAATTGCTAGGACTTTAATGACACTATTAGTTAAATAAGTTCCAAATACTGTATCAAATTTCCACCCAGACCTTCTCAGATCTGCTTGTGGCCAGTTATAATGCCCATGCCACAAGCCAACCACTTAGATGAAAAGTTTCATCAGCAATTGCATACATGTATCTCTTTGGGTCTCTTACTTGTATTTATTCTACACACACACACACACCCGCGCGCGCACCCCGGTGGCACTACAGCATTGGCTGGCTCCGCGACTTTCATTTTTGTCCAATAACAAACTTAATGAAAGGGATTACTTGTTTATGGAATGCATCAACAACCTCTGGATCCTTTGGTCACAGGATGTGGCACTAGAAGTCATTGCCAAAAAAGCAATTTTCATTTTTTGGCAACATTATTTGTTCAACTTGCCATGCACCAGAGATCAAATAGAAAGCGAATACTGCTCTGTACTTTTGCATCTGAACATTGCATCTGAACTACTTGCTTGGACATTGATGATAGACCGACTTCTTACATAAAAAAGAAGCACTTGTCTGATACAGCACAGCAAGATGTAGATTTATAGGCACAGCAGGTACAATGTGTATCAATGGGGAAGCAATGTCAGTAGAGAACCAACCTGTCTGTAGCATTCCTACTTCAGAGCCCTTCGGGGGAGGGCGGTTTATAAATATAATAAATAATAATAATAATAATAAGAGAAAAACGGTTTCTGTTCGGCACCAGGATTGGCCAGTGTGGGCCGCCATTGTGGTGGGCGGGCTCTGCAGCACCAATTCCTGGTGGGCGCTTTGCACGATGCCGACTGTGGAGCGCCATTGTTGAAAAGACACGCTCAGTGAGCGATTTTAGAATAAACAGTTGTGGACCTGTTGGAGCGTTGCCGCATCGCTGCAGCGTCGTTTCTGCAGTGACAGCTGTGTGAAATCTCTGCCTATAATGCTGTTTTTACCGTCCTTTTACTGGCTTTTTTGGCCTGTGCGGAAACGGTCAAAGACTCTCTCTCCAGGCCCTCCTATCACACCAATTAAGACCCAACCGAAGCACGATATAAAAGTGAATCTCCGGACTTGCTTGGCTCCATGGATCCCCAGGGGGACCAGGCCACTAGGAATTTTGGTTTCTAAGCCCCCTCCTCTTTGCAACCTTGTATAGACAAACATCTCCACCCATCCTGGGCTATAGAGGTACTTATAAGTTTCACCTCTCCAGGACTTTCTATAAATCCGTGTGAAGTCTCTACGTTGTAGGTCAGTGATGGCGAACCTTTTTGAGACCGAGTGCCCAAATTGCAACCCAAACCCCACTTGTTTATCACAAAGTGCCAACCTGGCAATTTAACCAGAATGCTGAGGTTTTAGCTTAGAAAAAACTGGCTGGCTCCCTCTTCCTCCGCCAGCCTGCTCGAGCAGGGGCCAGCCTGCTCTAGCCTCCAGCAAGTCCCACGCACCCCACTCTGTGCCTCTCTAGCATCTCTGCCTCCTCTGCACCCCCTCCCCCGGGCAGCAGCCACCCGGAGCTCAGGCACCAGGCCCGCCAGCAGAGACCTCCCTACTCACCGCGGTGCACGCACGTTGTGCTCAGTGGCCCAGGCCAGCCTAGATATGTGTGTGTGGGGGGGTGATTTTCTGCCCCCCACATGATGAACTCTGTGCGCGCGTGCCCACAGAGAGGGCTCCGAGTGCCACCTCTGGCACCCGTGCCATAGGTTCGCCATCACTGTTGTAGGTGTTCCATGTCTACCTTGTCTAGCCTGTGTTCCACGTGAAAAATCAGACCTGCTATTTAAAGCAAGAGAATCAAATGGTGAAGAATGCAGGGCTCTAAAACTTGGTTTCCATGGCTGCTGGCAGCTTTTTTTGAAGCAGGGCCAAGTTTATGGAAAAAAGGCCATGGAACTTTAGTTTATTTTGGATAAAGATAAACCCAAGAGTCTAACATGTCAAGTCTTTCGCTAAGCAGATAGCGCACTGCACAAAAGTACAATTAAAGAGCAGTGGTCAGAATTCAAATGGTGAAAGTTTTACAGCAACCATGTATTGCAGGAAGTTGCAGAATCAAGGTTTAAAAACAAAAAAGGGGATCCAATGAGGGCAGCTACACCTACCCCCAGTCATTTCCCAAATGATTTTTTTTTTGCTGCCAGATTCATTTTTAGAACCAGAGTCCCAGAGGGAAGAAAAGTGCCTGGTATTTCAGAGAGGTAAGCTGAGAGAAAAGGTAAGATTACCACCCGCTCCTCATCACCATCAGTTGATTTGCCAACCTCTCTTTTATCACGGCTTCGGCCAGTTCCATATTTTGAAATGTGCACCTATGTTTAGTCTGGAGAAGCGAAGGTTGAGGGATAACATGATGGCCATGTTTAAATATTTGAAAGGCTGTCATGTTGAAGAGGGAGCAAGCTTGTTTTCTGCTGCTCCAGAGACTAGGGCAGTGATGGCGAGCCTTTTTGAGACCGAGTGCCCAAACTGCAACCCAAAACCAACTTATATATCGCAAAGTGCCAACACAGCAACTTAACACAACAGATACTGGGAGTTTTGGTTTAGAAAAAGCGGTTGGCTCTGGCAAGGGTGTGTATTTGCTTGGGAGTAAGCTTGAGTGAGTGTCCGGTGGCTTTGCTTTGAAGCAACAGTGCAACGCTTCCAACGGGTGAATCATAACCCTAGGAGGGTTTACTCAGAAGCAAGCCCCATTGCCAGCAACTGAGCTTATTCCCAGGTAAAGGATCACACTTTAGCTCTTCGCATGAAAACCAGTGGGGTTTAACAGCGCTTAACAGGGTAACCTACACTGCTTCCCCAAAACTTTAATGCTAATAATCAAGCCCAGTAGCCCAGGCCAGCCTAGATGGGGGTAGGGACTCTGTTTGCGCGTGCCCACAGAGAGGGCTCTGAGTGCCACTTCTGGCACCCGTGCCATATGTTTGCCACCACTGGACTAGGGCAAGGAGTAGCGGACTCAACCTGCAGGAAAAGAGACTCCACCTAAACATTAGGAAGAACTTCCTGATGGTTAGGGCCGTTCGACAGTGGGTTGTGCTGCATTGAAGGGCGATGGAGTCTCCTTCTTTAGAGGTTTTTCAACAGAGGCTGGAGAATCATAAGTCAGGAGTGCTTTGACTGCGTGTTCCTGCATAGCGGGGGGGTTGGACTGGATGGCCCTTGTGGTCTCTTCCAACTACGATTCCAACAAAACAAGTAAAGAATATCCTGCATAAGCTGGGTTGGGACCTCAAAAGCTACCCCGGGCACAGCAAAGAAATTCCCTCACGTATTGCCCGAGAGGTGGGATTCTCCCCTTTGATCTGTGCTGTCCATCACTAAGTGCTTTAGAACTTTTAATTTCAAAAGCATCTGGACCCGAGGGCTTGCGGAGGGTGGGGGAGGGAGCGGAGGAGAAAGATAAGTCTAAAGTATGGGTTTAAGTCTCATGGTTCCTTAGATCGTGCCACAGGTGAAACAAACAAACAAAAAAAATGTGCTACCCAGATGGCAGCGGGAAGGTTCATAAAGAATAGCCCAGGATTTCTTTTGCAAGCAGCGTTAGAACTAGGCTGGCAAATTCTTGACATGCCATTGCCGTTTCCGTGCTGCAACATATAACCTACCACGGGAGCCTAAACGGTTAGTAATTTTACTGTGTTTCTTTAATGACACAGTCTTACTAGCTTTCCCTGTCTAGTCAATTTCACCCGACGCACGACTTAGAGGCTCCCCACCTCCTCCTTTTATGGACACAAAACACTAAAGCAATCCTAATGAATAAGACATTCCCATCCTCAGCCCACTACCTCCTACTCTTTATTTTTCCCCAGCCTAGATTCCTCATTTCCTGCTGGAAAAACAGCCACAAGTGAAATCACATCTGGATTGTGTTAAGGCATTTACTGTGATTAACACGTTTTCATCAACGTAGGACTATACAGAAAAGATTATTGTGTAGGGGGAGGAAAACCTATCCAAGTATATTGCTAGGGAACCATGTAGTCCTTCTGGGATAATTTCAAGTGCCCAGCGAACAATTTAATAAGAAATTGAAGCACAGTTCCATCCATTCCTTCCCATTCTCAAAGGCACTCATAAGTTAGAAGGGTTATAATGTGCGTTTCACTGGAATTATCAGAGTAAAGTGGTGATATGCAAAGAACATGTGACTCAGACAACTCAGAATTGGCAAATGTCAACGTTATAAACTGTGGCTTCTAAACCAGTGTGCTGCTGTTTAAACTGAAACCCGATTCTCTCATTACCAGAATCACAAACAGGTCAAAATGCAAGCTATAGCTTAAAAGAGGAGACTTGGAAGAAAAAAACCCAGTTCCCTAGGAATAGATAATCAGACACGGCAGAAGCTCATTGGTTATAAGAAGAACTTGGAACAACAATCCTAAACAGTGTTCTAACTTCTAAATTAAGTGGCACAGCAATATAAAGAAGGCTTTGATGATGTTGAAAGGGAGGCTACATAGCCACTACATCGATGGGTGCAGAGAGAGGGAGAAACCGAATGAACTGAATGCAACAGAGAAACAAATCCCACTAGAAATATTTTTTTTTGCTTCCAAATGCGGTTTGCGTCATGCGTGCTTCAGCGTTGTCTGCACAGAAGAGAAACTCCGAAATTCAGAAGCCCAGGCTGCCTTTTACAGCAGCCCCTCGAGAAAAAGGAGAGAACGCATGGCACGAACCTGCGTTATCACCTCCCGGCTTCACGATTAAACTGCACTGCAGCAGTGGAGACCGAGAGAATTTTTAGAGTTACCGGAGCACAGCTCTGCAATCGCTTAGCAAAGAAGATTTCCCGCTAGAAGACTGTCAGCGACTACAGAAAATTATACATCTTACAGACGGGGAGCGTTTTTACGGCTTGTGCGCCGCATTTATCGCATTTCACTTGGGACAGGAGCGACCGGGGGAAATGCAGCTGGCTACCGCGCTAAATGCAGCTGGCTACCGTAGTTTCTGACACACAAGATCTATGAATTCCTTAAACCCTCCATTAGCCCGTCTCGTGACTTTAATAGAAAACCCACTCTGTAGAACAAAAATGTTAAATAGAAACACAACCCGTGGCATCTATAGTGTGTGTGTGTGAGAAGGGGTGGGGGGTGGGGGGTGAGGAAATAAGAGCTTACCTCTTTTCTTCTGTGGAGCCTCAAACCTCCGAAGCAAAAGCATGCCCTCCCTTTTCGCCCCTACAAAGGGTTCTTTTTTTAGCACATCGAAATCAAATTCCTTCTCTGCCTCCTTATGGAACTGTGATGTCAGAGGGCCGGGGGTTGGTTCATAAAGCCAGGGGTGGAGGGAGCCGGCACAAGTGCTTTCCCCCCACACTCTCGGCTCATTCATACAAAGAAACGTTAGAAAGCAAAATGTCAGCCTTTTACAGTATAGCAAAATGGGAATGTCTGGCCACCTCTGTCCTGCCACTGGCACAGTTCTCAACGTCCCATGAAAGTAAATAATTCCAATGGGCTGCATAGAACGCACAACGTTGAAGACTGTTTCTTAGGCTTGGCCAAATCAGAGCCCCAAGCCGCTGCAAACAACGCAGTCGGAAGGACCAAAGTGGTAACCTTCAGCAATCCTATCTATGGGAGAGGCACAAACGGTACGCCGTCTTCCAGGCTCGGACACTTGCTTAATTTCCTGACATTCAGGGGCAGCCTCATTATTCCACACTGGAATTTAAAAGCCGTGCCGATGATAGAGGCCAGGCAGATAAGCTGTGCTTCTTTGGCTCGAATCATGCGTTAAAATTATGTGCTGAAAAAGTGGACTTATATGCAAGTATATAAGGTAGTCGACCGCCTAATGGCCTGTGCAAAATAAACAGTTCCTCGGGAAGCAATGCTTTAAAATTAGACATAAAGTTGGTTCTTTTCTTCTTTCAGTTTATCAATGTTCCATACCTTACTAGCACAGGTATACGCTGGCAAGACGGATAGTAAAACCATTGGGTTGGATCCTGCTAAGGAGGCGGCCCGCGACTTACCGTGGCCGCCATTTGCCGTCAGGGAAAGGGGGCGGCATCATGCTCCTCTGCCTCTTCCGGCTGGGCGGGGGCGGGCCCATCGCCCAGTGATGAGGCCAGCATGGCCTTGCTTGTTGATTGGCTGGGGGTGACGTCAGGTCGCAGAGCCCTGGCGTCAGCCGCCCAGACCGCCCCTTCTCCATTTAAACTGGGGACGGGCCACATGCTGTTTGCAACCTCTTTTGCCCCGCTGCCGAGATCGTCCAGCCCACCTCTCCCCTTTCTTTTCAGGGGTACAGAGGCTTTTTGTTCCTGCTTATCTTTGTCATAGCCATCTGTCGGTTTGCGCATGGGGGACTGATCTTGCCTGGGGAAGCTGTTTGCTTGCCCCCTTTGGGAACCTCCCTATGAGGTAGGGGTGGAGCAAGCCTGGGGTCTGGCAGCCCTGCTTGGGTTGAGACAGCTTGCGCCCTCCCTCAGCAAATGTGGGATTCTTCAGAATGCGGCCCTCTGCCCGTCTGGAAATATTCCTTTCATTGCTGCCCTCCTGTTAACTCAAGGGTGAGTTCATTTTCCTCAAACAGCGGGTTTTGAGGAAAGCTGCTTTGGGTCAGCCTGCCTGGCTGCCCAGCTATCAGATCAGACCCCCATGCTGCGCCACGCTCTTCTGTCTTCCTGCCAATAAACGCTATGGCTATGGCCAATTTTATTACCACAAATAAAGTGTCTGTGCTTATTTTAATAAGTTGTGTGTTTGTTGACATGCCATTCATCCCTTCCTCTGGGGGCAAAAAGATCTGCTCATGCAAGATCCCTCCTCGTGTTGTCCCCAAAGTAGGGATGCTTCAACACCTGCCGGCTGGACTCACTTTCCATCTTCTACATGTGATCAGGCAGTTAGTTAATCGATGGGCTGTTTGCAACCTGTTCATGCCAAGTGTATTTGCAGGTACAGGCTGCTTGTAGTCATTAAAAAGATGAGAGGTCAGCCAGTGTGGTGTAGTGGTTAAGAGCAGGTGGATTCTAATCTGGAGAACTGGGTTTGATTCCCCACTCCTCCATCTGAGTGGCAGAGGCTTATCTGGTGAACCAGATGTGTTTCTGCACGCCTACATTCCTGCTGGGTGACCTTGGGCTAGTTACAGTTCTTTGGAACTCTCTCAGCCCCACCTACCTCATAATGTGTCTGTTGTGGGGAGAGGAAGGGAAAAAAACTTGTAAGTCACCTTGACGGAAGAGGGAAGAGAAAATAGCACCTTCTCCTCTCCCTTTCGTAGCTTCGCTGTGCAACTATTTCACTGAAGGGTGATGATGGTGGATCCCCAATCAGCTGTGAGTCGGCTTCTGATCAACAATCAGCTACAGACTTGCTCAGCAACTCTTTGAACTACCTGAGACAATCCAAACATATTCCTGATCAGCTCACAGTCTAATTGTCTTGCATGCTGCCTAAAAAGATCAGCTCACAGTCTAAAAAGGTTAGCTGAAGACCTTTGGCAATCTCCCTTTATCACCCATGGAGGTCACTTCAGTCCTCCAACAGCAACTTTCTGATGGGACCTGGTCCTAAGGGAATCCAGTTGGATTCAACCAGAGTGCAGCCCTGGCTCCAACCTTGTGGAGCTCTGTGTCGCCTAACACCAGAGCCCTGCGGGACCTCAATCAGTTTCAGATGGCTTACAAAACAGAGGGCCTTTCCCCACTTTCCCCTATGCTGCCGTCGCTGCACGCTGCTCTCAGCGCACGGCATGCCTGGCGCGCACCTGGGCGTCCCCACGACGCGGGGTCATCAAAAGGCACCGTTTTCTCCAGCACCAGGGATGCCGCGTGCTGAGGGGGCGCGACAGCGGTAGCGTCAGGGCGGCTGCGCTGTCGCCACCCCTCTTGTGGGGAGTGCCAGGGGACCCCGTGCTACTTTCCTCAAGTAGCACGGGGCTTAAGGTAAGTGGGGAAAGGCCCAGAGATGTTTCACCAGGCTTTTGGTTGAGGCCATTCCACGAATGTGAAATATTTAATCTGAAATAGCCGACTTCCCAAATAACAACATTTCCCCCTTCTCCATCTCGTGCATTTTACCCTTCCTATTCCCCCACCCCCCGCTCCTTCTCAGCCAATAAAGAAACAGAGATATGAGGCTGAATGAAATAATTTAGGCTCAGATCTTGTTGAGTGATTCACCATCTGCACAGGAATCATATTTTGGAACTGCATAGGAACTGATTTTAGAATTGATATATGTAATTTGTTGTTGGTATTGCAGTGTTTTTAATCCTGGTGGTAAGCTACCCTGAGCTCAACTTTTGCTGGGAACTTGGCAGGGTATAAACCTAATAACATCAAAAATAATTAAAAATAAAATTTTGCAGCACCCCTACCCCAGAGCAGCACTTATGGTGAAATTGCACTTCTGTGCATATACTGTAGATAGGATTCAACCAAACGTCACTGCATTGATTTGCAAAGGCTTCATCAACTGCAAGAACCACAACACCTTCAGTTGGGCTCAGATATATCACTGGTGCATGGTCCTGCAGATGCATACGTTCGATATCATAGAAGACCTTAATTTGGGGACTCAGAAATATTCCTGATTCCTCCTCTACCTTCATGCACAGCTTCCCTTTTTAACTTCCATTTTAGCCCTGACCATAAACTTGAAGGTTACTGAAATTAGTAACCAGAATTAAAACTTTATCTCAAAATGGTTTGGAAGAATGGCACACACCATCATTTGATTTGACTACCACAGCAAACTATGGCCCCTTCCGCACACGCAAAATAATGCGTTTTCAAACCACTTTCACAACTGTTCGCAAGTGGATTTTGCTATTCCGCACAGGTTCAAAGAGCACTGAAAGCAGTTTGAAAGTGCATTATTCTGCATGTGCGGAATGAGCCTATGTTTTGCACAAAACTATACATTCAAAACAAAGCTATACATGACAAGGATCCAGGCAGCATGCAAGACTATGGCTCTTCTACTGGACCATGATTTTGTGGATCATCTTAACTATGCCAAAGCCTTGCAGCATCTTTAAGACCAACTAATTCATCTTGGCGGGAGGTTTTACAGGCAATAATCTTGTCAATAAACCTTCAGTAAATGCACTCTTTTTTTATATATAATGTCCAAGTCAGTTCGTTGATCGGCTGCCTGCCACAGACTAAAATAGCCACTCCTCTGAAATTTACTCATGCGGTTAGTGCATATCCAAGATGATTCTAGTTGCTCTGGACACCACATGTTTCTTCTTCCTGTGCCTACAGGAAATGACAGTCAACTGTGCAGCCTTTCCTGACATTCTCTGTTTTCCATGGAGCATAAACCTGCAGCAGAAAACACCTATTTTTTTTTAAAAAAACCCTGTACTGAATCCTCTCTTTGTAGCTAAATCATCCTGATGAATTGGTTGAAGAAGGACATTATGGAAGAATCAAGGATCCTGCTACCACTACATGAGAGGCGCAAAATGAAAGTCATGAACGCAGACACAATATACTTAACCATACAGCACGATTTGTAGCTTTGAAAACGGGTCTTTTTATTGATATCTTCATTCACAAAGCTCTGAAGACAATTGGGGCAAACCTTTAAAATGAAAGTTTCATTTCATTTCAGCTTTCACTAGAAAGAGTTGCATAAAAATGCCATTTATAGGTGGCACACACAATCCCAAAATGTTGTTTAAATTAAAACGGATAAAGTTAAAACGTAGCTGCGACCAGCTGCGAGACATTTGTTAGTTCCCTCTGCTAAAAGCAAGTTGAAATAGTTCCATCACTATTTTATGTTTTGTGAATATTATGGTCAATGGACAATTCATAAATATTAAAGAACATTTAAAACACACACACACATATATAAAACTCTCTGGCCCCTTCCGCACACGCAAAATAATGCGTTTTCAAACCACTTTCACAACTGTTTGCAAGTGGATTTTGCTATTCCGCACAGCTTCGAAGAGCACTGAAAACAGTTTGAAAGTGCATTATTCTGCGTGTGCGGAATGAGCCTCTGTGTTTATGTGTTGGGGGGATGGGACAGGACAATATTCCATCTGTAGAGTTCCCTCCTTCTTCCTGTCCCAAACAATTTAACCCCTTTTCCCACCATTCAACTTTCCCAATCCTGTCTAGGCTCCAACTATTTGTTTCCTGTCTCCCACAACCAGTTTCTTTACTTTTCTCCTGAAACAATACATGCTCTTTTTCTCTTCCCTGAAAACTGGAGCATTCCTACCCTCATCCTTTCCTCTATCCATCTACCAGAAAAAAATCTTCAGTGGCATAATTTGCATTTCTCTGATCTGAAATACATCCCCAAGAATGTTCCCTTGGTTTTCAAACAACTGCTACCACACTTTAAAAGTTATTAATGGATATGAAGCGACAGCTTTTATTGCATGGAAAATCAGCCACAACTGGATACACAAAATTGTGTGTACCCAATCGCAACAAATAGCAGGAATCTGGAAGGCTGCTAAAAAATACCTGCAGAAGCAACCTAGTAATTTCCTCTGACATTCCAAGGGACCAATAACAGCTACATATTTCCTAACCGAAAAAGACTGTGTGTGTTTTGGGAGAGGGGTGTGATTTTAAACTGCTTCCGCTTCCATCTCCTTAATTTTTTACCACTCTTAATTGAGGCTAAAAACTCTATCAAAAGCAAGAGAAGAAGAGTTTGGGTTTATAATTCTCGTAACCTTTCTCTCCTATAAGGAGACTCAAGGTGGCTTACAAACTCCTTTCCCTTCCTCTCCCAAGTCATCATGTAACAAGACGTAGGTGTGTATGTGCCCAAATACATATTTACACCTCTGAGTTATGACTGCTGGCAATTACACACCAGCCTTCAGTACTGATGCACCTTTGTTGTGGCATAACGTCATATTTAGTGCTGGTACGCTGGCGTAATTGTTAGTATGCCCACCTTAACACAAACAAATATTTGCCCAGGAAATGTTTTAGTTGAGTTTGAAGCAAGTCCTGTACGGGTTTCAGTGATACTTTGGATTTTAAGAAAATTATTCTCTTCCCTAGCTTGGTAAAAAAAATAATAATTAGAATGAACAGAATTTGGCTGCCAGTGTTGAAAAACTCTAGAATCAAGACAGTGACTGATCAGCTCCACACAAACACAGGACAACTATAGACAATAGCACTCAAAGGGAACAAAGACCAGGATACTTCTATTCAGATCCATTCACCTATTGACCTTGCTAGCTTCATTGTTACTCCCATGCTACAGATTTCTCTGTGACTCACATGCCAGGCTACTCTATTCAGATGGCCTCACCTTTTCACCTCACAGTATATATACTCCACTTGCTTTCCATTCCTACCATCAGACCCTCTGAAGATGCCAGCCACAGATGCAGGCGAAACGTCAGGAGAGAATGCTGCTAGAACACGGCCGTACAGCCTGGAAACCACACAGCACCCCAATAATTAGACGTCCTTTGTGATGTGTACATCAATGACTGTGGATTAATAAGAGTTGGTAAAATCCGGTTGCCTGTGTATTCTATGATTTAATGATGCATATTGGCTCATTTTTATTTCATACAAGGGCTCATTCAGACATAGAGCACCTACAGTTGTTCCTAAACCTCGTGAAAAGATTCTTGAGCATTTCTACAATCACATGGGGGGCACACTCTGGGTGAATTTAACATGCTAGAGCAGGGGTAGGGAACTCCGCGGCTCTCCAGATGTTCAGGAACTACAATTCCCATCAGTTTCTTTACAAGCATGGCCAATTGGCCATGCTGACAGAGGCTGATGGGAATTGTAGTTCCTGAACATCTGGAGAGCCGCATGCCCCTACCCTCTGTGCTAGAGTATTACTGTAATCATGCACTGACATTTCGAGTCACTGTCATCTCAAGAAATCACATTTGTCAGTGGAACCCAAGTAATTCTGTTTCACTCTACCATTTTTCCTCCACATAATGGCGCACTGGTACTTTCGCATGCCTCACCATAGGCCATGTGCATTCTATAGAGTAACAAGGGGGAAAGGACTGTGTCCTCGCATGGTAATTCATCTTGGGAAGTAGAATTTTTTAAAAGACCAGCAGATTTATTGTACTGTAACATGCAAGGGGTCTATTGTCCCATCTCAGAAGTGGAAGCATGAGTCACCCATATGGATTTAGGTGCATTTGGATGGGAAACCACCAAGGAATATCAAGGTCACTGCACAGAGGCAGGTAATGGCAAACCACCAAGGAATGTCTCTTGCCCTAAACACCCTATGGCACAGGTGTCAAACTCGCAGTCCTCCAGATGTTATGGACTACAGTTCCCATCATCACCTGCCAGCATCGGGTAAGCTGGCAGAGGGATGATGGCAACTGTAGTCAATAATATCTGGAGAACGTCATGAAGTTTGACACCCGTGCCCTATGGGTCGTTTATAATTCAGCTTGTGACTCTGATATTGTTTTTATGATTCCTCCTATAATCTGCAACCTTAGGTCCCAGCTGAAAAAAGTGAACTAAACAAAACTGAAGAATGACCAGCCTTGAACTCTTTTGCCTCATTGGTGGTCCAATCCTGACAGTCAGAGTTACTCAGTTCTTGTTTACTGAGGATGTTGTTTCATCCCTAATGTAGCACTTGATCCATGAGCAGCAGTTTAACCACTCCTGGCCTTCCAAATACACACATCAAAAATCATGGCCACCATATTCTAAAACAGGTTAACTTCCTTCAGAGTCCTCGAGGCTAATTTGAATGTGTTCAGATGTTGTACAGTGATCAACTTTGACTTTTGGGTGCCAGGCTGGGGGGGGGGGCGCAAATAGATATACCCAAGTCCTTCACAATTGTTAGCCACGCGAGCACCACTTCTGGAGAGAAAAACTAGAAACTAGGTTGTCATGAAATGTCAGGTCGTCAGCAATTATAGTCTAGGATTTGCCAGAACTCTATAGTTAAAACCCTAGTGATGGCACATGCTGACTTGGTGCTTCCACCATATAATCCCGCTAATTTAGCTCTATTTCCCTTCCACTTTGGTCTTTTGAGGATGCCAGCAGGCAACCAATAGGATGCCGGGGAGGTCTTCTACCATATTGGGAAATACGGTATCCCCTAGCCATGACTCAGATTCAAAGACCGTTGAATTCTTTTCGCAAACCTTTCTTCCTGTAACCTTGTACTCAGTTTGACCTCCAAAGGGCCCCAAAGCCAAAGATTCTTCTGAACAATTACATGATGGATTTGAGCTGTGATGACTTTAAAGACCCTGACAAGAGCAAAGGTCCCAAAGAGTCAGGTTACTTCAGGCTACAAGAAATGCATTCAGGCAGGGCATCAGCTACCACTATCACAATAACCTTTCCAATATGAATGTACTATGTGGATGATGCTAGAAGTCCTGAACTTGGAGGAAAACTTCTTTAAAGAGCCAAGCTACATTATTGGCAGCACACAGGTTCTGCTGGGTGAGAAGTCACTACTATTGCCAAATGGCTTAAAACCCTGCTGTAAGGTTGTCAATGTTTCAGCCTTTAAGCCCGGCCGTTAAAGAGGGACTTTTTTATATTTACTTGGTATGTGAGGGTAGGAAAGAATAAACGAAATGTTTTAATTTTAGTGGCCTTTTTATTGCCTGAGGTTGTGCTTTCACGCATATTTTTTGCATGAAGAGCTCCAACATAAACATTCATTAGTTTTATGAATGAATACTGTTGGTGTTCTTCTATCACAAACAAACAAATAGCTAAGACCGGTGGAAGGACACACAATCATAGTTATCTCCTCCTGTATCCATGTGCACATATATGTAAAATATAAAATATAAATGTAGTATGAGATGACTCCTGCAAGAAAATCTATATTTCATGTGCTGCCACCAGGCAGGGGCGTATTGGGTCTGACCCCACTTCGCTAAGGGCAAAAGTGGGCAGCAAGCACAAGCGTGGACAGATCACCATCCAATAGGTCAAGGAAGGCAAGGTGTAGTCAGGTCACAGTCCAATAGATCATGGCACAGGAGAACCAAGGAGCAGGCTAGGAATCAACAGAAAGAACCAGGCACACAGCAGTGACAGGTAAATACACACTTGTTGCACCCAGGCAGAAGCAAGCTCACAGCAAGGCTTATATAGAGAGCCTTGTTCAGGGAGGCCTGGGATTCTGCAAGGGAGTTAATCCTCATCAGATGCAGAGACTTCTAATCCCATACATATTGCTGCCAACTGAGCACTCCTTTGCTTTTGCTTCCTGCAGTAGCAGCCTTTGCTTCTGCCTCCTATGCACAGCTGGCTCATCACTGGAGTTCCCTAGGAGGATCTGCAGACTCTGGCTGCACTGTGTCCTCAGGTTCTGTCTCAGAGTCCTCTACTGTCCCGGCAAGCACCCAGCGGCTGGCTCATGACATTTCCCCTTTAACAAACTTGTATCCAGTTTGTTAATCGATTTGTCTCAACATCCTCAACAAGAATCCTGATTATTGGCATTCTGCAAAGGGGAGCTGAGGATGCAGTTAAAATATCTAAGCTCTCCCCATTCCTGACAAAGCTATAGTTCCCTAGAGTTCCTTGGGGAAAGGCCTAATTGCTAAGCCAGTTTATGTTTGTAGTCAGGCTAGACGCATAAAATAGTCCAACAACACTATAAACAATTTACTGAATTGCTTGGAAACGAAAGGCTAAAGAACTCATTTTCTGTGATACCTGAAATGGTCACAATTCCAAGAAAAGGCCTGGGTTCCTTCCTCACAAAATACAGTGTGTTCCAATGATTTATATCTAGGCCAAACCAATTATACTGCTGGAAATACTTGTTAACTATAAATAAAGCTCAGAAGAGAACAAAAAGCATTCCTTTATTTGCAACGCTCAATATTTTGTTGGGAGGAGCAGCAACCCAGTATTACCAACTGGTCCAGGAAGAAACTGGTACATTGCCTACAGTCCACTACCAAGTACAGAAACCAGACCATTAAGATACAGTTACATGCTAACGCAATTATGGAGTAAGATGCTTGAAGGAACTGACATCTCAACAGCAGAGTACCCAGACACAAAAGCAACTTTTGGGGAGGGGGGGAGGGGAGCTATTAGCGAATGTTTTTCACTGCAAATTAATATACAGTTGAAATAGTATTTCATGTAACAAAATTACAATTCACATGTGATTTGGTATCTTTTATATAAACAAACTATCAGGAACATTAACTGGAACAACTGAATCTCTCCATACTAAAAAAGAAACATTTTTTTTGCAATACACCAAAAGGCCCTTTAAGGAATTTGCAAGATACAGGTGGAAACTCACACAGACTATCTGGAGAATTCTCCAGAAAGACTCTCAACGAGAGAGTTCCAAAGTTTTGGTGTCATGAGAAGGCCCTCTTCCGGGTTGCCACCCATCCAGCCTCAGATGGCAGGGGCACCTGAAGCCGGGTGTCCAAAGATGATCAGAGTTAATGGATAGGTTCATGTAGAAAGGTTCTAGCATCTAGATGTTAAATGCCAATTTTTTTGGCCATGCAATAAGGCAGGGCTGCTGGGAATTGTAGTCCATAACATCTGAGTGCCAAAGGTTCACCACGTAGTAGGTGGTCCTTCAGGTATGATGGCTCCAAGTCATCCAAAGTTCAATTGTGCTCAGAAACAAATCTTGGGAGAGCCAGTGCAGATGGACTCAAGACTGGAGTGATATGGACCTTATGACCCCTGGAGTGATATTAAGGGACCTTATGACCCAGTCAACATCCTAGCATTCTGTAATCGCTGAAGTTGCTTTGGACACTTCTCTAGGGCAGCCCTATGTAGACCAGCCATTCTGGGTAGAGATGATGAAACCAAGGGATGCACCACAATGGTCAGACCTTTTCTGCTGAGTGGGAAGACTGCAGCTGGCTAACCAGTTGGAAACTGATGAAACCATAGCTGCCACACCTGCTTCATCCAGCAGCAGGCCCGGGTTCCAACAGCACCCCCAGACTATGCAAATGCAACCCCATTCAGAATGGATGACACGTTAAGTCACACCTCATGAATTGCACTTCTGTCTTGCCAGGTACCCATTTAGAAGCAGCTGCCCTCATTGTAGGGAATGTCTGGCTTGGAACCATCCAATGTTTTGTGGAATTTATTGCAGTTTTAGGATGGGCCACACCCCACTAGAAGAAGAAGAAGAAGAAGAAGAAGAAGAAGAAGAAGAAGAAGAAGAGAAGAAGAGAAGAAGAAGAAGAAGAAGAAGAAGAAGAGAAGGAGGGAGGGAGGGAGGGAGGGAGGGAGGAGGAGGAGTTTGGATTTATATCCCCCTTTCTCTCCTATAGGAGACTCAAAGGGGCTTACAATCTCCTTGCCCTTCCCCCCTCACAACAAACACCCTGTGAGGTAGGTGGGCTGAGAGAGCTCCAAAGAACTGTGACTAGCTCAAGGTCACCCAGCTGGCGTGTGTGGGAGTGCACAGGTTAATCTGAATTACCCAGATAAGCCTCCACAACTCAAGTGGCAGAGTTGGGAATCAAACCCGGTTCCTCCAGATCAGAGTGCACCTGCTCTTAGCC
The DNA here is from genome assembly GCF_021028975.2 of Sphaerodactylus townsendi. Lineage (NCBI taxonomy): Eukaryota > Metazoa > Chordata > Lepidosauria > Squamata > Sphaerodactylidae > Sphaerodactylus > Sphaerodactylus townsendi. The sequence continues at coordinate 111,081,244 of NC_059431.1, read as the reverse complement.
ACTACGCCACTGCTGCTCCATTGATAATAAGCCATTAATAATTGCCATTGCCACTGATATCTTGGGGTTTATTTTCCAGTTCAGAGGAAGATGCATCTCAAATGGGATAAGGAGGAGATTAATGTAGTGCTCTTGCATCAAAAAATAAGTCATAAAAAAAACTGCAGGAAAACAATAACAACTAAACATTCCCAGCTGATTGGTGGAGAACAGACAGAACACAATCTACCTTCTAACATAACATAACATAGCCTGGGATACAGCTTCAGCACATAATTCTGTCTATATAATTTCATTTTTTAGTGTAAACAAAGTCACTGCAGATTTTCGCTCTGGATACAGACCAGCTTTTATCATCACTGTTATAAAAAGAAGAAAAATACATGAATTGAAAGAAGGTACTATACTAGGAACTTCCACTGCTAGGTTCCAATACTAGGAGCCTCATTTTAATTATCTCCATTGCCACATTAGGGTTTTACTTATCTATTTTACATAGAAAAGTAAACAGCCATAAAGAATTCTGTAACACAATATGCCAGTTATATGTTCTCATACTAAAATAAATGTTTCTGCTCCCATAAATTCTGCATGTTTACTTTATAGAGCTAGCAAACCTTTCCTTTGTGCAAGAAGCTACAGAAAGTCTGGCACATTATCAAGCGGTATTTCTTGTTCCACAATTGCTGTATTGACACAATCACTGCACAAACAAATTTCTATAATATACTGTACAAAATGCGCAGGGTTGTCATTGGACAAAGCATTCCTCCAGGTAGGGGCCAAAACCAAGAACGTTCTGGCCCTGGTTGAAACCAGGACTACATCTTTCAGGCTGGGGACCACCAGTGGATTGTTATTTGCTGATTGCAGCATCAGTCAGGGGACCTGACTATGCACACCACGGTACGCCAAATACTAGGAATGGGAAACCTCCTAGTCCCCCCACAGGATGAGAAGGAAAATGTGTGTGCTTACAGAAAGTGTAGATACTCTCCACTTCCAATAATAGCTTGGTACAATACACTGAACCCTATGCTGAGGCACTGGCTTGTGAGCAGATGCACTTGACTAGGCCCTCTATGTTTCCATTTCAGTTTCTTCCTTAACTCAGCAAAGAATGCATCTGAGCATAAACAGAACTGCATTATCAACGTAATGGCTTTCTCCACATGGGTATCTAAGCGAATAAGAGTATGCCTTTGACTGTATAATGCTACGGGCAAGACATAGAAGACAGACGGAGCTTTTTGGTACACCAACAGCAGGCAACAGCTTCTGTAAAGCACTTCAATTGACAAAAAGCAAACTAAGTACAGGAGGGTCCCCCAAAACATGTTAACTATTGGAAAAAAAGGAAACCATGATGTGGCAATCACCTTGAAAACAAAGCCTACCCTTTAGCTGGTCATGCATTTTTGCAAACAGAAGCTCCAGGCAGACAAACAACTCAGCCCATACAGGAGAGGAGGAATATCCACAGGCACTAAAGTCTGCACTCAGAGGTGGGATCCAGCAGGTTCTCACAGGTTCCCGAGAGTAGGTTACTAATTATTTGCGGTAGCCGAGGGGGTTACCACAGGATTTTAAGCAACCAAGCAATTTTTCCACCTGGTGAATTAGCTGGGACTCTCTGCTCAAAAGCAGTAGCCCCATTGCCAGCAACTTGAAGCAGTCTAGCAGGTAAAGGATCACACTTTAGTTCTTTGCATGAAAATCAGTGGGGTTTGCAGCGCTGGGCGATGCAGGCATTCGCTTCCCTACCAAGGATCACAGCATGCCAAGGCCCTTGAGCCACAGCGGCCCCCCACCCAAGAATGCGTGCCCACCCCTCTGAATGCCACCGCTGGCACTCGTCAGTGCCCACCTTAATCCCCATTGGTGCTATGCCACAGTTTGAATCCCACCATGGGAACCTGTTACTAAAATTTTTGGATCCCATCACTGTCTGCACTCCCTCCTCTTCTATCTACCTCTTTCCCCTTTTGGGATAGGCAGAATTCTAGTCTCATTAAGAACAGCAATGGCCATAAGAGGATGGATCTTTACCTACCCATTCCTTTCTCCTGCCGCAAACCCTTTAAAAGTCCATATAAAGAAGAAATAATAAGACTCTGAAAAAATGTATTGATAGGTTGCTGTCTTTGAAGTGTCGGCAGAACGACTGTGTGCTGTCAGAAGCTGCCAACCATTTATTTAGAATTTCAGACACAACCTGCATGTCATCATTCATCTGTGAAATATGCTGAGCTAGTGCAGATCTTTTCCATCCATTCCTGATCTCAAGGAAGTGAAGGAGCAGAGAGAAAGAGGCAGGGGAATAAGCCTTTCAGAAGCTGACATTCAAAACCACTCATCCCCATTCCAGCTTTTTAAAGGCCATGCAGGTGCACAAGTGAAAGTGAGAACTGCAGTGCGTGCATAAAAAATATGCACCAAGCAATAAGAAATGCAATAAATATCTTGAGGCTGGAGATTAATTTGCAAGACTGAGATCCCTTCCGCACATGCAGACTAATGCACTTTCAATCCACTTTTACAATTGTTTGCAAGTGGTTTTTTCTATTTCGCACAGTAAGATCCAGGAGCAAAGTGGATTGAAAGTGCATCGAAAGTGGGTTATTCTGCATGTGTGGAAGGGGTCTAAAATACAACACAGAGAAAGATGTTTGCCAATTCTGTGAATATGCTCACTTCAGTTTTTGTAAGCTGTATATTGCAAATGAGTATATTGCAAATGTATATTGTATATTGTATACATATATACTGTATATTGCAAATGAGTTCCAGATTATTCGGTTCCATCTTCATCAGCTGACAGTCAGAGGATTTTGCAGGGGCAATCTTAAACCCTGGAACAATGTCCCCCTCTGCTATTCCTGAGTCACTCCCCATTCAGTGTTATTTATTTATTTATTACTTAGATTTCTACACTGCCCCATCCCCGAGGGGCTCCGGGCAGTGTACAACATAAAATTCATACAATGCTGAATAGAGGAGCAGATCATACAAAAACACAACAACAAATCACATAGGCTCCATCCATTTAATAATCAGTAAAACTTACTAAAACTCCATGTAAAACTGCGGTTAATACAATAAAATAAAAGGCGTCCAGAAAACCCATATTTAAAACCTTCCCCCAAAAGGAGGAACGGCGGGCTCCTCAATATGAGGGTTACCCTGATGTAAAAAGCAGAGAGAGGGCACTACATCAGCGTCTGGACACTCCGGTGGAACAACACAGTCTTACAGGCCCTGCAGAATTCACCAAGATCCCGCAGGGCCCGGACAGCTGGAGGAAGGGTGTTCCACCAGGCCGAGGCCAGAGCTGTAAAGGCCCTGGCCCGCGTGGAGGCCGGGAACTCATGTTGTCTACCATGTGTCAGTCAACAATTGTCTGCCAGCAGTAGGCACTGCATTAGATCAAACAACTGCTCTAGAACCTATCCTGGTCAAGAGAGAAGGAAGGAGATTAATGCATTCCTGGAATATATAGTACCCCTGAACTTTATGGTCAAACTGGCTCTGCGATTAGGAATTCTCTCAAAGCACAGCCAGGTTTCTCACTGTTGAAGTTAGTTTCCTTTTTTTCACTGTTTTGAAATCTTCACTGAATAACAAAATCCAAGGCCTTGCATAGTAACCCTAGCGATTTTCCTGAGGACTACAAAGCCAAATACTTTCACATTTACAATTCAGCCAGATATCTAAAAAACTGTGCTATCCTGTTTTCATTTTAATCTTTGTTTCAGTAAGAACAGCTGAGGATGATTTTTAAAAATAAAACTTAGGAAACCAAAAAAGTCTATTTCACCTAATCAATTATTCTTCCAGATGGGGACAAACGGGAAAAAAGATGCAGCAATTTTCAATAGTCATACAATCACAAGTCTGATAAAACATGAATGTCTAGAATTAATAACTGATTTTGACCTTGATCCAGTTAGCAGCCCAACAGTGATGATAACATTAAGCTAAGTCTACATTTCAACTCTGCAGGAAAAGAAATTCATAGTAAATAGAGCTTATATTACATATAGTACATAGAACAGCACAAATAAGATGATCCTAAATTCTGTATTACATCAGATATCGGACACCAGCCAAGATATATTTTGAGCCAATGTTTCCATACTTTCCTCCTCACCAAGTCCTGAAAAATGTACGTACAGTAAAAATTTGTTATTTAGCACTCATGGGGAATCAGGGTTGCCATCAAATCTGCTGGACAGTCAAGGTTATTGCGTTGACCCACCCCAACCCAGAACAATGTACTATGACTACCAACCTCCAGGTAGGGCTTTAAGTTCTCAATGGTCGATTCTGCACTTGCGTTATTGACCTAAGTTCGAGCTGCGTTCGACCTAAGTGCTCCACACAACCACTGGGATCGACGTGGTTTTGTACCAGCTTCGCCCCGTGTAACCGTCAAATTTCCGGCTCCAGTTGGGAACTACTACTTTTTCTGGGAACCACGCTCGAACTCAGCTTGATTTCAGTAAAGTGTGGAATCTCTGGTGCCAGGAGTCCCCCATTCAGTCAATCACAGCTGAGTGTTTCGGGCATGCGTACAGCCACGGCAAAAATCATGCCTAATTCCCTCCCCCCCTTCTTTCTTGCGTTTGAAGCGATGGCTGGTTGAACAAACGGCGCACAATTTCCACGTACCAATGTAAGTGGCCAATCAAAAAATGCCACCTTCGTCCCTCCATTCCTGTGGCAGTTTTTTAAATAACGGGTGTGGGGATAGACGGAATACGGCCGTAGGAACAGTAGCCAATTCGAATGGAGCACAGGATGATCCCGCCCTCCGAGCTGGGATCAAGCTGGTTGCAGTGGGGAACAACAATGGCTTCGACCTAGGTTAGTACCCTTCTCAGGGAACTGGGTCGAACCTATTTTATGCATGTGCGGAATCGCCATATCAGAATTACAGCTAATCCTGAGTTTGCAGAAATCAATTCCCCAGAGGAAATGGCAGTTTCGGGGGGCAAACTGCCCAATTTACTGACATCGCTCTGAAGACAAGCTCCTTCCTCCAAGCCACTGCACCCATGTGTCATTGGGTGTACATATACCCCACTCTTACCCCTCTAGGTGCTCAGCTAGATGCTTTCAGCTATTGCCTGACATCATCCCCAGGTATCTCCTTCCCTCTCAACCTTCCATAAGTTGTTGACAGACAGTTCTGCCCAGAAGCTTCCGGGGAGTTGACCTGCTCGGCTGATGGCTCTGCATGATTGCTCGGTATATCAGGGGAACGATCCTGTCGAGTGTTGGGGGCTTGACCAGGAGGGTTGGTTGTTGGCATTCTAGAGTTGCCAACTCCATCGGGGGAAATTCCCGGAGATTTGGTGGTGCCTAGGGATGGCAGAGCTGGGGAAGATCAGCATGAATGTGACCCCACAAATTCTGGCTAACCAAGTTCCAGACAACAAACCTCTTTTCCCGTAGCAGTAGCAGCAGCAGTAGCAGCAGCAGCAGTAGCAGCAGCAGCAGTAGCAGCAGCAGCAGCAGCAGCAGCAGTAGCAGCAGCAGTAGCAGCAGTAGCAGCAGCAGCAGCATATTTTTGCCGTCAAATCACAGCTGACTTATGGTGACCCCATAAGGTTTCAAGGCAAGAGACATTAAGAGGAAGAAGGAGAGTTTGGATGTATACCTCACTTTTCTCTCCTGTAAGGAGACCCAAGGTGGTTTACAAGCTCCTTTCCCTTCCTCTTCCCACAACAGACACCCTGTCAGGTAGTTGGGGCTGAGAGAGTTCCGAAGAACTGTGATTAGCCCAAGGTCACCCAGCAGGAATGTAGGAATGCGGAAACACATCTGGTCCACCATATAAGCCTTTGGCACTCAGGTGGAGGAGTGGGGCTGGAGGCAGGAATTGGAGAGCAATGGCAGGCAATGCAGACGCAAGAGGTGGCTTGCCATTGCCTGCCTCCACACCACACCCCTGTATTCCTTGGGGGGTCTCCCGTCCACATACTCACTAGGGTCAAGGTTGAGTGTGTGACTGGGCCAAGGTCACCCAGCAAGTTTTCGTGGCAGAGTGGGGATTTCCCAGATCCTAGTCCAACACCATAACCGCTAACTTGGCTCTCAGTGGTACCATTATTACAATGGATATCTTTAATCCACATAATCTCAACCACTTCAAAGGATTAGACCTCTTAAGCCATAGTAACAAAAATAAACAAGTCTAAAGGTACCTTAAAGGCTAACAATGTTTTATTTCTGCATACAGTACTGTGGACCAAGTTGAGAGGGAAGGAGATACCTGAGGATGATGTCAGGCAATAGCTGAAAGCAGCTAAGTACTGCATACAGTACTGAGATTGCAAATGCCTTAGCAGACCAGGTGCTCGGGAGCAACAGCAGCAGCAGCAGAAGGCCATTGCTTTCACCTCCTGCATGTGAGCTCCCAAAGGCACCTGGTGGGCCACTGCGAGTAGCAGAGTGCTGGACTAGATGGACTCTGGTCTGATCCAGCTGGCTTGTTCTTATGACCAGAGCCTTGTTCACTGGATATATGTGAAGGATCATTATGGTCTGCCTTCTAAAGACTCACCATGTGCACTCAATGAAGGGGGGCGGGATCTGGTCCATGAAACTTTGTGCCACAATAACCTAATTTGTATTTTGAAGGATTTAAGGAACTGGGAATTATTCCCCTCAGTCAAAACAACAACCTTTATTAGGCATATTAAAATAGGCTCCAGAGCATTACAGACATTTCTGAAGTACAAATCAAAAGTACATTCAAAACACAGATAAACTGTATCTAGCATTGGATGTTACTTAGAAAATTCTGTCACTTATAAAAGAAATATTGCTACTTTTTCCAAGAGCACGGCCTCTGTGTTGTTTAACAGAAGCTCCACATCAGAGTTGTCAGAGTCTCTTTCAGATTTGTCTAAGACCTGACCAGGAGAGAAATTCCTAATACCCACATATCTCGGACAGTCAAGTATAATGTGAGCAAGAGTCTCCACTTGGTTTTTACAGTGTGGACAGACCCGATCCTGGAGAGGGATAGATAGGTAGCGACCCTTTGTAATGGCCGATGGAAAAGTATTGCATCTGGCCCTTGTAATAATCCATCTCTGTTGGGGTTCAGTTAATAGTTCAATAACCTAATTTGTATTTTGAAGGATTTAAGGAACTGGGAATTATTCCCCTTAGTCATTGCATGTCACGTGGCCCACAGCAAGCTATTTTTTGGTGTATCGTTTTTTCCAGATTGCAAATCCATCTCCATGGACTGGCTTGCTCTATGAGAACATCATCAAAAGGGGTACACACGAATGCTGCAGGTGGCAGGCAAACAGAACTCAGTTTCTCTATAACCAACATTCTGGCACAAAAGTGCCTTTGAACCAACCAATTTAAGACAGAATACCAACAGACTGTGTTGAGATTCTTGTAAGTGCACAACCTTGTCTATGAACCCTTAAAATGGACACAACAATGACAACACTTTTCATCATTCTGACGCACTCTAGCTTGGCCAAGACTTAGAATCCGAGATGAACGTGCGAGGATTAGGGTACAAAGTATAGAATCTAATTTCTCAAGGTCATCAGAGTGAGAAGCAAGCATGTCCTCCTTTTTTCTTTCATATGAGTAAATGCTAACCATTCATTCAACTGGGGAAGACTGGAAACCCTGACGTGGTCAGGCCAAAACGTGTCCTCCACCCTTCTTCTTTCAACGCTGGGTTCTCACAGACGGAGAGTAGAAGGACAATGCGCATATACACCTTCATGGGCCAAAGATTTATGCCCACTGCTAATTCACCATGATCCCATATCTAGCATAGCCAATTCGTGATGCTGTCTGGGCCGGATGATGGTCATGAACAAATAAAAATACACTAAACAGAGTTGCCAACCTCCAAGTGGTAGTTGGAGATTTCTTGGGAGAAAATGGCCACTTTGGAAAGTGGGTTTGTACGGCGTTATATTCCATCAAAATCTCTCCCCAAGTTCTGCTCTCTTCAGGCTCCATCCCCCAAATCTGCAGGTATTTCCCAACCTGGAATTGGCAACCCTGAGTTTAGTATCCACGGTTGCCTAGAGAATTAACAATTGTGTTTGCTAAGAATCTGCAATACTTTCCCCTAGCTCTGGGCAGAAGGTATCTCCCGTACATGTGAAAGTAACCGATCAAAGTCTGCCTCTAATAATTTGCCCGTTCTGTTCCTCATACACCTTTTCCTTCTGTTTAAAGTCACTTGGGAAACAGTTTTTTAAAAAACGTAGATGCATACTTATAAGTGTGAGTTATAAACAAAGAAAGACTGCATTCGCTCAGTAATTCTTACCAACCAGGGAAGGTAAACAAACGGTTACAATTATTCAGGGAGGAAAGACAAAATTTCAGACAGCACAAAGTAGATTATTCTCTTACCCTTAAATCTTGCTCCATTGACAGGCAGAGTACCTGCCATGGCGCTGTGTACCTGAACATCTTTGGCAACTTCGCAAGCTAAAACAAATGGTGAAAGGCATACAGAATCTTTCAGCTTCTCGGACTGGTTTTCATGGGAATATTTTTCATGAGAGGACTTTGAAAACTTAGACTCCTCAAGTGTCCCTCATGCCTGAACTCAAGCTGCAGTGACAGCCATTACATTTGGCCCCGGAGGAACTGAATAAATCATTCACTAAGAGGCTTTCCTTCCTGGGAGGAGATTAGCTCAAACTCAATTAGCAAAAATAGGATGATAACCTCCCGAAGCACCCAACTGCGGCTCTGACGATGGAATGTATGTCATTTATGACTCCTGCATTAGAAGGGCTGGAAACTCATGGCTGGTTTCTAAAAATCTAAAGGCAGCCTCCCGAAAAAAGAATGGGAGAGACGCTGTCTTCTTGTTGGGTCTCTGAAAGCAAAACGCAACTATTAGGCACGTGGAACTGCCAGCCCGTGCCGGTTGGGGTGTTCCCAGGATGGGCTTTCACAGGTACTTGTTTAAGCAACAGAAAATGGGCTAGGGGACCATGACTTCATTCCTGCCCACCTCCTCCCCTTTCCTGTCTGATCTTCCTGTATTAGTTGTTCACTGTAAATAACTGTGTGTTGGATCCAGATCTCTCTCATGCAGTGGCGGGGCTACCAGGGGATGGGGGGGTGCGCGCCACGGACCGGACACCCGGCTTTGGGTCACGTGGGGGGCAGAAAATCCCCTCTCCCTCGTCGGCCGGTCGCTCAGCTCACACGCTCTCTCTCTCTCTCTCTCTCTCTCTCTCTCTCTCTCTCACACACACACACACACACACACACACACACACACACACACACACACACACACACACACACACACACACACACCCGTGATGCCCCCCACACTTGCTTTAACAAACGGAGCAGGCTGGAGAGGAGGCCTGCCTGTGTTCCCTTCCAGGCTGCAAACGGCCTGGTGGGAACTACATTTCCCAGGAGAACCTGGGAAATGTAGTTCCCACCTGGTCGTTTGCAGCTTGGAAGGGAACAGGCAGGCCTCTTCTCCAGCCTGCTCGGTTTGCTAAAGTGAGTGTGTGGGGGAGGGGCGTTGTGGGGGGGGGCACCGTGGGGGCACGCGAAAAAGCACCAAGCGCCCTCTGGCCCAGCTACGCCTCTGCTCTCATGTACCCACCTTTTGACCCTGAGAATGTTGATACTCGGGGTATCAGGACCCACATGAACCAAGACGTGTGTTAGGAGACTGAAGTAGGGAGGAAAGCAAAATTGCTTCCTTGTTCCCGCTTCCACCAGCAAAGCTCCAGTAGTGGAAGAGGCAGGAAGGGCAGCTACATTCCTTTCCCCCTCCATAGCATAGCCCCCTGCTCTGTCTGGCAATTAGTTCACATGGATCGTGGCCTCAGCTCCGGTAATGAACTTCGCTGGGGTTTGATGAGACTGCTGGGAAGGAGGAACGCAGGAAAGATCTGTGGCTACTAGCATCTCCTTCCGACAGTCTGGTGACAGAGACAAACCTAATAATTTCAAGAGATCACCCTGAACCAACTCCTTGCTTTAAACTAGCTTCAAGCTATGGTTACAAACTATGATTACGAGGGAAATCCCATCTCTGTGCAGCAAGAATAACAATTTTAAAAAATGATACCTAGGTGGTTCCAAGAGGTTTGCTGGAAAGACATGAGATCGCACAGCCTGCTCCATGCACACGTACACAAAAGAGAAAAACACTCTGAATTTGAAGTCTTGCAACACGAAGAGCACTTTTAGGACAGGATTTCCTAAAGATTTCTGTCCCTTTCCCACTCTTTCCAGTTGTACATATCGATATAACTTTCTCCCACACCTTCCCCTGCATCTCTTGTTCAAGCTATTTTTCTACAATGTCACCAGACACGGCTTATAGATACAGGAACACATTAGGATTCCAGACTGCATTCGACAAGTTACCTTTGCAATGCGACAGGAAAGAGGCAGTGGTGGGATTCAGCCTATTCGCGCCAGTTCGGTAGAACCGGTAGCTAATTTTTTGTCTAGTTCAGAGAACTGGTTGTAATTCAGAGGTGGGATCCAGCAGGTTCTCACAGGTTCCCGAGAGTAGGTTACTAATTATTTGTGTGTGCCGAGAGGGGGTTACTAATTGGTGATTTTGCCACGTGATTTTTGCCTTAGTTACGCCCCTCCTCTCAGCAGTAGCGCGCAGAACGTGAAGCAGTCTAGCAGGAAGTACACCGCGTGCATGGCAGCCTGCGCCTGCGTGCATTCGCTTTCCTACCCAATGATCGCATGCTGCGTCCTTGCCACAGCCCTGCCCAGGAATGCCCCACCCCCGGAATGCCCGGCCATGCCACCATCGTGCCCCACCCAGCCCCATTGACGCTATGCCACAGTTTGAATCCCACCATCATGGGAACCTGTTACTAAAATTTTTGGATCCCACCACTGTTGTAATCCCACCACTGAGCCCTTTGGAACCGGTTGTTGAATTATTTGAATCCCGCCACTGGAAAGAGGCCACTGTACTTTGGGGCTCTCTCCCCTGAGACGCTATTTACGCCTGACCCTACTTATACATATAGCTTTGCAAGGGCTTCTGTGCAAAAGCTTGGCAAAAATGTGTGTATAATAATTAACCTCTGATGAAGCATTCAGACAGACACGCTTCCAGAAGGCAGTGAGAAAACTTGGCTTGAGGCACAGTCTTAATCTTAAAGAAAATGCTTGATTTCATTGTCATCCACGTCACATGTTTAAGCATCTGTTTAACCCAGTGATGGCGAACCTATGGCACGGGTGCCAGAGGTGGCCCTCAGAGCCCTCTCTGTAAGGCAATATCGCAAACCGAAAGTGCGTACCCTCCCCCCCACATCTAGGCTGGCCTGGGCTGCTGGGCTCGATTATTAGCATTAAACCTAAGACCTAGTTTTGGGGAAGCAGTGTAGGTAACCCTGTTAAACGCTGTTAAACCCCACTGATTTTCATGCGAAGAACTAAAGCACAATCCTTTACCTAAGAGGAAGCTCAGTTGCTGGCAATGGGGCTTGCTTCTGAGTAAACCCTCCTAGGGCCTTGATTCACCCGTTGGAAGAGTTGCACGGTTTCTTCAAAGCATAGCCACCAAATACCACCAAGCTTACTCCCAAGTAACGCACGCCTCTGAGCCAACTGTTTTTTCTACATTAAAACCTCAGTATTTTGGGTTAAATTGCCATGTTGGCACTTTGTGATAAATAAGTGGGTTTTGGGTTGCAATTTGGGCACTCGGTCTCGAAAAGGTTCGCCAACCCTGGCTTAACCCCTTGACTGAGTTTCTGCTTTATTTGCCCTCTCTCATGATCAGGTATACAAAATTGGCTGGTGAAAGATGAAAGCTAGGGTGTACCTGTAAGTGTTAATTGCTGACTAGCTTCCTTGTATTTCAAAGCAGAAAATGGCACGCTCCACACAAGCACAAACCTTTGTTTCGTAACACAAATTCCCGAATTAGTCTGACTGATGCACTACTGTACAATTGATAACAGCAAGTCATGCGTCTCCTTCACATTTTTCTGCCTTTCCAGAGCGTGTTAGAATGACAATGACACACATCTGAATTAAAACTACAAACTTTAAAAAAATACATTGGAAGTAACGCTCCCTAATCTAGCATACAGCTGCTGCAGAGTTAGAAAATTCATACATTCTTTAAACTAACAAGATCAGATTCTATGCCAGGCTGTGCATCAATGTGTGTCAATATCTTAAACAAAGAAAACAGAGGCAAAATGTTTTCAGAGCATATTTGCATTGGCTGAACACTTGCATCTCAGCTTTCTGAAAATCGCTATTAAAACAAGCCAACACAAAACAAGAAGTTTGAATAACACAGTAGCCAAAGCAAACAAGCAAACAAACAAAAGAGTCAAGAAGAGCCCACATAAAGAAAAGGTCCAAATTCACAATATTTTGAACTCACATTTTCCATATGGCTGTAATTTGAATCCAAGGAGACTATTAGGTAATAGAACCTTTACTAGCAGAAAAAGGTAGATTACAGCTGAGATATGGACGACCGGTCTGCTATGTTTTATAGCTGATGTAGACATTAAATCAAAAGGTACATCTTCATAGCCCTGTTTTTTACTGAGATAAGCACTGAACGTAGGAGCGATTAGCCATGACCTTGGGGCTAAATTGTTAAATATTCTTCAGCCATTCCCATGACCAGATATTCAGGCATCTGCTATGAATGGAATGAAGGGAAAATTCTGAAGAAGTTCCCGTCCTTATCTTTGCCCAAAGGAATATGCAGCTGTTATGACCTCTTGACTCATCCTCATACTTTTAAGGCAAAGAGCTGAAACTCTCTTCCCTCTAGATGCAACACACACAAAAAATAAATACCAAAAAAAACAAACAAGTTATCCTAGTTGCCTGCCAGATACCCCTGAACTAGAAACTCGGGGGAAAGTTAGCAAATATAAGAAGTGTGTTTTATTACTATGACGTCAAATTCACAAAGATATTTAGAGGGCAAATAGTTTTACAACACTGCTCTAGGTTCTGCAGACTGAGCAGCTTATGCGAATGTTGCATTCGTGCTTGGTTTTATGTAATTTTTCTGGATCTTGCTGTTGAGACTGAGGCCTCTTCCGCAAATGCAGAATAATGCACTTTGCAGCTGGACTTTACTGTGGGTACAGCAAAATCAACTTGCAAATAATTGAGGAAGTGGTTCTGGTGTGTTTTTCAGGCTGTGTGGCCGTGGTCTGGTGGATCTTGTTCTTATCATTTCTCCTGCATCTGTGGCTGGCATCTTCAGAGGTATATCACAGAGGGAAGTCTGTTACCTGTGATACACCTCTGAAGATGCCAGTCATAGAAGCAGGCAAAACGTTAGGAACAAGATCCACCAAACCACCACCACACAGTCCGGAAAACCCACCAGAACCAGCTGAATCCGGCTGTGAAAGCCTTCGACAATTGAGAAAGTGGATTGAAAGTGTATTATTCTGCATCTGAGGAAGGGGCCGATGAGTTTGGAGGCCCATGCTATCTCCTGGTAATACCGACTTCTCCCTCACTTTTCATCATTATCTGTGGCTAATTTTACATCTCAGATTGAGCCAAATACTATCTTTAACTATCTTCCCTTGGCACACAGCTCTGGAATGTAGGACTTGTTGATTCACAGGAAGCCAATGAAGTTCATCGTTACATCTAAACCACAAATTATGGTTTGCTTCTTAATGACATACCAGGTTGCTAAACCAGGGCTCATTCTTGTGATGAAAAATCTTTGTACGTTGTTACATCAAAATGCAAGCAATGCTAACCGTGGTAAATGCTGAATAGGAAAGGAATGGGGAAACTCCTGTGGGAAAGAGAAACAAGAAAAAAGGACGCAACGTAATAGCTCATATTGCACTATTAGTATCTTAACTATGGCATAAGAGGTAAGAAAACATCCCCTCTGCAGCAGAATAGAACAGGAGTGGGTTGACTACAGCTATTTTATTATAGCTGGCCCACACAATGGTTGTAGTCTAAGGAATGGTACTATGGATCTTAGCAACAGAGAGACTGCCAAAGAGAACATCCAAAGAAAAAAGAACATTAGTAAGCAAGTCCACATCTCTTCTAGGCAACTCAGCTACAATTAAGCAGCAAAGTCCTATCCAAATGGAGAACACAATTAAAAGTAAAATGCTTTATAATGAATACTTGTTGCATTTGAAAGCCTAAACCTTTCCTCTCTCAGCAAAGATCACTGACTATAAGATGGTTATCTAGACCAGGGGTCTGCAACCTGTGGCTCTCCAGATGTTCATAGACTACAAATCCCATCAGCCCCTGCTTGCATGGCCAATTGGTCTAGACCATAGCCTCAGTGCACATGACTCTGTAAATACTTGTAAAGAATTTTCAAAATTTCTCTTTTTAATCAATCAATCAATCAATCAATCAATCAATCAATCAATCAATCAATCAATCAATCAGACCATCAGTCAGTCAGTCAGTCATCTTTCCTGACCAAATCTGAGCTCCGGGGGGCCCTAACAATCCCAAGGTTATACAGTCATTTTAGTTAAATAAACAACATAAACCATACTTAAAACTCAGTAGCAATTTAAGCCTCATCTTAACAGATGGCATCGGGATAATAAGTCTCCCTTATCATAAGGGTGGGCAGCGGGGGACAGGCCAAGCAACAAGGGGCAAATTATCATTAAGTGATAGAAAGGATTTGCAGTAACCATGACTGTATTCAGGACACAACGCTGTGTTTTAAACAGATGCAAGAAAAGCACATGTACATCTTGTGATTCTGCAGCTTTAGATCATTGCAGTAAAAGTTCGACGAGGACTTGAGTAAGAGAGGAAATTCCATTCCCCGCCCCCCCAACAGCCTCATTTCCCCCCTTTTCCTCCTTCCTCCCTGTCACTGCTTTCTCCATTCCTTAATCTACTTCCCACTGCCCTCACCTCCCCACCCCCACATCAATCCCCTAGCTTCTCCGGTACGTTTCTCAGTTTCTCTTCCCAATGGACCCACATCAGGTTCCTCCCCCCTCATTTGTCTGCTGCTAAATGCCTTGCTTCTCCATACCTGCTGCTGATGTTTTGTTTTTGCCCATTTTCTCTCCTCTGGAGCTGTTGCCCAAGGCCACTACTCTAGTGCAAGTAACCACTTTGGTAGCTTTAGAAATCCCAGATCCCATACGAACTCCTGGGAGAAGTAATGCATGCTCCTGTACAGACACTGTTCAATACACACACACAACACACACAAACACGCATTAATTTGTGTACGTGCTTTTTCTGCAATCCTGTGGTTTTCCTCTGGTACCCTGTTTCCCCGAATATAAGACATCCCCGGAAAATAAGACGTAGTAGAGGTTTTGCTAAAGTGTGAAATATAAGGCATTCCCCCCAAAGTAAGACGTAGCAAAGTTTTTGTTTGGAAGCATGTCTGACGAACAGAACACAGAAAAATAAGACATCCCCTGAAAATAAGACATAGCGCATCTTTGGGAGCAAAAATTAATATAAGACACTGTCTTATATTCGGGGAAACACGGTACATACATACATACATACATACATACATACATACATACATACATACATACATACATACATACATACATACATACATACATACCTTTAATGGTGCTACTTTCTAAACCTTTACTGGAAACTCTCCACAGTTTCTCAGGACTTACAAAATGCTGGATTATTTCACAGATGATGATTAGGTATGTGGAAAGCTACACCGTTTCTCTCGTGTGCTGAGCTCCATATGAAGTGCTTCCAAAGCAGTAATATTAGATTTTCTGCATTATTTGAATACTATCCATGACCAGTTCTCTGGATTCTGCAGTATTAAGAACAGAGATATGTATTTTGCTGCTCAGGGGAGCTCCTAACCATTCCACTTAGGGCCAAGCTACACAAGGCACTGGAGTACCATGAATAAAATTTCAGAGGTATTCCCCCACTTTAAAAGCAGTGATGTAGGAATGTTGTGGGGAAGCCCGGGGTGGGAGGTATACTCCCACCTGCGGAGGGTGAGTGAGGAGTGTAAGAAAGACAAGTGATACTTCCAGAAGATCATGCTGGAATCGCCAGCTGTGAGACTGTTGCAGAAGGTAGACAACCTAGAAGGAACGGCACACGGACAAGAAGTACAGGGTAGGGAGGAAGAGGGGAGGGTCTAGAACAGTGATTCTCAACCTGGGGGTCAGGACCCCTTTGGGGGTCGATCGACCCTTTCACAGGGGTCACCTAAGACTCTCTGCATCAGTGTTCTCCATCTGTAAAATGGATAAATGTTGGGTTGGGGGCCCCACAACATGAGGAACTGTATTAAAGGGTCGCGGCATTAGGAAGGTTGAGAACCACTGGTCTAGAAGTTGGGGAGGACACTAAAAGGCTGGTTCAGAGGAAGCTGGGGGTGGGCGAGGAGAGAGTCCACATGCCAAGAGTCGGGCCCCTTCCACACATGCAAAATAATGCACTTTCAATCCATTTTCAATGTACTTTGCAGGTGGATTTTACTGTGCGGAATAGCAAAATCCACTGGCAAACCATTCTGAAAGTGGATTGAAAGTGCATTACTCTACATGTGCGGAAGGGGCCCAAGTGATGCAAATTATCCCAGGGAGCACATCAGGGAAAGGCTGTATGCCTCTGTGGAATAAAGAGAGTGGAACTTGACCAGCAAGTGGTTGAATCCTTGGAAAGAAAAGGCACACAAAAATTATGGCCCATTCCTAGCTTGTTAGGGCTCCAATGCTGCAGCTAACTCCAACCATTGGGTCCACATCCACAGACCCAATATGGCACAGTGTCTGTGCTACCTGGGAAAGGAAAGGTGACCATTTAAGAATGCCCCACACTGGCGTGGGTGTTTTCCTTAGGGAAATGTGCAGGGAAAAGATTGAACCATTCCTCATGCAATTTCACCAATCTGAACTATATTAGCCCCCACATGGCTGATATGTAGGGTCTAACACAGTGATGGCAAACCTTTTTGAGACCAAGTGCCCGAATTGCAACCCAAAACCCACTTATTTATCGCAAAGTGCCAACACGGCAATTTAACCTGAATACTGAGGTTTTAGTTTAGAAAAAACGGTTGGCTCCAAGACATGTGTTACTCGGGAGTAAGCTTGGTGGTAGTCGGTGGCTTTGCTTTGAAGCAACCGTGCAACTCTTCCAACGGGTGAATCACGACCCTAGGAGGGTTTACTCAGAAGCAAGCCCCATTGCCAGCAACTGAGCATACTCCCATGTAAAGGATCACGCTTTAGTTCTTTGCATGAGAATCAGTGGGGTTTAACAGCGCTTAACAGGGTTACCTACACTGATTCCCCAAAACTGGGTCTTAGGTTTAATGCTAATAATTGAGCCCAGTGGCCCAGGCCAGCCTAGATGTGTGTGTGTGCGTGTGTGTGCGCGCGTGTGAGTTCACTTGATGAACTCTGCGCGTGCCCACAGAGAGGGCTCTGAGTGCCACCTCTGGCACCCGTGCCATAGGTTCGCCACCACTGGTCTAACAAGTCTGGCGTTCCACCCACAAAACTCCAAGATCACACGTTGTTGGCTTCCAGCAGTCAAACAGGACATAAGGCAAAAGGTTCATGACTTGTATCTTGAGGGTGCATCTTAATCTGATTGTGAAAGCAACAGGGAGATTTTAAGCCTTTGTCTCTGTGTTGTTTTCCCCAGGTTAAATCCCTTCAGCTTGGCTGTGCATAGGGGTGAGGAACAGCTACAGTTTCCATACTTCTCTCCCAGGGAGCTAATAGCAATTGGTGAAAGGTGACTTTGATCAAGACACAGTGTAGGAATAGGTGAAGTACCCTCTTTCCCCGTACTATTTTTTTCCAGGCAATTAGCAATTTTTTTCAAACAAAACAGTAAAAAACAAAAAACCCTCAGGGTCAACAAAGGCCATTCTAGTCTGCTGTCACAATTGCTTCCAAGCCACTGGGTTGCTTTTGAGGTTAACCATTGATACTAAAAATTCCCATCCATTAAGATAGATAATTGTTGTGCATTTAACTGTCTCCTCCCCATCTCTAAAAACGATTTCTACAGAAACCTGAGAGGGCATTTTAAGAAAACAATGCAAACAAAATTCCTCTCAATTGAAATCCACTCTGCTTACAAAACCCGAACTTCTTCTAATTTTGAATGTTGATGGCATCATGTTTTAGCACAGTTAAAGGGGGGGGTGCCTTTTCTGAACCCCCCCCCCCCCGCGCAACAGCTGTGTACAAGTGTGGCTCTTTCAACTACATTTCTCAGAAGGAATGTATGAAGTCATAAAGAGTGAGGCCTTATCAACAACTGGATGTTTCGCTTAGGCAAACCCTTCCTCTTCCACTTCCTGCCTTGCATTACAAACAACCGCTGATGGGGCAAATGCATGCTTTCATAAACTGAATACAACTCTTCTTAAATACTAACACACGTCCAGGAGTCAAATCCTTCTATAAGAAAGCAGGAAGAGGACAGTTTACTAACAGCTTAGTTTAGGGCATGGTCCAAAAACTCACTGAAGCCAAAAATTAGCCAGTTCATCAACTCACTGGGACACATCCAGTGGTGGGATCCAAAAATTTTAGTAACAGGTTCCCATGGTGGTGGGATTCAAACAGTGGCGTAGCGCCAATGGGGCTGGGCGGGGCATTCCGGGGGCATGGCCGGGCATTCCGGGGTGGGGCATTAATAATTTCTCTGTTATTGTAAAAAACTCTTACTGTAAAAAAAGTTCCTAATTTCCAGCTGGTATCTTTCTGTCCATAATTTAAACTCATTATAGCAAGTCCTATCATCTACTGCCAACAGAAACAACTACTTCTCCTCAGACTAAGGCTCCTTCCGCACATGCAGAATAATGCCCTTTCAATCCACTTTCAATGCACTTTACAGATGGATTTCACTGTGTGGAATAGCAAAACCCACTTTCAAACAATTGTGAAAGTCGATTGGAAGTGCATTGCTCTGCAGGTGCAGAAGAGGCCTAATACCTGGGTTTGAATCCCTACTTGTGCCACAGAAGTCACAATGTCTTAGCCTAATCTATCGAACAGTGTTGCTATGAGAGTAAAGGGAGTGGAATGATGTAAGCCACGTTGAGACCCCACTGGGGAGAAAGGCAGGATACAAATGAATAACATAAATAAACAAAAATACAGTTATTACACATTTCCGGGCACCCATGGCTCTTTCCAATCAGATGGGAGCGTTTCATTCATTCACTCATTGATTAAAATGAGTGACATCAGCCATAAGTCATTTTATTTACAGTCAGCGACCAGTAGTACAAGATCAGGGACATCAGTTTCAAGGTACTGTTACCATAGTGTATATATATATATAGACAAAAGAGTACTAGAAGCACTATTCAAAATGTTACATAATCTATAATCTACAATAAGAGTACTAGAAGTACTATACAAAATATTACATAGTCTATGGTATTTACAAGAAGGAATATTTGCGACACTAATATAATTATTACTGTACTTATATACAGTCGGTGACTGTTTACTAAAAGGTCAACTCGCGAAAAAGCAAGTAGTAGGTAAAATACATTTGATTATGACAAAAGATTAAAAAGTTAATATAGCTACACTTGTAAAGTGCCTGTGCAGTCTTGCTAAAACCTATAGTGACATTACTAAAAAAAAAAACTCCGACCTCCGACCATTACATCTTCTAAGGATCACAATTTATTCAGTCTTTCCCTCCCTTAACTATTCAGCCGGCAGATGTCTCTTATTGTATTTGCAGATTAAAGAACAAAAACGGGCCGTTGCCCGTGTAATTTTCTGGTCCCTACCTGTCAATATGTAGGCCAGTACATCTTTGTAGTTTAGGCCTATTAGACCTATCATGGCTGGGCTGAGGATTTCCTTTCGGGGCTTTTCAAAAGTGGGACATCTAAATAACATGTGTTCTAATGTGTCTATTTCGCCTAGAGGGCAGGGGCAGAGCCTCTTTTCATAAGGGATTTTCTTGTATTTCCCCTCTAACAGCGAGGAGGTTAAAATGATTGGATCCCGCACGCAAAGGGAAGTTGGTCACATACAGATGGTATGAATGTGAAGGCCTAAATGTACCATGTTTAAAGATGCTGCAATAAACTTTAACTCTTAACAAAAAATGGTGGGTTTTCATTCTCTGAGACGCACACACAAGTTACACTTAGGAGGTTTTGGTTTATTTACTTGAGAAACTTTCTACCAAGCCAAACTGACTGGATTTCTATTAGTTTGAGCTTTTTTTTCCTGGGTGCTCAACATTCGACCATATTTAATTGCAGCTGTAGAACCCAGTAACAGTCACAAACACCCTAGGTTAGTTTGTGTTTGTATAGTTGCTGTCAAGTCACAGCTAACTTATGGTGACCCTTCAGGGTTTTCAATGCAACAGATGTTTAAAGGTGGTTTGCCACTGCCCGTTTTTGTGTAGTTCTTTGTGTAGAAATTATGAAGTTTCTTGGTGGTCTCCCACCTAAGAATTAACCAGGATGGATCTTGCTTAGCTTCTGACATCTGATGAGATCAGGCCATCCTGGGCCATCCAAATCAAGGCAGGCTAGAGCCTTGTGTGGTATAGTGGTGCACTCTAATCTGAAGGAACCGGGTTTGATTTCCCGATCTGCCACTTGAACTGTGGAGGCTTATCTGGTGAACTAGATTAGCTTGTGCACTCCCACACATGCCAGCTGGGTGACCTTGGGCAAATCACAGTTCTTCGGAGCTCTCTCAGCCCCACCCACCTCATTGTGTGTGGGGGGAGGGGGGGAAGGGAAAGGAAATAATAAGCCCCTTTGAGTCTCCTTCAGGAGAGAAAGGGGGGATATAAATCCAAACTCTTCTTCTTTATCTTCTTAACTATTACACAGAATAAAACCACAAGGCAAATAATACCAAGTACATAAAGATCCAAAGTGACAATGTTCAGAATAAAACCTATGTATGTCATTACTGTAATAAAACAGCATTGTTCTGTTCACGGTTTAGCACAATATTTTAAAACCTAGCATTTCATTTTGTAAAATAAGAATAGCAAAATGCCAACAGGATTCGCAGCTGTCACACAAAGCTCAGCAGACTACACATAACACAGTATACATGCCTTATGTTGTCCAATCTGGTTTAGATAATGTTACCCAGCACAACATTGTATAATTTAACATAATTGATGCCTTTTCTGCTACTTGCTGGGCAGGGTCGAGAAGCAATGCTCTGTCTCACATCCGACCTCTGGATATCTCATTTAGCTAACCCTTTATCATGAACGTATTGTACATTGTCAAGCACATCATGCAGTCAGAAGGGCTATAGAAAGTTGGCTTTCAATTACTTAAAAAAAGAAAGAACCAAACCAAAGGCTGAGAGTTGTAGGAAGCTGAATTTTGCTTTCAAGTATTACTGTTCTGTCCTCGTTGCAACTTGGCACGGTTGGTTAAACTGAAAAGGCACAGCCCTGGTTAAAAAGCCAAACTTATTGCTTTGGTAAAGGGGGGTGGGGTAGAAAGGAGATTTATTTATGGTTGGATTTTATTTATTTATTTATTTATTCATTATTTGATTTAGTATACCACCCTATCCCCAAAGGGCTCAGGGCGGTGAACAATATAAAAGCATATATAAACATAAACATATAAAAGTTTAAAATTTACATTCTAAAACAGTATCCCACGAACCCATATGCAACCCTCCCAAGAAGAATGATGGGTCCCGATCATGTTAGGGACCCTATACAGCAGGGGGGAGGATGAAGGCAGGGCACTCATAGGCTGCCTCATCCCCAAAGGGCTCGAGGCGGCTCACAACATACTATACACCAACAATCCATAAAATGCATAATAACAGTCTATACACAACAAGCGTAGTTCCTTATTAAAACAAAGAGCCGCACTGTGTGATGAGGACTGTAATAATGCCTGAAGCTAATGTTATTTATTAATAGATTTTATAATGGATTTTAATTTATATTATATTTTTTGTATAAGTGGAGTGCTATGTAGTCACATGTACTCTGATTTTAAACTATTGGCTGGCCAAAAGGCCGTAATAATAAATATCAATATCAATATCATAATAACAGTCTCATTAAAACAAATCATTAAAATAATCAATTAATTTAAGAGCAGCAGCAGCAATTTACTTTAAAACTAGATTTGCCGCTAGTTTGGGCTTTAGGCCTAAAAGAACGGAAAGTACCCAAATACAAAAAACCAATAACACTGTTTCTTGCAACCCATAATTTCCCTCAGATCTCGACCTTGCTAAACCTCTGAAATCTAAAACATTTGCCATCTAGCATAGTATGCATCCAAGTGTAGTTTATGCTAGCAGAAATTCTTTTCTAGAGCAAAACCAGGCTCTTCAAAGGAGGCAGGCACGTAACAGGCAAATACAACCAGGCTGAAGAAAATAAGTCACTGGCAGGAAGGAAAAATGGTAAAAATGCTTATGACTGACAAGTCTGATGTTTTCAGTTTACAATATTAAAACAGCCTTTATTATCAGCTCTGAAAGCCAAGATAAAAGCGCAAGCCAAGATGAAACTCTGCTGTTTTACATTTTTAATTTCCTCCTTTCCCGTTCTGAAAGCCTTTTGCTAATTTACAAGAAATAGAAAAGACAAAACAGCTGAGAGATTTCAGGAAACCGAAAGGCTGCTATTCTCTGCCGAGCCTAAGGAAGTGGCACGTGATAAATGCAAGAAAGTGACATTACCCGTGTCCCATTCATCTTCAACGTGCTCCTCGGAGACAGACTGACACAGTTTCTTACCCTCTATCTGTCTTTCAGACACAAAGTACTCAGCACTAATGAATGAATGATTAAGCACCAGCTTGTGCTACAGTATGCCCTGGATACGGTTACCAGAGTTTCGATACTGAGCCAAATTCCTGGAGCTCGGCACTAAATAGGAGAAAAAAAACTTCACTGCCCACTTTAGGGGTCAATCTCAAATTTTAGTAAAGCCTGAAATAAACAGGGCACCGATAAAGGCAGACAATAAAAACACATTGTGCTACATTTCTCTTTTACTGGAATTAAAGCACACATTATATTTCACATCTGCATAGCAACCCAATATGTAATTGGAACCCAGAACTTCAAAATGCACACGGCATAATATCGTAGAGTTATCAGGGGGCCACGATCACATCTCTGGATCTGCCCAGCAGTGTCTGTCTGCTTTCTACCCAGCACAGTCCGTTCGATCCCTATCCCAAATAATAAATGAGCACAAAAATGGCAGTACTCATGAACCAGCGACAGCATATTCCAGCCTCTCAGCTGATTATTTAAAAGTCATCATTCTCCAGCAAAAGAAGTTCCGAAAGAAGTCTGTACCCTGTTTCCCCGAATATAAGACACCCCCGGAAAATAAGACGTAGTAGAGATTTTGCTGAAGTGTGAAATATAAGGCATCCCCCAAAAGTAAGACGTAGCAAAGTTTTTGTTTGGAAGCATGCCTGACGAACAGAATACAGAAATATAAGACATCCCCTGAAAATAAGACATAGCGCATCTTTGGGAGCAAAAATTAATATAAGACACTGCCTTATATTCGGGGAAACACGGTAACATGAAACTGCTCTTATTAGATCAACACCATCTTTCCTAGACAGCTGAACAAGGACCTGGGACTCCATAGTCATCACAGGTGTAACTACCGTGTTTCCCCGAATATAAGACAGTGTCTTATATTAATTTTTGCTCCCAAAGATGTGCTATGTCTTATTTTCAGGGGATGTCTTATTTTTCCTGTGTTCTGTTCGTCGGGCATGCTTCCAAACAAAAACTTTGCTATGTCTTACTTTCGGGGGATGCCTCATATTTTGCACTTTAGCAAAACCTCTACTATGTCTTATTTTTCGGGGATGTCTTATATTAGGGAAAACAGGGTAGCACTGCAAAACTAGAGAAATGGCTAAATCCTGCCATCATGAACTGTTTCTTGATTATATTTAAGTTTCATCTAATTCAACTTTGTCTTAGGACTCCTTCATTTCATGGCCCCTTGACTCTGCTGCATAGCTTTCTACAACCACACAAAAGTGTCTGATTAGGGCCAAACCCAGTTTGCAGTTCTGTTACCCTCCTCCCGAGCCCCAGGTGGAAACTGGAGGTGGTGGTATGGGAGTTTGGCACCAGCCTCGCACTAGCAGGTAAGTAAGGGAGATGGGAAGGGTGAGAGGGGAATGGGTATTCCCCCCAATGTCAGCAGGCCAAAGCAGCCCTCATCATGCCAAAATATTTGGCATAATTCGAGGATATGCTCCATTAAAATTGCTGCCATTTTGTTTTGGGATTTAAAAATTCCCTGAAAAATACCAATAATGCATTTTTGGGGGGTTTTCAGTGTGGCTTTTGCGAAACATCCCCTCCCCCACATGCCATCCAAATCTCATATCATGTCCCTCTAATTTCAGAAATCTTCTATTTCTCACCTTTCTATCCACCAAACCAACAAGAAGCAAAAAAGTATAATTTCAGATCCAGTAAACCATGCTAGTCCTTCCATTTTATCATATAATTTTTCACTTGTTCTTCCTATGCTTCAAATTTCAACACAAGTTTATAAATATTAGCAATAACATGATTGTCATTTAAAAGTAGTTCCATTTTAAGTGAGAATTTTCAAAACCATGAATTTTTAAATCTGCTTTAAATATTTAATACTTCAAGAACCAGAATAAATAAGGTTTAATTAAATCTTCATTAACAATGATTTATACTGACTTGTCTCCAAAATCTCTATTTTCTAAAATTTTAAACAAAAAAGACCAGTTCAATTTATCAAATGCTTTCTCTGAATCTAGAAAAATCAACGCAGCTTTTTTTCACAATGCTTTTCCAAATATTCCAAGATATCTAATACAATTCTAACATGGTCCCTTAACTATCTTGTAGGTTAAAATCCACCTTGATCTTCATAAGTAAACTCTTGTAAAACTACTTTCAACCTACCAGCTAAAATTGTTGTAAGCAACTCACATTCATTATTCAGTAATGGTTTTGGCCTATAGCTTCTTGTCAAAATTAGCTCTGATTCTTTATTAAGTATTAACATTATAACAGCCTCTTTCTAAGAGTTCAGAATCTTTCATCTTTGAAAGATGGAGTTCATTGTATTTTGTACAGGTTGTAAAATTTCATGCTTAAAACTCTTATAATACATTTCCAACAGACCAACAGGACCAGCAAATCTTTCCTCATTTAATTTTTTTAATAGGCTCCATCACTTCTGTTACTGTTAGAACACTATTCATAATAAGTCTCTGAACAATTCTATTTTACAATAGTGTATGAAACAAGAGAAAGATGGTAGCCTTCCTTAGCACCTCAGGCAGGCCATTAATCATGCTAGGGGCTACAACAGAGAATGCACGTGTATTGCTCATCTTGTCCCTTTGAAGGGGCTCTAATACAGAAGCTGGAATAAAATCTTGTTACTCCTTAACAGTATTGTTAGACTCCTGTTTATTTTTCCTGTAAACAGAGTATCCTTGGTAGCACAGTCTTTCCTAATTGGAAAAACCTTTATCATTAACAGTATTAAACCCGAAGAAAGACAATCTTGACCGTAAGACAATCCCCTACAAAAAAATTGAGTTTTTAAATACCACATTTTCCTCCTACGTTTTAGTGGTTAATTATATTTACTTTTATTTTAATTTATATGCATTATAAATTGTAAACAATTTTGGTGGTTTATTTTGTCATTTTGGAATCTGCACTGTTGCATTGTTTTACCATTCGTCTATGACTGTACAATAAATAAATCTTCTGTAAGGTAGGTGGGGTTGAGAGAGTTCTGAGAGAACTGTGACTGACCCAAGGTCACCCAAGAGGCTTCATATGGGGGAGCAGGAAATCAAATCTGATTAGTCTCCGCTGCCATTAACCACTATATCATGCTGGTTACACATCAAAAGGTTTTTAAAATCACCGTAAACTATATGCTAACTTAAGATCTCAACTCTTTTGCCTACAGCAATGAAGACCCAACCCCTGCCACACACCCTTCAGGAATATTATAGGTGATACATCCTAAAATGCTAACAAAAATGAATAACGTCTCCCATCCTAAAGGCACATTCTAAAAGAGGATTCAAGATATAGTTCAAAGACCTAAGTAAACAAGATGCTGGGACAACTTTTGGGCAGTTTAATTTTTAGCAGCCATGAAGCACCAATCAAAACTGACTCACTTTTCGAGCTATTCACTTTGGGAAGGAAAAAGACAGGAGCAGAGGTTTCTAGTCATTTTCCTTCCAGGGATAACCATGTATGAGAGAAGCAGGTGGGGGCCCTGGACTCAATAAATGGAACTCTAGAGGTGGAAGTGTTTAAAACCTCTTTTCTTCTATGGCCTTGATTCAAACTGAGTGGCCTAGGCAGGTCTTTGAAAGCCCCAAGGAAGATCCAATCATAAATCACCCAAGCAGTTTTCCCAGCTGGGCCTTAAGGTAAATATTGTGAATGATTTAATTGTATGAACCAGTCCAAGCATATAAAGCTAAAATAAAAACCCAGGATTGGTGGCCAATCTAAACTCATGTTTGTTATAATGGTCCCTATCAAATGCCTTCAGTTTATATAATCAACATGACCAAGTTTCCTTGGACAGTACTTTTCCAGGCCATGTGGTATGGGACAGTATTTGGACAGTAAGAAAATGAAAAACACAATTCTGAAACAGATCAATGTCAGGATGCAAGTTTGTAATGACACTTTTATTCCATGCAATTTATTTACAATAGGATCTTAATGCATGCTTAGAAGCAAGCTGTTACTGAAGAAGAGAGTTTCCCTATGCCAAATGTCATGTTCCTAAAGAACAATTAAAAGGAGCAGATGTCAGTGTCCCCGAGCCACCAGAGGGAGAGTAGATATTTATATCATGGCTCCAGCCAGTACAGATATACAACTCTGAATTGCTTTTGCTTCACTAGAAACTTCAATTAGAATTGACAACAGCAACTGCTGCAGCCAAAGATTGTGACTTAAGATAAGGTCTATTTTCATGGATGGGAGCATTAGAGGCATTAACAGCAGCCTAGAGATCTATAATTCCCTTAACAGCTCCACAGCCAGGTTGGCATTGTGTTACATCATTTTATTGAGTGTTTGTATCGGGGCATTAGAAGTACCAGGATCACTTCAGCCATGTGGTAAATGTTCCAGAACCTTTATCACCCAAAGAGGATACAAGCCATTTTTTAAAAAATAGAATTTTAAAATTTAAATTAGGTTTTTAAATAAAATGTTTTTTTTGAGGAAAAAATCTATCTCAAGATAGATTTCTACTTGGCATACATTATAGTCCAAAGGGCATTCCCCTTGAAATAAGGATTAGTTTTTAATTACGTATCCATGCAATCTTTAAAAATTTTGGGGAATGTATTCCATTAATCCATTCACAATGTCATGCTCTTCCAGAGGTTCCTGTAAAATTATTTTGGGCCGTCCCCAGGGAGCTGTTCGCATGGGGGGCGCAGCTGCTTCGCAGCCGCGCCGCCCTCACTCCTCCCCAGCGGCGCGAAGCCACCATTTTCCCACCTCACTCCCCGAGCGAGGTTTTTGGAAAACGGCGGCTTCTAGCCACTGCCGTGCGAACGGCAGCAGCTGGAAGGCACCATCCCTCCCCCCTTGCCCAATCGACCTACCTTCTCTGCGACCGTCCGGTGCGTCGCCGAGGCCTGGGGATATGCCTGGAGACATGCCTGGGGACTCTGGAGCGGTCGCGCAGGGCGGCGGGGGGGGGGGGGCGTCTTCCCTTTCGTTACTTGGACTGTTCGTGCGAACAGTCTCGGCGTCATGTACGTCGACCCAACCCCCAGCGTGGCCGTGCGGAAACGGCCTATGTCTGCAGAGATAATATGCCCCTTCTTCAAAGCAAAAATGTTAAAACACATTCAGAGTTGAGCAGAAGACCTTAATTCCACGGTTCCTTTGCAAATCTATGTACACAGAATCAAACCCTTACTAAATTTCAAGAAGTTCAATGAATAGAAGGTTGTTTTGGAGTGAAATAGATCTGCACAAAGAGCAAGGTGTGAAAAGCAACAGGCAAACAGTAAAAATTAAAGTGAAACCTTTTCAGCAGAATACTCCACATGCTTTGGGATCTTTGTGTGCATATCCTATCATTTATCGTATTATTCTCTCACTGTGAGACCTGATCTCACAGCGGGTCATAAAAGAGACTCCGTTTGGGAATATTTTAATGAAGTTTCTCTACCTATGGGGTAAGGCAAAATGCAAATTACTGAAACAAAGAAAGGCAAGGTCTAGTGGTCTGAATGAAACTGGAGATAGTTCACCTTGCAATAATTTCTTAATTATCTATATACAGTGGAACCTCGGTTTTTGTTGGTAATCCGTCTGAAAAGAATTGATGAAAACCGAAACCGGTGAAAACCGAGGCAAAATTTTCCATAGGAATCAATGTAAATCCAATTAATCCGTTCTAGGCACTCCAAAAAACATACCAAAAACACATTTTTGGTGAATAAACATAGTGTTTAATGCTGAAACCAATAACAAACAATAACACTAGGACCAGCTTCAGAGCCAGTGGACCAATGTCGCACCAGAAAGCTGTCCAAAGACATCTGTTTCTGATGCCTCTTTAAGATTTGTCTGAAATGGGGCAAGACACTGTCATTAAACAGGTTGCAGACACGGCCTACAACAGCTGTGTCCGGGTAATTTTTCTCCACAAACCCCTGTATCTTACTGCAAATCGATGAAAACCGAGGCAAATTGATGAAAACCGAGACAAATTTTTCACTGAAAAAAATCGATGAAAACCGAAGGCAATGAAAACCGAGGTTCCACTGTATTTCCAATCGTATAACCAAATCATTTGGTTAAAATTGATATAACTGTAAGATTAATCTGAAAAGTTTTTATTCTAAAAATAAAACCTTTGTCAATATTCTAGCAGCAAGAATGAATCTTTATGTAGAAAAGTCTTATTGGTTAAAGACTTAAATTGATTTTATTGAAATCTAATCTACCCTGACATCACCTATTCTCATACACCAGTCTAGGTTTGTACAGTTTACACTGGTGACTCATTTATGAAGACATGGCTTGCAAAAGCATCTCTATCCAGTCATTATAGCAAAACACAAGATGCCAGTTCTTTCATTAGGGCTTGGCTGTGTGATAGAATCTTAAACAGCAGCAATTATGAAATCACCCATTTTTGTCTTGAGGTTTCTGTCATGCATTACATGGCAGAAAACCCAGGTGTACATCAAGTGTACATCAAGTGTACCACCAAGTGTACACCAAGCCACCAAGTGTACATCAACAAGAGAAGCAGCCATTCCTCAATGGTTAATGGAACTATACACTGCATTTGTTTGCAAAAATGTGTTTGTCACAGTAATGTGTTATGTTTTTAGGCACACACCTAAACATCTGAACTTCTGAAGTGTACCTTAAAGAATACATGAACCGAGAGCAAACTAAGGCGGATTCAGGATGGGCCAAAAAAAGTGGTGTGAGAATGGTGTAAAAATGGTGTAAACCCTTTTACACCGTTTTAAACCATTTGACACCATTTTCACACCGCTGTTTTTGGCTCATGCAGAATCTGCCAAAGACTAGAAGGGCTGCACATAAATACAATATCTCACTTGTTAAGTTAAGGAGGACTGTTTGTGTAGAGCTGTCAAAATGCCCTGGCTTTACCTCTTACAGAATCCTAAAAAAATGTGTTTATGAGGAAAATCCTGCCACTTGTTGAGTAGCATTGTTTAAGAACCGCTTTGCCAAGCTACAGAGGAAGTGCTGTCTTGGTTACTGAAGCAAATCCATAAGCAAAATATCATCAACACAAAGTAAACTTTGCATGATGAAAACATTGCTCAGCAATTAATTCCACCCAGGAACTTCTCTTGAGGAAGTATCATCCCACAATACTGTTTGAAGCCAGCATAAAGCTCAGGTTACACTTCTATCCCCACTTACAAATGCTTAAACCCCACATTTCAACTAAACTTCATTATAGCTCATTACCCATGGAACACTTATCTCAGGACTCTTCTCTGCGTAGTGGGCTTGCAGAGGGCTCTCCATGCATTTCTCTGTTTACATGCGAGGAGGCACTCCCTCCTTTCTCCTTTTTCTGCAGAGTTCTCCAGACTGAGTTCTCTTAACTCTGTCCATCAAGTGATTCTTAAAGGAACAGATCTTATTACACCAGGTAGTGAAAACTGCTGGCATAACCCTTTAAGCTGCACTAATGTCTATATTACTGTTCCAAAAGTTATCCCCCCAGCCATGAGGCTAATTTCCTAGGCCACAGGCTGCTAAAGAAAGGGACTGTCTTAGAGCAGATATTCTCTCTGCTCCCCTCTCCTCCACACAACACTTCCTACTGCTGCTGCTGCTGCTGCTGGAAGACAGAGGCTTGTTATTTCCAACCTCTCTTTATATCGAATTTTAGGTCAGTGTTATGTGAGTGAGCTTCTTTTCTTTTACTTGAGGAAGTTGGCAATATAGAAAAGGGGCGAGGGGGAAGGGGTGCAAACTGGCACAAGGGAGAGGGAAGGCTGGTTGTGGGCAGAGGGAAGATCTCCCAGGCAAAGCTGTGCTCACTGGCAAATCTTCCTGCTCTTGCGGCAAAGTGAAATTAAAGTCATGCTAAAAGTGGTCTATAAAAGAACAGAAAGTGAAAGCGGGGCTTGAGGAAACAAGTCTGTGCGAGAAATCTTGCTGCGACGGACATTTGTCCCCCATCATGCAGCAAGGACATTGTGCATAATTGGCCTATGTTATCCAGTGGATCTTAGCCCCAAGCTATTATTCAATAAACCCATTTATATGCCCAAAGAGGACTGCGGAACTG